>NC_069143.1:6650161-6703515 GCF_943734635.1 Anopheles cruzii
GGAGAAAGGCATCACCGGAGCGTCTTCGTCGACACTGTAAAGTGGATGCTAAATGTAGCGGTGAATTGGTTTGCTTAGCGCCCCGCGGGGGGAAGGGAGATAAAACGAACCAGATAGGGTGGTGAGGTGGGGGGGGGGGGGCAACGAGAGAAGGAACGAGTGTCATTTACTTGCAGCTCACAACCCAGCGGCCGTGCCGTGCCATACCGTGCGTGCGTGCGGGTCGGCAGGTGTGGGTGTGGGCAGGATCCCACCAGGATTCTTGCAGTAGTGTCCTCGAATCGTTTTGTTCACTTTCAGCTCACGAGACAACTCACGACAACAACATCTACATCTTCCAGCGTTACCTCCAGTATTTTCCCAATCTATCGACCCCGACGCCACCGTCTCCGGGATGGGTCATCCTGCACGACCCACCCACCCACTCCAGGGCCGGGCCGCTTGGGCCGCTTTCGGTGTGTCTTTTAGGCGAACCGGCTCGCGGAACCGGAGCCCGAAATGGGTGCGACAAGGACAACAAAGCTGTCTAGCAGGGTAACTGAGGTAAATGAGAGCAGCAGACAGGGGACGGAGCGAGCAACGTCAGAGGCACGGCGAAGGTCAGGTCTAGTCAGGGATGGGAAAAAATTAAAAAAAAACGTTTTTTTTGCCCAACACTTACCGCCTCGAGGACACTCGAGAGGTAGCGGAGGCTCGCGGAAAAGTAATGACTTTATTGGCCGCGTAGAATAATTGGCCTCGCGGAAAGCGGGTGGGGGGAGGGGAAGGGGGGGGTGGAATTGGAAAAGTTGTACCACATTGGAGGAAACATCAGCAAGCGGCACTAATGTCGAATAGGAAAATTTAGGCGGGGGAATAAACGCCGTGTCTACGAAGGATTGTCAAGCGGTTTGGCCAGGTTTAGGAGACCGGTGTGCAGAATGCGGGCAGGTTAATGGTTCAACACTGTTTCGAGCAGTTTCGAGCAGTTTCGAGCAGCATTTCGAGCAGTTTCGGGCATCGTTTCGAGCAGTTTCGGGCAGTTTGACAAACATTCGAGCAGTTTCGAGTAGTTTCGTGCAGTCTCGTGAGGCCTCCCTCACTACGATCGGTTGGTAAACTGGATATTGCCACGGATTGCATCCTTCACGACTGCCCTGTTTGAGAGCCCAGCGCAATGGAGATTTGATTTCGACCCCCAGCGACCCAGCAGCGGACGTTCCACATTACAAAGGACGTTCAGATCAACGACAGCGTCAGCCAGCCAGTCGACAGGAGCCTACAGGGCACGAGTGACGCGAGAGAATGTGGAGAGAAAAATAAAACAATAATAATAAGGACATTCAATAGCCCTCCCAAACGGCACCCTTTCGAAGGATTTCGAAGGATTGGGTGTTGTTTTTCGTCACCGAGCGCCCGGGCGCCCGGGCGCCCGAGATCCTGCCGGTGTCTAGCGACGAGTATTATTATTGATTTATGGCTTCTCAGTTTCAACGTCAGTAACTTAATTAATTAAATAAAATTAGGTTCATTAAATAGGCCTCGGCCGGGCTGGCTGGCTGGTTGGCCGTTTTGGCGCCTACCGGAAAAAAACGGGGTGATCCGTCTGACCGGCCGGGGGTCTCCGAGGTGCCCAACACCCATCCGGCCACACACGCGGCCAGTGCAAAGGCCAGTTCGTGCTCCTTCGTGCGCTCCTTCTCGTACATTCGAGCAGTTGCTTTGATACGCCAAGATGCTCCACCTCCAACACGCAAGGGAGCACATTCGGGAGCTGATGCCGGACAGGAGGTCGGAAGCCGGAAGGCCGGACACCCCGGCTATTTATAGTTGACCACCTCAGGGGGTGGCGGGCCGACTTGTGAGACTTCCCGCCCGCTGGCGTCCCTTCCCGCGGCGGGTGCGGACATCGATATACGGTGAATGGTGTCTGGTCGTAGCCGTTGGGTGCAAATGGGAACTTAATTAAACGGCGATGACAACGACGCGCCAGCGCGAAGTATCCACTCTACTTCATAACATCTGAAACGACCGCCTAGGCCGGCCCGAGAATAGTTGGCGTTCCCCTTGGATAGTGCGCCGTCTTATAAGACGGCGTTCGGCGAGTGGCGGACCGGATTTTACGAGCTCCTGGGTCCGGTCCAGTTAAGCGTCGTTCGATGATGATGGCGATGATGATGATGATGTGCCCGTCATGAGGCGCCGTGTTTTATGAGGGCGCGCGCGCGTTTAGCGAATTCATTTTTGGCGTCCGGCACTTTATTATTACCCCGAAGTACCCGAACCGGTCAGACACCATCCTTCGCGCGGTTCGGTTGGTTACCTACTCCGGTTTTCAATGGGATGGGTCCCGGGTCGTTTATTGGGTCCGATTGTTCTGATAAGCTTAAGGTGACATTCATTTTGCACCAAGTGCCCGAGGACACCGAGGTGATTTCGAGGTTTGATGGCGGATACGCCGAGTCCGCCTAGTGGGGAATTGATTATTTTATTATTACACTTTGTCTGCTGACCGCTTCCGCGGCTTAATTGGGACCGCGTTGACCACGACCACGACCACGTCGCTGAAATGCTGTTAATAGTTTATCCAACTATCAGTTGAGACCGAACGGTGGAACCTGACTGCACCAGATGACCAGGCTCGCCAGATGTTCTAGCACACACACACACACCACCCCGGTTGCAACATACTCCAATTTTCTTCACTTCAGTCCCTTTTCGCATCATCGTCCAAGATGCGGCCGTTTGTCGGCGAACAAAGTTAGTATGGATGGCACTAATGTAGGTGGTTAAACCTGCACAAGCAGGTGAATGGGACGCCGAAAAACAGTGCCACACAAAAGAAGATATTGAAAGTATTTCTAGGTGTAGTCCTCCAGAACCTAAGTAGGAAACGCCTTCACTCAAAATAGGCCAAAATAAATCTGGCGAATATCAAAACCAAACGAAATTTCTTGAAAAGAAAACCAACTGACTGAAGGACAAACCGGGGAACGTTTGAGCTTAGTACTAGGTCTATGCGTCGAGAATCTGAATTTTTTGACAAACAAAACATGTTTATAAAATTTTAATGCGATTTTCTATTTTATTCAAAGTATGTGCCATCGCTAGCTATACATTTCTCCTATCTCTCTGCTAAATCATGGATTCCCAGACGAAAGAATTCTTCATATTTTTAAGTAAACTAATTAGTCATCCCATTTAGACTTCCTCGTAGAAAAACGAAGGGCTGCTCAGCCAATACGTGTCCCATCGATGAAAAAGAATGATATTCGGAAAGAACCAAGTCTAGTGAATAACGCGGGGAGGGATAGCAACTCCCATCCAAGTGATTTGATAGTATCCTGAAACAGTTTTGTTTTTTGGGGACATGGAAGCCTCAGGCCACGGGCGACCAGGCGCCTCCATTTCAGAAAACAGGAACGGCTTTTTGGTCGTTTTCGATCAATGCATGGTTCAAATTGATCATTTGTTGTCAGTAGCGACCGGAATTAACGTTTTCATCAGGTTTTAGGAGCTTGTGAAACACCACACCTTTCTGTCCCTTTAAAAAGGCCGTTTTTTGAAGTCCTTGGACGCTCTTTTTTCAAAAAAAGTCAAAATCGCTATTTTGAAATTTTTTAAACCTTTTAAAGCACTGCGATCTTCCAAATACAAGTCCCGACAAGCATTTGGTGCGATTCCGAAGCAGTTTTCTTCAAGAGGAGCAGAAAAATAATAATCCCCTAAAAACTTCATTTTCAGGCACAAAAGTCAACATAGTTTAACCCTTTCAATGAGGGGTTGCACACCGAAATAATTTATTTTGCGACCTGAAATCATTTACCTGATGTCGAAACAAGGTAATGATGAATGAACCGCTAAACTGGGAAGTCCCAATCGGCAGGTACAGCCATCTTTTTAACAGTCCGGTTCTCAACTCTTAGACCTAGTATGTGTGAGGCTCGGGACTTTTCATCCCATGTGTTATTTTCTTGTTCATGTTTAATCACTTACCGGGCGACCTGCAACGTTACTGTCGCTAGAGCGTATCCCGAAAACGGAAGTCAGAGCCCTGAGCTTTCAAATGAAAGTGGTACGACTAGTACGACTAGAAACTACATCTAGCTGATGTAGACACTTCACTAGCTCGAAGATTTCAGCCTAAGCATGCACCCGACAAACGACACCGGATATGGACGCCACAATGAGACCGAGACTGGTTCTAATCGAATGGAACCCTTCCAGTTGATACGGAAAGTCCATCGAGTTGGTCTGGAAATCTGGAAAAAGGGCAATTCAACTCCAGAGACTCCAGAGTGCACCGAGACCGGGCACGGATGCCGGATGCCAAATCTGGAGAGCTTAAGTAACAGAAAGGGAGAGAAAGAGAGCGAAAGAGAAAGAAAGAAAGAGAGGGAGAGGGGAAAGAAACGCCAAGTCGTAGCCGAAAGTGCACCAGCGAGTGAAAGTGGGTCCTCCTCCAAGTATTACGTCCAAACAAGAAGCGGAGACTGAGGGTGTCTATCAAAACGCGAAAGATGGATGGATGGCACAGCCCGGCCCGGCTCGGGTCCCGTCCCGTACCCGAAGTGCCGTGCCGTGCGTGAGTCTCTCATCCACCAACCACCCACCCGCGCCGACGCCCCGAACGAGAACTGGGAGTCCTGGGATGGGCCTCCAACGCGGGGGATGAGCAAAACGGAAACGGCTATAGGTTGATTGATTGCTGGGAATTAAAACCTTTATGTTTGTCCTTTCTAAACACCGCCCCCCTCCCGGACCTCCCCACCTCGTTTGACTCACCCGGGGAACTCGCGTGCAGAACAAACTGTGTATTCCGCCGCTTCACCCAGATCAGCGCGCGCCTCCCCCTTCCAGCGGGAAGTGTAAAAAGTGAAAACCGGAGGTAAGCAGTTTTCGAATCAATCTAGCTCTATTAGCATCGCCCGAGAGCACTAAAGGATCAGTAGCAGCAGCAGGAGTAGGAGCAGCAGGAGCAGGAGCAGCAGGAGCAGCAGCAGGAGCAACAGCGGCGGCGGCGGCCGGGCATCAGCTTGCCGGGCATGAAGAGAATGATTAATGATCGGGCGGATTTCGGCACGGTTGAGCGCAACTTGGTGGCGGCACGGCGGCGAGATAGGTGCACCAGGTCGGTCCCGGGGGCGGTCCGGGCACCGTGAGGTGGTGTGGGGCGGGGTTGGTTTTCCGAATAGCGGCCAGCCGAAAAAGGGGTGGCTCGAGCGCGCGCGATGTCGCAATCGATGTCTGCAGCTGAAGGACCTCCCGGACCCGGCCGGCAGGTTCGTCCCCGGGCGTAGTCGACGACGCGCCACATTAGCCCCGTCGTCGTCGACGGACACAGAAGTCCGTGCGCGCCGACCAGGAAGGAAGCTTCCGTGGAAAACCACGGAAACGCGGGGCTCCGTACGCCGAAGGAAGTCGTTAATTTTCATTAAACAATTCAAACGCCCGCGCGAATGACCCGCGCGCGCAATGACAACGCCGCCCCGCTCTGTCAGCGGCTCTTACTCCGGGGGGTGCGTTGTAGGGGGGGAAGGGCCTCCTGACGAAGGGCCGGTGTGTCGGTGTGGCGGAGGATCACGCAGTTTGACAAACCGAACCTAACCCTGGCCGGGTGTGTGTCCGTGCGTGCATGCGTGTGCGTGTGTGTAGATCCTCTCTGACCCGCGGCTTAGGACCTACCTGGAAGCGCGCGAAAGGGGGTGGTTGGGGGCTCGACACACCGAACCACTCCGAAGTATCACCGTTCCGTGTGTAATGCGAAAAGTTTTCCGGATGATAGTGTTTTGCGGGTTCCACCAGTCAGAGGCGCCAGTCTAGGGGCGCCGGGGGGAAGGCAGGCAGTTCGTTGGGACGGAAGGGTGTCGAAGTCTGCGGCGGCGGCGGCGGTGGTGGTCGTCCCTGCCGGCCCGAAGCCAGTTCATAGGCGACTCTTCTTATGTGACAACCCCCCAAGTCCTTTGCGAGAAGTTCCAAGAATGTGTCCTTGTGTGCCTGTGTGTGTGTTTGTGGTGAACTCGGTTCTCGGTTCCCGTTCCGGCTACTATTCCGGGGGGGGGGGGGGGCCCCCCGCCGGGTTAGGATCCGCTGGGAATCCACCACGTCAATGGGTCACGGCGGCACTTCTTGGGCGGCCGACGATAACCACAAGACCCGAAACTGAAACCGGCCAAATGAAATCCCTGTGTTGCGTTGTAATGATAGTTTGACAAGTAAATTGAAAAGTTGCTCCTAAGTCCTCCGGTGCGTTGGAAGGATCAGTGGATCCGCATGGCATGGCATTCTGGGCAGTGGCTAAAACCTCTGTCCTGTCGTATGCATAACACCAAACGGTCTCACGAGCCGATGGTCTGAGTAGCAAACCAATGGATCATCAAGTAACTCGCGGTCTTAGACACCAGTTTGGACGAGAAACATTGGAAGAGTGGCAAGTTATAAGAAGGTTCGTTTCTCGAACCTACAATAAATTCTTCCAAACAACCACCACATTTCAGCATTCAGAACTATACATATCAAGTTCAGCATTCCAGTTACTACACACGCGACTGACATTTGTCAGAACGAGCGGGATTTAGGATATCTCTTATTGATTTGGGGTTATTTAGAACGTATATTTTACTCTTCCCGGCGACTGATGTCTTTAGTTCGCTAAACACTTTTTCTTAACTCTATCTCTCAAAGACTCACATCATTGTAGTACATTGTAGAAACAGCGAACTCATTCGACATGGAAATGTCGTCAGAGACCTAGGTCTTAACTGTGCCGGTTATTTGAAATATACATCAATGCAATGTAATTGGAAGAGCCGATAGATCCCTAGGTCTAATTCTTGTGGTTTTCGAGATACTTTTTGTCTAAACCTGTTATACTGTGTGTTGTGGTGGCTCCAATCATTAGTATTGCGATAGGGTTTTGGGCACATCAATCGAAGTTTTAATAATAATTACACTTGGCCATAGTGGCCTAAGGAAACTGTTGCCGCAGAGAAGTCCCAAGTTCTCGAGGGCAGTGTAGAACATCGACGTCGATGTTCCACTCTCTCCCCAGGCGAAGACACCACCCCACCACGAGGAAAGTCGACTTTAATGTTTGAGGATTACAGTTATATTATATTTCCTCCAAACAGAGCAGTTAACTGTGAACAATCCGAAGTTTTAACCTTCAGCGTAGCGTAGATACCGAGAATTGATCTGTCAAAGTCAAAAGTGTGTTAAAATTGCTCTTTTCAGCCAACTTTGAGGGACTACTTTAAAGCGATCATTTCGACGGTCTTTAAACGGCAATGTACCTATACTATACATCATTAGAAAGGTAATAGATACTTTTTTGATGTGAAAAAAGCTATTTGTACTATTTTGACGGGAATTAGTAGAGACCACTACGAAATTTACTTAATTTTGAATGATTTCCCGTTCGTCTTTGTCCGACTTCGATCGCTTCGGTAGGAGCGCCTGGTCTCTTGCAATAAAGATACGTTTTCTGTCCTGTTATTTTTGCCAATATGTTGTCCAACCTGTTTTGGTATTTTTGTGGTAGAATAAGTAACGGTATATATACAACGATTTGTTTTCTCAAAAGCAGCTTAAATTCTTTTTCGGGATAGTAAACAAGCCTGAAAGTAGGCAATTGTGAGGCAGGTCACCTGTTACGGCCCTTAGGACGTGCACTTGTAAGAAAGTAGACAACATCGATATGAGCTTGAATGAAGAAATCAACTAATTATTATTCTTCTGTGTGTTTTCACCCATGAGTGATTAGGGTTTTATCAGAAATTCGATACTATTGCATATGGATATCCACTAAAACTTAAACAGAACAGATGTCATGCATTTTGCATAACTTCGGGCGCAAAAATACCTTAAATTATGTAAAAATGGTTAATTTTGTACACCTAAACGCGTGTATAAGACATAAAATCTTTAATTTCATCAAGCCACATGCAAAGCAAAGCAAAAAGTTAAAAACAGTTCGTAGATTTTTCCTAAAACCATCAATGTCGGGTGTTAAACTGGAGGAAAAAAACGAACCAGTTTCTAAGTTTTCTCGGTCGGTTCTCGACCTTGGGCAAAGGAGTTTCGAGTGAACTTTTCGATTAATGCTGTAAGAAGAAGTAAGAGTTAACTAGGTAAGACCTCACTATAGCGGACTCCTTGCTGGTTCGGTTCTAGTGGCGTGATTGGACCATTCTTTGCTCGACGCAGCACATCGTTCTCAGTGACCCAAAAAGGGGTACCACTTGTTGTTTCGGCGCTCTATAGCGTCTATTGTTTCTTCTCCGGAATGGACTGTTCCTTCACGCTGTGGCCTCGCAATACTCCACGGTTCGAGACGGTTTTCCGGCACGTGAGCGCACTGACCAAGTCGAGGTGCCCTAGGATTGCCCACTACCCACACCCCTTCGCGGCCACAACCCACGTACCAACCGCTGATAGTGAAACTGTGTGATAGTGAAGAAATTTCAACACTTGGGAGCAGAGTCAAGTCGAGTTTCTTCGGCCGAGTGTACTCTGCGTTCCCGATTCCATTCCATCGGCGCAATAAATAATCTGCCTGAGTGTGTGCACGTGTATGCACACACACACACACACACACACGGACACACATGTATATGGTGGCGCCCTCTCTCGTTGCGCACCGGCTGGAGTGAGAAAAACGCAATCATAACTGTCATATAAATGATGAGTTATGGTTCCGCTCCGGTTCGTGACAGTTTTTCCGGTTTTGACAAAATCTCGGTTCGGCTTCGGCTTCTCGAAGTCCCAGGCAAAAATCCCAGGCACACCCAGGAGGACCCGGTTAGTACCAGGTGAGGAATGGTAATGTCGTGGGGTTGGTGTGGTGGTGGAGGGGTGGTTGGCGGTGAATCGTGAAGATGTGTGTGTTTGAATGGCGTGTAGATGAGCGTACAATTTGGCGCCAGAAGAGGCACATTTTACATTTGCCATTCTTCCGGCGTTCTTGCGAACGATTTCCGGGACCTAATTAAATCCAGGCAGTTTCGAGTAGTTTTTTGAGTAGATGCAAGGCTTTTTTTTGTATTTGCATATTAGACATTCCGTGGGTGGCATAACGGTGGGTGTAATAACAGAGACGGCGACCTTGGGCATCTTTTTTGCATCGAATTTACCATATGAAGCGAGTAAATGTTGACGCTTGAATTAACACAGATCTTATACCAAGTCGGGGTAAATGTATCCGTTTGTATAAATGAACTAGCGATAGCGTGAATCACTCTACACACACTGCGAAAACTGTCTTGAGTTTGGCGAAATGAAAACTAAATCAAAACGTAACATTTCGGGCTCATTTAATCGTGACTTTTGATCAGTTTGCATATCGTCAATATTTTATCGTAGAAATCTATATATATAAAAATCAAGTTGTGTCTGTATGTCTCAAGTGAACTCCGAAACTACTGGACCGATTGACTCGAAATTTGGTATAAAGGGGTTTTAGGGGCCGGGGAGTGCAATAGTCATGGTTAGAAACCCCTCACCCCCCTCTTTCTTTGCCCTCCCATACAACTAACTGTTAAAAACATCAATTACTCCACAAGTTATGAAAGTCGAGGTGCCCTAGGATTGCCCACTACCCACACCCCCTTCCCGGCCACAACCCACGTACCAACCGCTGATAGTGAAACTGTGTGATAGTGAAGAAATTTCAACACTTGGGAGCAGCAGTCAAGTCGAGTTCTTCGGCCGAGTGTACTCTGCGTTCCCGATTCCATTCCATCGGCGCAATAAATAATCTGCCTGAGTGTGTGCACGTGTATGCACACACACACACACACACGGACACACATGTATATGGTGGCGCCCTCTCTCGTTGCGCACCGGCTGGAGTGAGAAAAACGCAATCATAACTGTCATATAAATGATGAGTTATGGTTCCGCTCCGGTTCGTGACAGTTTTTCCGGTTTTGACAAAATCTCGGTTCGGCTTCGGCTTCTCGAAGTCCCAGCCAAAAATCCCAGGCACACCCAGGAGAAGCTGGTTAGTACCAGGTGAGGAATGGTAATGTCGTGGGGTTGGTGTGGTGGTGGGAGGGGTGGTTGGGGGTCTCGTGAAGATGTGTGTGTTTGAATGGCGTGTAGATGAGCGTACAATTTGGCGCCAGAAGCGGCACATTTTACATTTGCCATTCTTCCGGCGTTCTTGCGAACGATTTCCGGGACCTAATTAAATCCAGGCAGTTTCGAGTAGTTTTTTGAGTAGATGCAAGACTTTTTTTTTTGTATTTGCATATTAGACATTCCGTGGGTGTAATAACAGAGACGGCGACCTTGGGCATCTTTTTTGCATCGAATTTACCATATGAAGCGAGTAAATGTTGACGCTTGAATTAACACAGATCTTATACCAACTCCATGTACACTGCTGGTCAATGAAATAGGTAACTGTATTTAAGCTGCGTTATTTGATCATTTTTCAAAACCTATTGAATTCACAGGTATTACAATGATAGCATAAGATAGAAGTACTAAAAATAAGATAAAGATAGTCTAAAATAAGTGAAAAATTCTAGGAATTTGCTTATTACAATAGGAAGCAGTTAAAAGTACCTGGTCAATAAAATAGGTAATTCTGCGTGTATGTCAAATTTTAATGAATTTACACGGTTTACTCTTTTTCTATTATCAAAAGTCAATATTTTATTTCAAAATTAGTCAGTACCCCGTATATCCACCGTTGTTTTGGAGCACTTTATGCACTCTTCTTGGCAGCGAATCGACCAAATCCTGACAAGTTTTTACTGGAATGGAATACCATTCCTGCTGCACTTTTTGTCACAATTCATCTTTGTTTGAAAACTATTGTCCAGCTAACTTTTGCTTCAAGGTATTCCACAAGTTTTCAAAATGGTTTAAGTCAGGAGACTGACTTGGCCAAGGCGAAACTGACACATTATTGCCATCAAACCACGATTTCATAAGCTATGACGTATGCTTGGGATCGTTTTCTGGTTGAAATATCCATCTCAGTGGCATGGTTTCTACTACGTAAGGTAGCATAAACGTCTTTCATGATTCACTTATACTCGAAAGCATTCATGGTGCTCTTTATTCTGAAATAGGGACCTATACCAGATCATGACAAATATCCCAAATCATGATACTTCCACCTACATGTTTAAAATTTTTTTGTAAACCTGGGATGGAATTATTTGCCAGCAGGTCGTCAAACATTACACTGAGAGTCCGAACGAAACAAATTTATTTTGGTTTCGTCGCTCCATAAAATATTATGCCAATTTTTCGTAACCCTCGGTACCTTGCCATGAACCATATTGAGCAGCAAACTGTTACCTCATCTGTAATTTTTTTTTAATCAATAGTGGCACTTTTCTTGCAATTAGCCCTGGTAGATTAGCTTCTTGTAACCGCCTATGGACAGGTTTTGGGCTAATAATGTTATTTATTATTGAGCAAATCGCTCTGGATGCACCAAACGGATCCGCTTTGGCCTAAAATGATATGCGATGATCTATCGTTGGTCTTGGTTTTTCTTGGTCTTACTCGCGTTTCCTTTGTTTTTTTCCACAACAAAGCATTTCTCACAAAATTTACTGATTTTCCTAGTAGTTCGGCGATGCTTTTGTACCTCGCGCCTTCGTTGCGTAGATTCTTCACAATCTTTCTTTCCTCAAGGATTGCAATGAGTTCTTCTGCCCATTCTAGATGTTCTACCAGGAAAAACCCTTTTTTTAGATTCACAATTGAAAATTGATTGCAACAAGACCAATTAAACCAATTTCGTTCAAGAAGTCTGGTGAAATTGCATCGTATACAACGAATTACCTATTTTATTGACCAGGCCAAATCAGACTGCTGTCAAAATAAGTGGTAACACACCTGTCACTTTTGACATAAGTATCACCAACATAGCAAAAAAATGACATAAACTAGTATATCTAAGTACAGTATTAGTTTGGTGATCATTGGTTTAGTAATGGCTTGAGTACAGTTCAAATTGTATCAGCTTCACACAATTACCTATTTCATTGACCAGCAGTGTAAATGTATCCGTTTGTAAAAAATGAACTAGCGATAGCGTTAATCACTCTGCACACACTGCGAAAACTGTCTTGAGTTTGGCGAAATGAAAACTAAATCAAAACGTAACATTTTGGGCTCATTTAATCGTGACATTTAATCAGTTTGAATATCGCAACAGAACTATCTCGAAAGGTGGAAATGAATGAAAAAACGAACGCATTACAGGAATTCTACGGTAAGCGGTTTAAGGCGACCATAAATGGCTTCAAAGGGGGAAACGATGGCAAACAGGATAAAGTAGAGTGGTAAGTTTGGTGAAGGATTGGAAGCGAATGTGGAAGTTGGGGCTTGATTCGCTCATTTTGATGAACCGATCAATGAAACTGCAACGGCGAATCGAAGAGGTCGAATTGCAAAACCCACCAATATCAGATCCACCGATCGGAAAGCTACGATCGCGGAAGGAAAACGGCATTTTTCTGAAGAAAAACCATCAAGGCTTGTAGGCTTCATGTGAATAGAGCATCCCTGGACAATAATGCCGTTGTAATTTGTTTTCCAATGTTGTTTTAAACCGCGTGTAGCCACAAGGCCATGTTTGTCCCCATTTTATAGACTACGTCAAATGATATGCACAGAACGAACCTGTATAGATTCTAATAGTTTAGTTTTCGTTGAATAGTTTTGGCGGACTGAACAGGGTTTGTTGGATGAGATATTTACTATAAGTTTATTATCTCGTTTTTTTGTTCATTGCTTGCGCCCAGACCTTTAACATGAACGCGACCTTCGTTTTCCACCAATTCCTGCGATACTTTAGTTCGATATTTTCCATTGGTTGTTCCACCACTAAAATTCATATTCATTCGACGCACTTCATCGGTTAGTTTACAAAGTTTGTCGATTTTTGCCATCCGTCAAGCTGAGAAACAGCATAATGTCTTGTGAATTGTTCACCGTGCATTTCTCATCCTTAATGTTGCATTTCGGATACGAAAATTGTCCCTATGTCCCTTGATCGTCATAATTTTTCTTTTGGAAGCTCAATGTAACGCTCGTAACGTCTAAAACAAGGGTTTCCATAAGGAGATATTCTCGTACTTTCACATGTTATTCAAATGTTCAGTAGCCAAACTTCTGTACGCCACAAACGGCAGCGCTAATGACGAACAAGAGAAACCAAGCCAAGCCAAGCCAAGTAAGATGAAAGTGTATGTCATAAAACGAGTAACGTACTTCTCCTCGGCTGTATGGCTGGCATGTCGGCAATCCAACAGTACCGCACGGCTATGGGTCGAAAAGGCGAAGAAGATTGAGCGATGAGCAAAAACCACACATCTCCGACACCGGGCGCCTTCAGACGGATGCCGGATGCTCTCAGATGCGGACTGATAAACATTGGCCCCCGGACCGAACGAAAAAAAAGGAGCATCAATGTCGCCAGTTAACGGTTTAAATAACATTCTGGCCGATGGTCGCCCGTCCGTGAAAGTCAGACCGGTCCTCGGATATGATATGTCTTTACTTTCGCTGCCAAACCAAAAATCTCATTGGAAAACCACTTTCTCACCGGCTCGAATCGAAATTACGTTTCGAAAGGGTCAAAGATGCCGTGTGGTGGGGGGGCCTGGCCATTTCATTGCCCCCGACATCATGCCCGGATTTCGGTCAAAGTCGGTCCCAACGGCGTTGCCCGCCCCGCGGTATTAATTTGCCCGCCAGCCGAACTCCTCCCACCCCCCCCCTTCCACATTCCCCCTGCCCTCCCACACCTTTCTGCGGCACGCGGAGCTTGTATTTGTTATTGTAGCCATCAATCCGTGGCTTAATGGCGTGGCGTGGCGTGGCGCGTCGCACACCGTCGCAACCGGAAGCTTATGGTGGCGGGGCGTGGGGGCGGGGGAAGGGGAGGTTTTTGAATACCGGCGGAAACTCAAGCCAACCCCCGAAACCCCGAACCCGCAATCATTTTCGCGGGCAAATTAGTCACCCAAAAATGCCCCGTGGCATGTGGAATGGAAATGTTCCGAAGACCCCAGCCCCCAAAACACCACTCCCTTCCCACCCCCACGCGTACCAGCCTTTTGGCAGGGGGGCGGTGGGGGGTAGGTCCACTCATCGGCTCGCGTGGGAATCGGTGTGGTAGCAGGGTGGTAATTAACCACACCCGTGACTATTTTAATTTGTTAGCGGATGGACCCGACCCGGCCGAAGCCCGGCCGACCGGAACGTTTTGTGGAGTCCTTTCGGCTTTATGCCTTTTGGCAGGGTGGGATAATCCCAGCCAGCGAGCCCCAGCACCGCTCCCCCTCCCGCACTGCCACCTGGAGCACCCACCGAAAGGGGGCCCGAAAGTTTGGGCAAAGATGATTACCTTAACCCTAAATCGAGACATAAATTATGCTCGCTGTGTTGCGGGGTACGCAGGTGCGGTTCAAGGAGTCGCTGCCGAGCCTGCCTAATTCTTGGCAAAACCCCCCCCCACCCCCCCGCGAATCAGGATCAGCTCGTGCATCTTGAAAGGCACGGGGGCAGCACGCAGTTAATGAGGCTCGCGCGCCGATCGCTGGCAAGAGATATTAGATTCATCTGCTGCGCACCCCACCCCACTACACCCGTTTGACCATTACCGCGGCTTGACCGCGGGAAGACGGTGCACGCCAAAAACAGCAATAACTTCGTTCCACATAAACTTCGCCGGCAGGGGTCATTAAGCCAGAAGCAGAGGCGATTCAAGGCCAATTAACAAAAGCAAAACCCGCGATGCGCCTGATGGTCGCCGGTCCTTGGACGCGGACACGGACGCCGGGCATTTTTCAGCCTCCGCAGCCTCAGCCCGGATGTGACCTCTGAAACCCAACCCAACACACACCCGGACCTGGGAATGCCCGGAAGGTCCCGGAGAACCCAGGGATATGCAGGGACGCTTCTGCAAACCTCCCACTCCGTCCTTCGCGAATCCTTCTTCTTCTTCTTTTACGGGTGCGCACGCGTGTCTGTGTGTGTGTCTTTGTGTTAGGTCTCCGGCCGCGGTCTTGTGTCAGGATACCGTGCACCGCGCCAGGGTTTTGCGAGACCCACAAGCGCGCGGGACCAGAAGGCTTCGCGCGGTCTCTGGGTCTCTGACAGCAGGCGTCAGTATTCGTGACTTGCACGAGGGCCACGAAACACACACACACACACATCTAAGGGTGCTCGTGCTCTTGTGGTCGTGCGGTGGCTGCGCTCTGATGATGTATTGCTTCTGAAGTTCTACGCTCTCTCTCGAGCATGTGTATAGTGCAATGGATTGGTGAATGGCGGCCGGATTGTCAATGAACAGTGCACAGTGTAGTGCACCACCACCACCACCAACACCTTCACCACCGCCAGCCAGCAGGTTTGGTCTGCTGCCGTCCGATGCAGAAGACGTGCAGCGATAAGCGGCGATTTACGCACGCACGCACGGAACGGAACCCGACCGTGAGCGAGTTGCTACGGCGGTGAGCCGAAAGGTGCGGGAGCACCACACCACGCGAGGGGGGGCCAGGACCAAACAGAAAGAAAAAAAAAACACGAAACTCCGCCCACTCAGCCGGACCAGGTCGGGTGGCGTACCACCTCACCGCCGCCGTGTCGTCGTCGTGCCGTGTCGTGCCGTGTCGTGCCGTGCCAAAGGCCGCCGCCGCCGCACCGGTGTGTACCTGTTCCGTTCCACGGTAACACGGTACACGGGCGGCGGCGCGTGAGTTCCGCCGTGAGTGGCCCGAGGCCCGAGGCGCGCCGAAGTGCCGCGTTCATCCTGGCCGGCACCGCGCGGGTTCATCCGCGGAACTCACAGCATCCCGCGAGCGTGAGGGAGCGAGCGAGCACGGAGCCATTGTTGTTGTTTGCTCATCCTTTTCTCCGTCGTATCCCCGTCCCACTCGCTCGCCAGCTCGCTAGCTCGCTCTCTCAGCCGCAACCTGGCTGGTCCGGCTGGCTGGCTGCACTTTGTTTAGGTCCGCTGCTCGGTGCCCTCGATGAAGCGGTACGTGCGCGGTATAGTGTGGGTGAGCGATGTGATCCAAAAGCGATGGCTAGATACGGCACCACCGTGCACTGTGCACTATACATGTGCGTTTGGTTCACCGCGAGCGCGAGCGGAACATTGTGTGCGTAAGAGAGAGAGAGAGAGAGAGAGAGCAAGAAGCAGAGCAGGTGGGTTGTTAGAATGAGGGTGGAGAAAGGGGGGTTCAATGTTTTGGTCGGCAAGCGACGAGGTTATCGTTCTATTGTTACTGCTGCCTGTCTGCCTCCCTGCCGCTCCACCGCCTAGACATGCTACTACTCAGGAGGTCAGCGCTACTCGCAAACGTCAGATCTCGTCATCAATCAATCAAACCAATTCATTCAACGTCGCCACACAACTGCAACGCAAAGCGTCGTGCTCTGTGTGTTGGGTGTGTATGTGTGTGTGTGCTACTAGAAGTATTCCAACGCTACTAGAACTCTTCCAACTCTAGTAGAAGTCGATACTAGAAATCTTCCAATTCTACTGGAAGTCTTCCAACTCTAGTAGAAGTTACTACTGGAACTCTTCCAACTCTAGTAGAAGTTGCTACTAGAAATCTTCCAACTCTAGTAGAAGTCTTTCAACGCTACTAGAAGTCCTCCAACTCTAGTAGAAGTCGCTACTAGAAATCTGCCAACTCTAGTAGAAGTCGATACTAGAAAACTTCCAACTCTAGTAGAAGTCGATACTAGAAAACTTCCAACTCTAGTAGAAGCTACTTCAAGTCCTCCAACTCTAATAGAACTCTTCTAGAACTCTAGTAGAAGTCGATACTAGAAATCTTCCAACTCTAGTACAAGCCGATACTAGAAATCTTCCAACTCTACTAGAACTCTTCCTACTCTAGTAGGAGTCGATACTAGAAATCTTCCAACTCTATTAGAAGTCGACACTAGAAATCTTCCAACTCTAGTAGAACTCTTCCAACGCTACCAGAAGTCCTCCAACGCTACTAGCTCCCACCAAGAAAGGCTCCTCCGCTGTGGTGACTGGGAGCCGCCGGGTTTTGTGCGTTCGCGGCGCGGCGTGTACGCCGAGCCGACGGAAACTTGTCGCCCGTGGCAACCACCTTGAGGTCTCCGAAATAGCTCTCTCGATCGATCCAGCTTCACGCAACGAGCCGGGCTCTTTAAGCCCGCCAACAACGGGCCACGGACGACGGCCCCCTGCAAAGAGTCCACAGTGGGTCCCGGAGAGTTTTGTGGTTGAATTACCGGCGTGCTGTGTGTGTGTGTGTGGCTTGCGCTCCGTTCCTTTGATTGACACACAGAGTGCGGCGGCGGGCGGCGTGAAAAGAGTTTGTTTTCCCGGTTCCTTCGCAGCTCGCAACACTAGCTTCCCACGGGCCCTGCGATCCCCGCGATGTTTTATGGCTTCCAGAAGCGGCTGCCGCAGTAGCGAGCGCGGAGCGACAACATATGAGTTGTGGCGCGCTTCATGCTGCAGCATGCTGTATATGCTCTGGGAGGCGTGCTTGGTTAACGGTTCCACTCGTTAGTCGGCGCCACAGCGCGGCTAAATGCGACGATGAGTGAGTGTGACGGTGCGGGGCGCGGTGCGTATACATGTGCATAGCGACCACAAACTCTGGCCACTATGGCCACTTGCTGTAAGATGACGCCGCGAAAGTAGTAAAACGTCTCCGACCCGGGTCTCGGGCGTATCTAATCAGCCATTTACAGAGCGGCGGCCTAGCTCGACCTCGGATTTCCAAACTTTTCACACACCGAAAAGAAAACTAATAAATGCACAAAACACCCCGAACGTGACTTTTGGCCGAAAAATGCCGGCCGTCCGACGCGGGCATCCGCGGGACCCTGCCCTGCCCGGCCCCGTCTCTTAGCAATATCTTGCGGGAGCGGTGCGTGCGTATTGGAGCGTGGAATGATACGGACAAGTGGGACAATTTTTGGAACCCTCGGAAGCTCGAAAACACAACATAGCGCGGGGCGTAATAAAAACGCAACGCTCTCGAACAGATCGCGCCGCGGTTTCGAAAACGGGCGGCGCATACGGAAATGATTCCTTGCCAGTGATCGATTTAATGGGCACCCCGGTTACCGAAAATAGACTCCAGTTTATTATGTTTTGTTTTTTTTTGTTTTTTTTTTTACTTTCTCTCCCGCTTGCCTGCCGCAAACTAACGGCTGCACCCGGCAGAGTTAAGTCAGCATCCGAACGGGGTCGCCTACGTCGGAACACCGCAGGACCCCCTGCAAAGGGGTTGAACAAAGGTGATGCAATAGTGAAGCACTATGCAAGCTCACAGCCAGCCTGATGATGACCGATCGGTGGATTGCAATTGGTGGATTGGCTCCTCGCAAACTAACATTCCAGTTTCTGGGAGCGAACTACAATCATACCCGTTCGGTTCAAGCGATGTGCGATCACGATCGAACGATCGCCGACCGGATCTCCGATCTTGGTTCGATGGCGCAAATAAGATCACATAAGTTATACTAGTGGAGGGGAGTAGCCCATGGCGGAATGACCCATCACAAGGAGACATCATACCATTTGACTCTTGGGCCAACGGTGTTAAAGCGATGTCGTTGTTAGATAGCTAGATAACTGATAATAGATAGACCCGAAGCTGGGCGAAGCTCGAGACCTGAGTTACATCGGAGAACCATCGAGCTCTACGAGGTGTGATCAATAATTTTCGCGACATTTGAATTTTCTCGGGCTACGTATATCCGATTTTCGATTTTTTTGTGGAGTTAGGTTACTACACATGTCAGTAACTTATGGTGAAAAGTTCGGCCATTTTGAGTAATCAGTCAATTTTTGACAGCTGTTTTGCTTGGACGTGTTTTGGCTCATCGTCGATTTTTGTGTACTCCAAAAGTAATTGACCACGAAGCTGTAATTTGAGTTTTGGAAAAAGGAAAAAACAGGAAAAAGTTACAGGGGACCAAATCTAGAGAATACGGTAGCTTTGGCATCATTAGTGTGTTGTTTTGGCCAAAAATTCGCGCAGAAACCACGATGTGTGAGGAGGGGCGCGACAACCAATTTCGGGTTTCCCACAAATTCGGGCATTCGTAACGGATTGCTTCGGACGAATTGCGCATAACTTGCAGGAAATATTCTTTATTGACCATTCTATCCTCTGGCAACAACTCATAATGCGCCACGGCCATGCAATCGAAGAAAATTGTAAGCAAAACTGTTCACATTCGACCAAACTTGGGTTTTGGAAGTTCACATCTTCTCGGACCTCTGACAAAATTTTGAACTACCGATAAGCAATGCTTTTGGTCTTAAAAGCTTCACCATGAGCCACCAATTAGCAATATGTGATCTGTTCGATTGGAAGTAGCTCCATCCACGTGACCTTTGTGAATGTGCAATTTTGGTGTCTAAATCTTATTCGGGAATTACAACCGCCGAGTGGCTTTGTACTGCGTGACAACGACAAGCTTTCTTCTTCTTCTTCTTCTTCTTCTTTTGGCGCTACAACCGCTGAGCAGTCTTGGCCTGGCACCAGAGACAATGTTAATCTCTGATGCTCTTCTGTAACTTTTAATTTTTTACGGACGGGATTGTTAGCCCCGCGCCAACCCCCCTGTCACGCCGGTATCGGGAATCGAAACCATGGCCGGTTGAGTTACAACCGATCCCGGGATTCGAACCACGGCCAGCTGCGCTGACAGCGAAGAGCGTTACCGACTGCTCTATCAGCGGGGGGTAACGACAAGCTTTACCGACTGTTAAATCAATAATAGTTATTTTTTAAATTTGTATTTATCTTACTTGTAACTTTGTTCTGTGGAACAGCATACTAGGACTGCTGGTAATTCGTCCATTGTTCGACCCGAACAGCGGGTCGACTCACTGGAACGGCTCGGCCTTCTATGCATCATCATCACGCCTCGATCACACCCCATTTCGTTTGCTGATCACTGTCAAATTCACTACGTCCTCTGCTCCCGAAAACCTAGCGTCAAAGCATTCTACGCACGCAGGGTTACACAAGAAGACCAAGCTGATAAAACATCTGTACGCTAAGGTCTTTGAAGTTGTACTTGCAGTTTCAGCGTCGAATGCAGCCGACCGAAGGGCACCCACAATCAAGTCACATACGATCATACGCGTTGAAAGACACACCGATGAGTTGCGCCAATGTGTTGCTAAAGCCACAGTCCTCATGTCAACAGCGACCCTCATGTTGACAAACACACCGAATGACTGATGACGACGCATGTACCCCGATGGCATCAATCTGGCGAATAGACTTAGTAGTCCACAGGTGAAAACGTTAACAGTCACCGAGGTGCACCTACTGCGGAACCATAGAAGTCATAACAAACCGGAGGCCAACGCTTTTGACGCTCCCGCATCCAGGAGAAGCAGGTGGCAGAAGTACCATTAGAGCTAATGAGGGCGGCAAGGGCTGTGAACTTCTGTGAACCGTAGTGCACCTAGGTTATAAATACTTCGTGATTAACCAATGTTATTTGGAAATCATCAAAACCTCCGGGAGGACATGGTTCGTGGGTTCCGCTTTCGACTCACTTGTCCGGACCGGACCCCACATGGGGACAGAAAAATTCAAGGCGTCTAAGTGGAATAATGTTCGCCGACCCCCTCGGATATCATTGCCGGGCGAAGCAAGTAGAACAAAAAATCCTTTCGGGTTTCTGCTTGAGTGCACTTCAAAGATGGACGCACCCCAGCGAAAAAGAAGGTGAAAGGCGGCCCAAAAATGGAGGGACCCGATGGAGGTTACAATTTTGCATAGCGGTTACCGCTGTGCTAAGGAGCCAGTGCGATTTGCCAACCAACGATTCCAACTTCATGGAAACTTATCGGTTAACCTAATACTTCACTATAGTATACTCCAGTATACTAGAGTATAACAAATACTAGTCAGTATAGCTAATAATACTAGAGTATAGAACAAATACTAGTCCGAAAGAGCAACATCTGGTGAATACAGCGGACGGGAGTTAACAGTTCCCATCGGACATTTTCGGGATAAGTTTTGACCGGTTTTGCGATGTGGGGTCGAGCGTTGCCTTTTTTAAAAGTCAGCTTATCATGTCTTTTATCCCATTCTCGTCGTTTTATGACCAAAGTTTTGCTTCAAATGCATTAATTGTTGTTGATGGGATTGTCCTTCAATCATTTCATTTGGGCTCGATGGCCATGGCCCGTCCGTTAAAAAACACAACGTTACAGTAAGCAACAAAGCTGAACAGAATGTCTCTAGATATAATACAAAATGTAAGTTTTTTTAGGATCGATACGCGGTTACCGAATGAGCCGCCGTTGGTGATGGTGAATGACACAAATGGTGAAACGTTCATAGGTCGTCGTTTTTAACACCGTAGATTGAAGCTGGAACTGGCCGGCTTTAGTGGATTGGCCGTGTACCTAGATGCCGACCAGACTTTCACTTCGCAAGGAACGCGGTGTCCACTATCCTCGTCGCCACGGCACCAGCACCAGCAACCAGAAGCTGACGACCTCAAGCGCTCAACACGCTAGTTTGGTCTGATTCCAGACCGCGAAAGAGGACGGAGAGGGCAGCGATTAAGAAAGAATGCTGCGGCAGCCAGTGAGGAAATTAAAACACTCTCAACGTAGAGTGGAACAGAGAGAGAGAGAGAGAGGCAGAGAGGTTGGTGAAAAAAAAAACGCAAACCGGGAGGAAATGCGAGATAGACGTGAACCCGGAGAGAGATTGTTGCAAGAAACTAAAAGAGAGGGCGAACAAAAACGGGTAGCGCACCGACACGGACGATGGACCTCCGCTGTTTTTTTTTCCAACGCACGCCTTGCCACATATCAAGCGTTCCTGGAACACCCAACCCAAGGCCCCGCTCCACACACACACACACACACCAGTTCAAGCGTGGCCCAAGGCAAGGCTCAGCTTCGTCACGGAGGGCCTCAGATAACCCAGCACAGGGCGCCTCCTATCAGCACACACAGCCACTTCCGGGCCGGTTACGTCCATTCCGGCAACCGTCATGCATCGCCCACCGATTCGTACACTCCTTTCCATCCCCCTCCTCCCCATCCCCCTCCTCCCCAGCCCCCCGCCGGGATGCATGGAAAAAATGTTCTTTGACCTTTCCGGGGGCCACACAATCGGTTATTCATATCAGGTTTGGAGCACCTTTTTCGCCGGCCGCTACCGCCACACGTGCACCCGGACCCGGGTCTGGGCCTGCGACCGGGGGGGACGCTGACTGGTTCCGTGGCTTGGGTTGGCTTGGGTTACGTGGGTTTCGCCAATTGAAAGGGTTCCGCTTCCTTGCGCGAACACAAATCCGCACGAAACCAGCTGGATCGGATCGACTTTAAACGAAGCGCGACTCTGTGCGTGCCGGTGGGGAGGGGGGGGGGTTGTGGGTGGTTTCCGTTTTTGCTGCTCCCCCACTTTTGGCACCGTCGGTGCTAGTTTGCAACTGTGACAAAACCCCGAACCCCGTATAGAGCCGCCTCGCAGAGGTGTACCGCGGGTTGCATAACTTCCGGCGCTTGCACATTTTAACGGCGTCGCCTTGCAAAATTTACACCAAAAACCCGGTAACAGGCTCACATCTGTCGTCGTTTCGACAGGCACCCCTTCTGACAGACGTACGAGCCGTCAGCCGGGCGGCCAGGCGGCCGGTGCCCGGCCATACCGAATGTCTTTTGGCCTAGGTGTAATGGTCCAACGGCGGGCGGGTTGTCAAGGCTGCTCTCTCTGTCTTCGGAAGGGCCGTCCGGCAGAGTCAGCTCCTGCCTGCCTGCCTGCCTGCCTGCCTGCCTGGCTACCCGTTCCACCAACGCCACCGTGTTCCAGCAAGTCCAGCAAGATGCTGCATCCCTGCCCTAGTACGAACGCATCCGTGCATCGGTGCGTCCATCGGCAGCCGGACAACGTGTGCATCCTGTGTCCGATGTCGGTGTCGCTTCCGTCATCCCCGGTTCCCCGGTTACTGGCCCGGACGGCCCTGGGCAACCCGGGGGGGCAAGATGGAGGAGGTCGTCCGGGGACGGCCCGGGCCAAGGGACAATTGCGCCGCGCCCAGACCAGACGAAGCTCGCTGGCTGACGTTTGACTGTCCGGTGCAGTCAGTCAGTCACAGTCAGTCAGCCCTCCATTACCTACACCCTCCTCCCCCCCCCCCCCTCCCCCCTCAAGGGGCTGGTATGATGATGGAGGGGCATGATGGTCGACGGCCGAAACTATTGCAACAAACGTGTAATTGGGTGTTTGTTGGGGGTGGCTGGGTGGGTGGGGAGGAGGGCAGGGGGGGGGGGTGCTGCTGCTGGGTTGGGCGGGTAGGCGGGGTAGAATAATTGTTCCGCAGACAAGCTCTCGACATGACGTGGGGTCTCAATGTGGCCGATGATGCCTCCCAGCCCCGCCACCAAAAGCATCCCCGGGGAGGAGTCCCCGGAACCGGTCGGTAGTGTCCGGTTTGGCTTGTGCTACAACCCCACGCACACCCGCACGCACACCCGCACGCACACACTTCCGCTGTATCGTTTTGAGGATGCAAAATGCAACGAAAGGCATCGAGAACTAAGCGAAAACAGCGACCGCCCCTGGTACCTGCCCGTGAGCACCCCCCCCTTCACCCCCACCCCATTCTGTGGAGGCTGATGAGACACCCCCGGCTGGGTGGGGCAGGGATTGGGTGGGAGGTGGGAGGTATGATAATCATGATATTTGATTTATGTCAGCACAACTGTTCCTGTCAGCTTGATTAGAAAGGAGGTACACGGCTCTCTCGATCCAATTTGTATGTTTTTCGTTCCTTTTTCCCCCCCTCCGAACCCACGGACCCCCACCCACCGTTTCTTGAACCACCCACCACGGGCTCCCCCCGCCCGGGTGTGGGTTTCGAGCGCAAGCGTTGTGACGTACACCGTTCGAAACCCCCCGACCCCCACCCCCTTCTTCCCCTTGAACCCTTTCTAACACCCCCCCCCCCGTCGTGTGCCGCTTTGCTGACCACAATCACTTAGCGCGGAGGGCGCCCCTAAAAGCGATCTCTCCCCGCGGGCCAGACATTGATACGTTCCTAACGACGGCACTTCCGACGGATCCGATGTGTGTGGTCCGACACCAGGTGTGCTTGCCGCCAGAGGGCGCTACTGATTAGGCAGAGTGAGGCGACGACGACGCAAGGGGTGAGGCCACACACACGCGTGGGCGCGCATCGTTCGTGGGGACAATCATTGCCCGCTCTGATATGTCCAGCCCAACCCAACAACCCGCCCCGGAGGGGGATGGGGGGGTGGGGGGGTGAATCGACACAAGGTCAGGACATGCTGCTTACCACCCACCACACCCACCACCACAATAATGGTCCCCGCCACGGGGACTGGCCTGTGGCCGGTGGCCGAGGATGGGCTTAGAGAGAGCTATGCATTCCACCCACCCGCCCACCAGCCTTGCCTCTCCTGTTCCACCGCACCTTGACGGCGATTTATGTTTCCACTTCCCCACACACACACACACGCACACGCACACACGCACGCACACGGTCACAATTGGTTGGTCGCCGGTCGAACGGGTCGAAGAAGGCTGCAAGCTCCACTCCGTGCGGCCCAGACGGGATGATGGCCACGGGTGTGCGTGTGTCTCTCGCGGTAATTTATTGCCACATACTCATGGTGGTCGTGGTGCTAGAGAGCGTGGTGTGTTCGGCGGCGGGTTCGAGGGTCACTGCAACCCAGCCACCCACCCGCCAGAGAGGACCACCCGTTCGTCGCCGAGAGATGGCCGACTGATTAGTGTGCTGACGATGATCCGCTGAACGTGCGATGGGTGCTGCGAGAGAGAGAGAGACAGAGAGAGAAAGAGAGAGAGAAAGAGAGAAAGAGAGAGAGAGCGAGCGAACGGAGCACCTGCGCTGGTGATGGCGTCACATTTGGCGATTGAAAGAAGAACACAGAACACAGAACACAATATCCATCCCCCCCATCTCCCCCCCCCCCACCCGGTGTGGTGTGTCTGAAGCGCTTCTGTTTTTCCACACACACACACACACACACACACGCACATGATTCTGCTATGTCGAGAGCCTCCTCCGGGATCATTCTCGTTCCAAACCTTCTCCAAAAGGCTGGCTGTGGCCGGCGACGACGACGACGGACGGGGCTGGCTCCTTCTTTCCTCTATCACCTCTTGTGGGAGTGGCCCACAAGCCTACAGCGAGAATCGAACTACCGCGCGCGGCGTAACCCCGGGGACCAACCAGTTCGTCTCCCCCGCCGACCGACAGCAGCAGTCGTGGAGTCGTGGAGCCATCGCTTATCTATCGTCCGGCCTCGGAGCCGGCCGTTAAACCAACCAGCAAATTGCCCCTCTGTCCACTCCATACACCCCCCGCACAACCCTCACCACACCTCACCCCACCACTACAAGAGGACGACGATGACGACGGCCGCATCAAATGAGGTGAAAATCGGGAATTTTTCTTCGGCCCGCCACCAGTCCGCTAGGCACAGGATGTAGTCGTCGAGCGAAAGAAAGAGATGGATGGATGGAGATGGAGACGGTTTAAAAAATGTGGACCCCTCGGAGCGATTGATCGCTTGCGTCAAGGCGTCAAGGCCCGGTCCGGGTCCGTCCGTGGGTGGTGATGCTGGTGGGAGGTCAATTTGTTAGAATTTGTCTAATTAAGCGAAAAGAATAATATTGCGAACCACCCACCCCTCACAGGCGCCCGCCGCCCACCCACTCTCACAGTTTCTTCTTCTTCGCTTCTTCATATTCGTTTTACAATCCCCTTTCGTTGGTTCTTGTTCTTCTGCGTCTCTCTTCGAAACACACACACACACAATCCATCATGCTCCGCGCTGCTTAATCGCGCCCGCCGCACACCCCTTTCGACGACGGACGAAACCCCCCCCCCCCCCCCCACGGTGTTCTTATCATCGGTGTCGGGGGGTGGGCGGAGGCAAACGCCTGGCGCACGGAGGCCACGGAGGACGGACTGTTCGGTTCGGAGAAGAGTTCCGTTTTTTGTTCGGCTGCTCGGGTAGTTTTTCGCCTTCTTTTTTTTGTCTCTTTTTTGTCCGTTATGTCCTTTGGGTCTTTTTTTGCATTGTTTGCTTTGCATTCCCCTTTTTGGCTCCCGCTTCCGCTTGGCCCGGGCCCGGGGTGGGCGGTGAGCCGTGTGGCTATTTGTTCCTGTGGACGCGGGCGCAACGTCTTAAGACACAGACAAATTAGTGGATGGCATGGGGCGGGCGGCCCCCGGTGCGGGACGGAGTGCACCGGGTCGCCTTTCTCTCTCTCGCTCTCGCACGCCCCCCCGCTTTCTCCCTGTTTTTTTTTTCTTTCGCGTTTTATCTATTTTCGGCACGCCACGGCAGCTCCATATCTTCGCGTGAGAGGTCCGCAACCCCTTCAATAACTGCTTTTCAAGAGCCCACATCTCCGGCCCACCTCCGGCCCCCCTCGCTTCTCGATCTCGAAGTCGCCAGAGGTGGCAAATCTGGTGCTGATTGGCAGGCGGAACGGGATAAAGCGCGAACCCATTAAACCCAGAGCCTACGCGAGGGCGCGACTTTTTATGCACCCCGTTCCGTGACGTTCCGGGGAAGCTCCGGGGGGTCCGGGGAAGGCGGGGCAGAAGGTCTGGGTGCCACGGTGTGGTGCCCAGGTTTACGCATATGCACGCACACAGGACCCGCCGGTGTCGGTGACGTATCCACATCAATTGTGCATAAATTAGCTGTCTCGCGAGGAGACAAACCGAACCGAAGAACCGAAGGTAACATGAGCCCGCCGTGGCCATCGTCGTCGTCGTCGTCGCCGTCGCACAGTGGAACATCAGCGGGTGGACGGGTAGTCAAAAGTGGTTGTCAAAAATCCGACTGGTTGCCAGGTTTCACTGACGAAGTCCAAACGACGTTGGATGTTCGAGCGAATCTGTTGAGTAATGTTCCCGTATGTCCATTCCGCATTCCGAACATTTGTTTTGCAGTATTTTTAGCATCTTCTAAAAAAATCTAAGACCTATTAGTATCCGCTTTGTAACCTACTGACAGCTACACGCGTTTTTAGGGCACTCTTACTAGTTGCTACATTTGTAAGTGCTGAATCAGCAGCCCCCGTTGGTAGAGCAGACGGGTAACGCTGGACATGGCCAACAACTCCGTCCGTAAAAACACACCGTTACAGGAAGCCACAGACATTGTCTGCATTGGTGCTGCAGTCCAAGAGCCCTCGGCGGTTGAAGGGGAAGAAGAACCAGGTATTCTAGTATCTATACATCCTAGCGGTCAAATGTACCAAGACTAAGGTCCCAGACATCAGGTGACGGTGCTCCTGGCTTGTATCCGTCTCCATTGTTGCGCTGCAGCGGACCACCCAGGACTCTCGGGAATCGGGATCACAAGGAACACCAGCTACAGCTCGTTCAGCGTATCCCGATGACATCGACATTATAGGTCGAAGGGTCCTCGATGTATAGTTATGTGCCATACACCCCAATGCTACCGATACCACGACGAGCCGTGACGTAACATCACATCCAACGATCATGAGTCAGCCAAGGCCACATCCAGATCATCGGTGACGCCGATACAGGAAGCAAGTCAGACGACCAATGATGTCAACATGGCCCATGCCGAGACGACCGACGACGATGAGTCACCATGGACCATGAGAACCGTCGCGACGATCGAACGATGATGTCAACATCGACGAGTAAGATCGTGGATCGCGTCTCCAGCAGAACCAGCCAGTTCTTCTCCAGCCTTCGACCAGAGCAGATCATCCAGCAGTCTCGTTAGTTTTCGTTCCCAAAAGAAAAAATAAATTACAGGCGGAACGGGATAAAGCGCGAACCCATTAAACCCAGAGCCTACGCGAGGGCGCGACTTTTTATGCACCCCGTTCCGTGACGTTCCGGTGAAGCTCCGGGTTGGTCAGGGGAAGGCGGGGCAGAAGGTCTGGGTGCCACGGTGTGGTACCCAGGTTTACGCATATGCACGCACACAGGACCCGCCGGTGTCGGTGACGTATCCACATCAATTGTGCATAAATTAGCTGTCTCGCGAGGAGACAAACCGAACCGAAGAACCGAAGGTAACATGAGCCCGCCGTGGCCATCGTCGTCGTCGTCGTCGCCGTCGCACAGTGGAACATCAGCGGGTGGACGGGTAGTCAAAAGTGGTTGTCAAAAATCCGACTGGTTGCCAGGTTTCACTGACGAAGTCCAAACGACGTTGGATGTTCGAGCGAATCTGTTGAGTAATGTTCCCGTATGTCCATTCCGCATTCCGAACATTTGTTTTGCAGTATTTTTAGCATCTTCTAAAAAAATCTAAGACCTATTAGTATCCGCTTTGTAACCTACTGACAGCTACACGCGTTTTTAGGGCACTCTTACTAGTTGCTACATTTGTAAGTGCTGAATCAGCAGCCCCCGTTGGTAGAGCAGACGGGTAACGCTGGACATGGCCAACAACTCCGTCCGTAAAAACACACCGTTACAGGAAGCCACAGACATTGTCTGCATTGGTGCTGCAGTCCAAGAGCCCTCGGCGGTTGAAGGGGAAGAAGAACCAGGTATTCTAGTATCTATACATCCTAGCGGTCAAATGTACCAAGACTAAGGTCCCAGACATCAGGTGACGGTGCTCCTGGCTTGTATCCGTCTCCATTGTTGCGCTGCAGCGGACCACCCAGGACTCTCGGGAATCGGGATCACAAGGAACACCAGCTACAGCTCGTTCAGCGTATCCCGATGACATCGACATTATAGGTCGAAGGGTCCTCGATGTATAGTTATGTGCCATACACCCCAATGCTACCGATACCACGACGAGCCGTGACGTAACATCACATCCAACGATCATGAGTCAGCCAAGGCCACATCCAGATCATCGGTGACGCCGATACAGGAAGCAAGTCAGACGACCAATGATGTCAACATGGCCCATGCCGAGACGACCGACGACGATGAGTCACCATGGACCATGAGAACCGTCGCGACGATCGAACGATGATGTCAACATCGACGAGTAAGATCGTGGATCGCGTCTCCAGCGGGACCAGCCAGTTCTTCTCCAGCCTTCGCAAATCATTCAACCAGAGCAGATCATTCAACAGTCTCGTTAGTTTTCGTTCCCGAAAGAAAAAATAAATTTGTTAAGTGTTTTTTAAAAAGCAAAGTTCGCCCACGAATACTTAACTGTATAGCTTACGCTCCACAAACTTGTAGATCATCCAAACGAAAGATCCAAACTGGGAGTCAAATTGGGATTGAGCAAACGGCGGACAATATCGGTCTGGGCAAATGGCCCAAAACAACACCACATTCAAGGTAGGCCACGTTTGACGCATCCTCTTCGCATCCTCGCATCCATCCTCGCATCCACAAGTCCGCATCCTGCCGGGTTTGATGGAAAAATCCAACCTTATCCATTCGAAAGGTGCGGTTACGAGTCCCTATTGCGATTTGGCACCAAGTGGCATTCGTGGGTCTAGGTCGTCACCTGGCGGCGTCATCCTGGAAGGGTAATTTGTCTTCAAAGATACCTTCAAAGCGGCAGAAAGAGAACGTGGATAGGGGTCGGTTAAGTGTAGACTCCAGTGTTGGTTGGACTCTGTGGTCCAGTTTGGCTAAAAATAAATTGTTATGTCAGACACGACCGATTCGCCAAAAACTCCGGGAGCTGGGAATTGGGAAGTTTTGAGGCATCCAGCGTATAGTCCGAAGCATGCACCAAGCGACTATCACCTTTGTCACGTATTACAAAACTTCCTGAGTGATATGAAATTGGAAACAAGAGAAGATGTGAAAATACAGGGTGATTCATCATGACACATCATCATGAAATGGTAAAAAACTCCGCAATTTTTGAGTCGATTTTGACAAACGAACAAGATTTATTTAGGGTTTAGAATGCCGTTTATTGACAATTTACTTAGAATACAATATCAATCAATAGACCGCTTCCATTAAACACACAAAAAGTGGCCCTTTTCTGAGCATTTTTCATTGTTTTCGGGCTTCGGGCTTTATAAATGTGATGCTAGCTTGCAGTTCTTCAATGGGCTTCAGTTGGCTGCTGGCATACACCTTACCCTTCAACTGGCCCCACCGATTGATTCATAACTAAGACGGCAAAGATTAATGTTTCAGAATCTGGTTGATTTGTCAAAATCGACTTATAAATAGCGGAGTTATTCAATATTTAAATTACATGTGTCATGATGAATCACCCGATGGATTGATAGAATTTTTTGCCAATAACGATCAAGATTAATCAAGATAACATAATTAATCGAGATCAAGATAAGAAAGGGCATTATGAAGCACTACCTTTGAAATAGCAACAAATTATTTATTTATTTATATTTTTAACAATACCGTAGGAAGCAACCATCGTCCAAAACATGATCATAACATAAGGATATCCAAACTGGGCATCAAAACTGGTCACTATCTGCACCTGTGATCCACCAGTCCGACGTTCCCACTGTGCACCTCAGGCGATGGGTACGATCGCACCGAGGTTACCGAGGCGCACATCATCATCATATCATCGTCTTGTCTGTCCTCGTTTAGTCTTGTCTCACCTCGTCACCCGCCGTAGACCTCCGGCATCGGCCCATTATTCAAACGATCGCGCCCGGCGTTCAAGCGTTCCGACAAAGATGCTCTCCTTGGTGGCAGACACCCTAGTAAGTAGGTGACAGGGCAGAGAAGGCAGACGAGCGGTAGAGAGCGGCGGTGCCCCGTTGCCGCGGACGGACGGAGTGAAAAAACTAGGAGACCAACGGTCCTGAAGGAGGTGAAGATCTGACACGGTGTGTGCCCCCCCCCCCCGTGCGACACGTTCAGGTACGCGTCCCACCTGCCGAGCATAATTCATACCGCCCCTTCTGCGCTGCCGTCCTCCGTCCGACCGTCACTTTTCTTTCGTGTTCACCTTTTTTTTTTTTTTTCACCTTCCTTTGGTCGCTTCCTGCACCGCACCGCGAGTTGTTTGTTTATTTTTAGCAAACCTACCGCCGTACCGGTCTCCATAAAATCCGCAGCCCCCGCCCCACCCTGCGCCACCTTTTCACGACTGACTTCTCAGTCTCAGCAGACTCTCGGCACTTCAGCGCTTTAATCTCCTGGCTCCTGCAGTACCTAGCCACACGGCTCAAGAAACTCGGCCTCAGAGTTTTGGTCTTTGGGCATCCGGTTTTGCCGGCGCAGCTTGCTTGTGGAACTTGGCCGGGAAAAAAACCCGGTGGTCCCCCCCCGGCTAGGCTACCCCCCCACCCCCCCCCCCCCCGCCAGCCGTCTGCGAACTGCGGGGCTCCCGGCGTTCGGCGTTTCCGTCATTGCGTCGTCATCCTTCGGTGTTTCGGCCCGTAGCAATGTGAGATGAAAATAAATGAAGTCCATAGGCAATACGTCACCGTGGCGCACGTTGGGGGGGAATGCGCGAGGGAAGGATGGCTTCCGGACGTCACGAACCGCTACCGCTCTGTCCTTTTTTCATCTCGCACCGGCCGGTCGGCTCGTCACTAGTCACCCGGCCTTACATTGAACGTCTTCACGTCTGAGAGCTCAGGTCCGGCGAGGAAGTCGTCGGCAAAAGGATGCAATCCACGGTCCGGACGGCCGCGACGGCTGTTGGACGTTCATTTTTCAACCCCACCCACCGCATCCTTGGAGAGGGGGGGGGGGGGCAGGTTACGGACCCCGAATGATAAATGTTTATATTTGCCGAACGATTCAGAGGCTCGTTTTTTTCCCCCGATCTCGCCTTCAGGAGGGTGGAGACCGCGTTAAGGCGGGCGGGGGACCAGGGGGTACGGATGCCAGGTAACGACGCGTGGCATCAGGACGCTCCCCGCACCCGATAGGGATAAGGTGAAGGGCGAAAAACCTCCTGGAATCAGGGGGTTTAGCTTCGTTTAGCCTAACGTCGGGTACCGTCGGTTGGGAAAGGAAGTCAGCTCAGGCGTCAGGAGAAGACGACGGTGTGAGGACGGTGAGGTGAGTGAAGAATGTGGACATAAGTCAACTATGCGCGCATATTGGGTATCCACTCCCCATCCACACTGCAAACCGGAGAGGGCAATCAAGGAGCGCGGTGAGTACGCCGCACCTGAGAGCTTCAGTCGGTGACGCAAGGACTTGCACGGACATTTGGACATAATAAGTAAGCGGCTAATTATTTTTCGATGCTTGAACATTCGTTTGAAAGGTTGATTCAGAACTTTTTTTTTATGAAAAACAATGTTTGGTCAATTTCGGTCTTCTGGTCGTCAATTGAGGTCGTGCTGGTTTGTTGACGTAACATTTATCTTTCACCTGCATTCATTTCGAAGAAACCTTGGCTGTCAGACCTCAAAATCTGCACCAATTCTCGTTGTTGCGGGTGCATTGGCTTCTCTTGCACGACGTGTTACGTGTTTTCCCTTCCGTGCAGTTTCAATTGAAGACTCACCTCTTTTGGAAACAAGATTTATTTCCCAACTTTCTGCGATCGCATAGCGTCCCATTTCGTAAATGTCAAAGTTTTTATTAAATGTTTACAATTTTCAGAATGAAGTTTGACGTTTTAAAAGTCAAGTAATCGGTAGTTTAAAATCCACCATGGAGTATCCACAGCGTGGATCAGTTCCGAGCGGATTTCGATGGACATCAAACTGTGGGGGCCTGTTGGGCGTCTGACTGTGACTGGGACACACCGAAAGCCACCCCTATTCGGACCATCCCTAGTGCTTTCGTAACTATCTCTCCTTCTCTCTTGCTTTCGCACACTCTTTCGTGTGTTGCTGTATGTTTTCTTTTTTGCGCCACCATTGCATGATCTGTCTGACCGGAACGAGCCGCGGCCGGCTCGGTATGGCGACCCTGCGTGAAGTGTCGTGCATCACCTGATCGGCGCTTCAATTGCTGCCACTACTTCTCACAGTCCTGGCGGCGGCGGCGGTCACTCGAGGAGAAATTTCCAGTTAATACTACAATAAAGGTGATTTATGGTTGTTGCGCTCGCTCGGTGCTCGCCACTTTTTGCCATCAGACGCGACTTCGTCGTCGCGTAATCGCAGAGGCCCTGTCACCGGGAGTAACATTGATTGATTTTTTATTTGACTCGCTTAAGTCGCGTGTTTCCGGCAGCCAGTAAACTGTTACTGTTAATGGATATACCGGGGTAGCCTGTACGTCGCTCAGTTCCTGAGTGTTGGACTTGCCCAGTGGCTTAATCACATATGCTTCGATTGTTTTATCACAAGGAATAGAAATGCTACGACACGACTCCCTACTGCTTAAATGGACTATCTCGCGTCATACTTAAATACATACTATTTCCTACTATATAGTTATGTGCCATACACCCCAATGCTACCGATACCACGACGAGCCGTGACGTAACATCACATCCAACGATCATGAGTCAGCCAAGGCCACATCCAGATCATCGGTGACGCCGATACAGGAAGCAAGCCAGACGACCAATGATGTCAACATGGCCCATGCCGAGACGACCGACAACGATGAGTCACCATGGACCATGAGAGCCGTCGCGACGATCGAACGATGATGTCAACATCGACGAGTAAGATCGTGGATCGCGTCTCCAGCGGAACCAGCCAGTTCTTCTCCAGCCTTCGACCAGAGCACCCCTTCGGCACTCCGCTGGCTCTTACACAGTCACAGGCCTATAATACCAGTTGAAACCCTTTCCTGGATCTGTTTTCCTGGAGCTAACATACCGGAAGAACGAGAGCTGTTCCGCTTTCCCCAACGGAGGTCAGTTTCCGATCATAACGTTACCTTGTCTAGAAAAAAACGTTTCAATCACTCTTTTCATTAGCTCACAAAATGATCGCATTCGGCGGACCCTTCTTCAAGCTACTCCACTCAGCGATTTCACCTACACAATGCAAATTCCCGATACACTAGATCGAATGGTCCGGCAACAATGTAAAGACTAATCAATAGGAATTACAGAGCGCCAGTGGCAGAACCTGCGTGAATTTTGCATTTGAATGTGAGTTCAAATTAGTTTAACACAAAACGGTTATCTTTTTTCTGGGTTCCTTCTCCTGCAGGACACCTCGTCTGGCTCCGGTTTTTCTATCCTCGCTCGCCCCCCCCCCCCCCCCCCCCCCCCCCCCCCTCCTCCGGGTCAACCTTCACCAAACATAATCGCTACGTGCTCGGTGCCATTTACCTAAATTATCAAGGAGCGCGCGCCGCCCTTATCCTGCATGTAAGCCTCCCGGTTTCCCCGGGTCGTCGCCGTTGCTCATCGTTCGGTCTGCTCGCTCGCGGTCGAGTGGGTGGTTGTCGAGCGGATGAGTGCTCGATATGGCGCGCACGGCGGCTGTTTAGCGTTTCAGGTTTTGCGGCGTGTTCGGCGGATGGCAGCAATCGAGGCGCCCAAGAAACGCACCGGCCGCGCCGCTTGTGGCCGTGTTGCTATGGCGGTGTAATAGGACGAGGGAATTTGGCTATATCCCTACGGGATACTCGCCTCACACGCGCACCAACCCTAGGTGCTGACGAACCCTGTGGCCATGCATAAGCAGCTTAAGCGCATTTCGACCCGAACCTTACGCCCGACGCTACTTACGCCCGGTACTCCGCTGCCGCCGCCGTCAACTAAGACGTCTGGCGACACACACACACACACATCCCTCGAGCTCGAGAGCAGGGGTGGCCCCCGGTGAGCGAAGGTCGGCCAGTTGGATGACAGAGCACTCTTAATTATGCATCAATTCATGTCACGCTTCTCGAATAAAAACCATAAAATTTAAAACAGATAATCACATTATCGTTTAGCTGTGGCCAGGAACAAGGCTCAGCCCCGGATCATCACTCACGCAAGGGAGGGGGCCACGAGGCCTGAAGGTGGTGATGGCGATGAAGAAGCCGACGAACGGACCCGGACCAGGAGTTATTTTTATTGAATTTAAAATGATCGTTTCGTGCTGGCGCTTACGGGCCACCGTTTCCGTGGCCCGGGACGTGGCCAGGGACCGAAGGGACTGGGCCCAAGGTGTACAGCGGTGACGGTGTCCAGGATCAGTACCTACATTACGCGTCGCGGACTGGGTTCTAGGACCAAATCAGGTTATGCGCTTTGCGCTAACCCGCCCCCGGTGTCAAGTTTTCATTCCCACAAAAAAGGACCCTCACAGTGCGTCTTAAGGAACCCGCGGGTAAGCCTTGGTGGTTCAGCTCGGAACCGGCATTTAGCACCACACCCACACACACCGCTGGCCGTTTTGTAGCGCTTTGCACTTGACGTGAGGTGAGCCTTCACGATATTTGCCCCCGTTCCGGTCCAAGATAAGTGGTGAACCTTTTCTCTCTCTCTCTCGCGCGCGCTTTTCTCGGGTCTTCAACCATAAAAGGACAGCGGAGAAGACGGCGTTCAAGCAACTCTTGGTGTCGCTCGGACGATAGCGCACCATTTAACAAAATATATATGGTGCACACGGTTATATATATTTCATAAACCGTAACGTGCTTCTGCGTGCCGGACGCGTCCGAACGGCTCGTCTCAGACGTTGGCCCCGTCGCCGTCGCCGGGAGGCAGACTTCCACAGCCCTGCCCCCCTATAAGTCGCTGGCGCCACGGCAGAGGTAGCTAGCCGTAGCCGTAGCACCCATTCCGGCCATTTCTTCTGATTTTCTTCGTTCACTCGGCGGGAAAGGTGCAAGAAACACCGCCCACCGACCGAAACTGCGGGCGCATAATCCCCTGGCGACTGGGTGGCTGCAGGACGTGCCATTACAGCAGCGCGCCCGTTGTCTACACCCTCTCCCCGCCGTAGGTGTCTCCTGCTCCTAAGCTTCCGTCCGATCTCTTTCAATCTCGTTTGCTTTCTATCTTCCACGTGTATATTCGGTTGCCTACTTTACGGCGCCAACGGCGCTAGCGTGGGCATTCCCTCTGGCCCCCCAGCCAGCTACAGCAACGTCCGGCGCGGAAGGACGTGCAGAGCAGGCGTTGCCGTCGTCGGCACGGTGGGGAACACTTTAATGGACAAAAATGGGATGGGATGGGATATATTCGTAGAACACGTCGAACATACTATCTTTACAGCACTTTACACAAATGGTTCAGAGTTTTTAGAGTTCCCATTCGTAGTTGAAGTAAGAGTTTAGGAACTGACCGACAAATTCATACGAATTTGAAATACTACGTTCTACTTAAATAGAAACAATATTGATATTCGCTCCGGAAAATCCATTATGTGTTATCCGCAGTTTGTGTCAAATCCGTTATGCTTCGTGTGGCAGGTCTGAAATATAACCACGTGGTCACCGAAACGTCAAACGTGTTTACATTCGTGTTTTTGGCCCGAGAAAATAGAAATCGAAGAGGTAAGTTGATTTCTGAATAATTTTTTCTGTGTTTTTAGATATTGTTGCTGTACCAGCAAGATGGGATTGAACAAAGCGACAAAAGGCCAAGCGTCCGGCACTTTTATTGCTGAAATGGTGATAAACTTATAGTTTAAATTCAAAATAACATCACAAATAAGAATCTTTGTTTGTTAACAAACCTCTGTTTTCGTCTGTTCGTAAAATAAACCCTCGTTATTACGTGTTATATTATATTTTAGAGGGGAGGGTGTTTGACCAGATTGCAAGTAATTTACAAACAAAGCCCGCTCCATTCGCATCCCAAAAACATGATTCCAATACCTTCTCGACCGACTTCTGGACACGAACTCGTTTCAAAGCCAAAGAAACAGGTTCACGGCAATCTTTCTCCTCTTATTTTGATTCAGGATTATGGATTTGATTCGGGATAGATCCAAGTCACATCCAAAGTTATGAATCGACGCACAAAATCCACTTTAACCTTTCGAAAACGCTCTAAATGTTGCCGAGAAAGTTGCATTCGAATGCGATATGGTTAGCGAATGCAGCATCTATTGCGGCACCTAATGAACACAGTTTTCTATGACCCAATACTTCCGTCAAAATATTGCCCAAACACTGCCCAATGAGATGCCTAGAGCTTCTACAAAATCTCTGTCAGTCACTCGACGATTTGCCGATACGATATCCTATAAAATTTCTACAATTTCAGGTGTTGTTGCTGTTTTCGGACGTGGATTCGGTCTTGAAGGCTTGTACTACTACGTTTGAATTCAGCAACCCATCTTTGTACTGAACTAATTGAAGGCGAAGAGTCCTTATTATATATAGTCCTTTCAACATTCTTTCATAAATTTCCTTGGCTTAAACAAAGAATGAAATGACAGAATAAAATGAAAATTTACATACGTTCATATGAAGAGAGTACCAATTTAACCAAGTAAATTTTGGCTTGTTGCTACTAGTCTAAATTTAGCTAAATTTAGGTTCCATAACAAAGTGCGTGAAACTTATCGAATGACCCAGTAGGAGTAGCAATGAAGCTAAACCGCAAAATCATCAAACGAAAGCCCGAAAGCCTTTATCCCACGGCTGGGCAGCTTGAATATCCCACTGTGCAACGCCCGTCCCCCGCCCGGCAGCTGAACGTAAAGTGCATATCACCCAATTCACCCCCTCACACCCCCCACCGCCCTCCACTACCACCACCACCCTCACTGCATGGGTATGAATTGTAGTAATGTCCTTTTTTGGAAAAAAACGTCCCCTTACGAGCAAATGCAGTTCCAGTGGGGTTATGGATGTATGTGCACGGCCTATGAAGTGATGACGGTGGTTGACGTGCGCGGGCTGGTTTGCGTTGCAGTCATCATCTGCAAAACAATAAAAATGAAACAAAAGTCAAACTTCATTTGCAACCCTTATTTTAATGATCGCAAATCGGAGTCTGGCCACCGGCACTAACACTAAGACACTACACCACCGGTCCAAAACCGTCACAAACCCTCCAGCAACAGCAGACACACTGTCAGTCACTGTTGTTCTCTGTAACGTCGTGTTTTTTGCGAGCGTGGCTTGCTAGCGGTCTGGTGGAATCGAACCCAGGACACGGCGATGCGTGACACCGACGACCGGCTACTCCATCGACGACGACGGGCTGCCGCGATATGATTTTACTAAAAACCATCCTCAACACACACACACACACCACAATGCAAACCGGGCTGCGTTTCTCCCTCTCCTCTGCGACTAATCGGAGGCGAATGAGTTGCGTCGCGACCCGACCCCGCGGCTAACGCGGATCGAGCAGGACGAGAAGGAAACATAAATGTGCAACAACGAGCCGAAAAAAATCCTCACACACACACACACGCACTCGGTGAGCGCTAAACGCCCACAGCACCATTTCCAGCCGGAGCCACTGGTGGTGCTGGTGCTGGTGGTGGAAACTGTAATTAAAACATTTGCCATGTGAAAAACAAACATTAATCTGACTGGACTGACCCTGAGGGCGCCCGTCGAGGGTGTTGGTGTGCCTGTGTGTGTGTGTGCCGCGCACCGGAACCGGATGGACAGATGGACGGCGGCGAAATGAACGACGGCTCCACGGACATCGGAACGGTTATGTCGGTTCTCTTCACCGTGCGGACGGATGGCAGGGGCGCTGCGTTCCATCACGCCCGGGCGACTTTCTTGTGTACGGGTACGGGTTCTACACCACCTACGCGCGCGACCATGACACCATGCCATGGTGGGTGGGGAAATGGATAGGACTCCGACGCACACGTTCGTGTCCCGGTTTTTTTTTTGCGTCCCTTATTTAGTTTCGAAGGCGGCCAACACACCTTTTTGACTGCGACTCCATCCCGGCCATATTTGCGTGGAGGAGACCGCGCCTCGCCTTGCGGTAGTAGGGGAGTACGGAAGAGGGATTCCTGTGGTTACGAGTGAGTTCGCTTCTGCGGAAACCACTATATGTGAATGTGAATTGACCACGCTCAAACGCTCCAAGCCCTAAGCCAAGCTGAGGAGTGTACCTTTCGGTACCAGCAAGAAGTAAACGCGGTTCAGAGCCACACACACACACACACACACACACACACACACACACACTGGGCAGCCCTGTCTTCCTAAAGTATCGTCCTTTCGATTGGTTTAATGAATTTCTTTTTTGCGGTGCGATGGTCTCAAGTTTCATCTTTTCCCGTCATTTTGGGTGTCCCTTTTTGGCGCACATCCTGTTGCAGTGCCAGTGCTACTCCAGCGTTTCAAAAGGTACAGTAACAATCCTTTACAAACAAAGACCGTGGGCCGTAAATTCGAAAATTTGAAAACATATCGCTTCTCGTTCGTTTACTCGTTTCGTTTGTCGGTTTTATCATTCCATACCCGCAACCTAGCCAGCGTGTGCCCGAAAATCCCAGCTGACCAGCAGATATGGCATTTTTTTTTAAGATTGTGGGGTCGCAGGGTTCCCCGCCGAACCGAAAAAAACACCCCAACAAAAAGGGAAGGGAAAATCCTATCGAACCTGCCGTCGGATGTCGGAGAAATCAAAGCAAAAGTTCAAAATCCAAACTTCAAACAATTACTGAGCCGCCAGGCAGCTGCACCCGGCACGGAGGGGGGGAGGTGTTGTGGGTGTGGGACGGGTGTCACGTGAACTGATCAGCGTCGCTCCCGCGACCGGTGCACGTGCCACACGTGGCACGGAACCTTCACCGTAACCGGCAAATGGCGATGATGGCGATGATGATGATGACGGTGCTCTTGGCGCGCGTTATGATAAATTGTTTTTGTGTCATCATCTAGGTGACAGGGGGTGGGTGGCGCAGGCGGTGGCGTAGGTATTATTGGTCTTCGGCGGCCGGCAGAGCCAAGAGCCGCGCGGAACAGAGGATTCACTAAAAATCAATCCCTATCCAAACTGACGTGTTCCGGGTCCCCGGGTCCTACAGCCCAGAGGGGGTTCCCCCCGTGTGCCGAACATCGCACACCCACACACAGACACACAGCATTTCGATTCGGGACACACTGTGCACTATTAAGCCTCCGGGACTAACAACAATTATTGCGAGCAATACTCGCCTCGCGGCCTCGGGGCTTATCCTAGGGTTTTCCAGTCCGGACGGGCAGGACGGGTCTGTTGTGGGGCGACTGCCCCACTACAGATGCTGCTAATGACCGGGGAGTTAAGCGAAGCACCTGCCGCTGTACGTGAGCGTGGAGCAAAAGTTATGGATAAACATAATTAGATCTTAATTGTTTTCGGATATGCGGCCACAGCCAGTGGAAGGAAGTGGGATCCGAAGAAGGAACCGAAGCAGGCCCTAGCAGCCTTCTCGAGCAGTCCTCCCTCGAGGTGTGATGTGCGAGCCCCTCGGCCCAGGAGCACGTCCTTGGGCTGGGTACGAAAAAATTAACCACGCGACCGTCGCACGTCGCTTACCTTCCTTCCGCGCCGGGGTACGTGCCGCGGGGTGTGTACTCTATCATCTTCGGTCTCGGGAACTCGGGTAAACGAAGAACTCCTTTGGGAAGGCACGGCTACGACTTAGCGTTAGGGTTGAAGCCGGCGAGAACCCCATTTCTAGCAGACTGCCTCGGCCCGGACCCAACTCTGAGCTGACCTGAGCTAGAGGGAAGTCATTTGGATTTGGGCTGGGTGGAAATCGAGCAAAAAACACTACTTGAAACTAGCTTGCTGTCAAACGAGCTGTTCCATTCCTCAACAACAATACGCGCCAGTAATCAGCCAGCCATTGGGTGGAGTTGCTTGGACGCTTAGACGTGCTGTAGTTTCGAAACTACAAGTCTGACACTTGACAGTTTTTGGGCACTCTTGCCGCACCTGGACGACACCTGAATCTATAGAAGAGAGGTCGTTACATCCAGAAAAGTCGAATCAATTCCGAACCATACACGGAGATATGGATGTTGAAGATATGGACTATGGAAAATGATAATTTCGCGTTTTGGGGATGTCAATTGGCCACCAAGATCAGATTGCGATTTAACCCCGTTTGATTGAAAGTTATCTTATCAGAATCGAGTGTTGCCGTAGGTCCCGAGGTTGCCAAAAAATGTTTCATTAGAAACTTAATACTTCATGGCTTTTTCATAAGTTCTTTAGTGAAACTAGAAAACATATAATCCTGTGACCGCCTGCTTGACAGCCATTGCTCATATTCGGCCACAACTATTATTAGTTTCGACTCATCGACCTGACTCATCGGCCTCACCACAATTAGCCTCCTGAACTCCTGAGCTTCCGCCGTATGTCACAGGTAAGGCGGCTAATCTAGCACTTCTAACGGCCTTACCACGACACGACTCACTCCGATGTTCGAGCCGGTGTCAAGGGATTAACCCAAACCACCTCCACTTTCTCTCTCGCAAACACTGAGTTATGTTTCGCCGAATTGACGATGAAACGTCTGGAGCAGGTCGCGCACACACACACACACACACACCGAGTTGACGATTATATTCCGTGCACGTAGTTGCCGCAGATTGCCAGTCGTGCGTGTGATAATGCGTATGACGAGCCTTGCGCCGGTCGCCAAGTAGCCAACAAAGGAAAAGCAAAACCAAAATCAGGAACGCTTTGCACGCTCTTCAAACACACCAAAACGCACGCTCAGGAGAGCGTCCTTAAACGGTGCAATTCCTCTGGGAGCTTTCACCTTCCGGTTTTGCGGGTGATTGTTGACCACCCCAGCAGGTACCGTCTTGAAAATTGTGCGCCCGGTGGTCGTGGACATTTTGGGTGTTGCACGGCGGTACCAATTTGGCGGGTGCTCAGAAGGTCCTAGCGTCGGCCGAGCGATGCTAGACGTCCGCTCTGGTGCTGTCTACTGTTTTTTTTTTATTATATTGGTACACTGTTCATATGAACGTATGTGAAGTTTCATTTTAATCGGTTCCTAATTTTTTTTACAAACCATTTCGTATCGACGTGTCACAGTATTTATAACAACGGAAAAAATCAAGCATCGTGAAGTGATTGAATTTTTATTTTTGGAAAGTTTAAAAGTAAAGAAAAATAACGAACGAATGTTGAAACGGACTCTTCGCCTTCTATTAGTACATTAAAAGGGGGGTTTCTGAGTTTAAACGTGGTCGTACAAGCCTTTCAAACAATCCACGTCAAAAACCACGTCCACCTGAAAGTGTAGAAAAAATACAGAATATCGTATTGGAAAATCATTAAATCACTGAAAAAGATTCAGTATAGGGCCTAACACTCTCATTGAGCAGTATAACCTCAAAATATTGGTTATATTGAAGCATTTTTTCAGAAAGCTGTGTGAACAATGTTCGCCGCATTCGCTAAAAATGGAACAAAAACGTATTTGGATGCAAGTTTCTCAGCAACATTTTGAGCATTTTCGAAAGGATAAAGTGGATTTTATGCTTGGAATCATCACTGTGGATAAGACTTGGGTCTATCACCATGATCCTGAATCGAAACAAGATGCTAAGGAGTGGTGTGAACCTTGTTCTTCAGCTCCGAAACGTGTTCGTGTCCAGAAGTCGGCCGAACAGGTGTTAGAATCAGGCTTTTGGGATGCGAAACGAATTTTCTTTGTGGATTACTTGGACAAACATTAAACTCTGAATATTATTCTAGTTTCTGAGATCAGCTGAAGGAAAAAAATCGTAAAAAAAGATCCGATTTGCAGGAGCAAAATTCCGTTTCCTTCAGGTCTATGGACCGTATCACAAGAGCATTTTGAAAATGGCAAAAATCCATGAATTAAAGTTCGAATTATTGGAGTGTCCACCGTATTCATCAGATTTGGCCCCCGGCGACTTTCATCTGTTTTCATACCCAAAAAAAACATGCGCGAAAAGCGTTTTTCATCAAATGATGGCGTCATAACAATTTTTCACTTCAGGGATGGAATTTATATATTGGAAAGTCTCCTTGGAACAAGTGTATTGATGATCAGGAAGACCATGTTGAATAATAAACTGTATTTCAAACCATAAAAATGTGTTCCTCTTATCGAGGCTCCGAATTTAATGAACAATCCAGTAGAATGCTCTAGAATGCTTCCCCTGACGGTCGATACACCTTTCGAGGCACCGACACAGGCCCAGGTGTACAAACAGATCCTGATAGTTATAAATAGCTACATTAAGTATACCGACGGGACGTGAACTCGCAGGTGGTGATGCGATATGAAGTGTAGACCCGAGGACCCGAGAACAATACCGACACGACTTGAACGCCCACCGTGAGTGTCTGCCGTGTCTACGGATATTCATAGCAAGCCGGTCCTGCAGCAAGCCTGCAGCACACAGGGCAGACCCTCTTCCAGCGATTCTCTATTTGTGTTTTGAATTTCAATGACCACCACGAGGCCCACGAGCCGTTCCAAGTCCATCGCTTCCCCACGCTCTCTCTCCGACACCCGACTTTTGACCATTTGCCCAGTGGGCCCAGTGGGCCCAGCTCTCGGCGCTCGGCATCCACCAAGAAGAAGGATGCTGCTGATCAAGCAGCAGGAGTTTTCTGATTTCATGCGGTTACCTCGCCAGCTTGTTGTCAACTCGGAGCGCGACTCGAACGTAGACGAACGACGAGTGTCTCTGCCATCTCTCTGCTGCCATCTGCCCAAGCCGCCGCCGCGTGTCTGCTAACTAAGTCCCGCCTGGGGAATCGCTGGATGTCAAGTGATAACTTTATTCTTGCCATTGTTTCTCTTCTTAGCCCCCTTTTCCGACCTGTGAGGGGCCCCGACTTCTTAGTCGGTTGGGAATCGACAAAAATACGGGCCCAAGAATACGGGCCGTTTTGCTTGAACCTCCGAAATGAACATGCTGTGCGTTCTGGGCATTGTTTAGAGCTCCCTCACTCACAAACGGCACACACACACAATTTCACCGAAACCTTGGACAATGTATCGTTGTCAGTCTCCTTCAACAGCCCGGTGCGCGTGGGACCTAGGGACCAAGGAGCAGCGCGGAGGGTGTTGGTTCTGATGCGGCCTTGACTTGGGGAGACCTTGATGAAGCCTTCCGGAACACCGAGAAGGTGCAGCAGCAGCAGCAGCGGTCGGTCCCAATGCACAGACCATCGATAAGATAGTCGCTACACCCAAGGCTCTGATGACGAACAATCTCTCTCTCTCTCTCTGTGTCTCTCTCTTTCTGTGTCTGAGCACCAGTTCCGTGAAAGTAAACAAAAATAATTACTCTGGGACTTCCTGAGCAATTAAAATCCGAATCACTTATATCTTTAGAGCACTCACTCGCTCTCACTCTGTCTTTCTCTCTCTCTCTTTCTCTCCATCTCTGTGTTTCGTCCTGCTTGTCCTAAACAACAAGTTACGGTCGGGCGCGTTTCGCAAGCTGCTGAATATCTATATATATAAAAGAGTACCGCGCTATTTTCTGTTTATTTATAACTCAAGAACGGCTGAACCGATTTGGCTGAAAATTGGTGTGGAGGTAGCTTAGATCCAAGGGCCCCAGATAGGATACTTTTTATAATCCGATCGCGTCACAATGAAGCCACAATACGCACAATGTGTTTTTCTTCATATACACAACGGGACAAACAGAGCGCGCAACATCAAACAATTGTTGGTTTCTTTTTCTCGCTAATGAAGCGTTTCCCCCCCCCTCCCCTTACCCACTCCAAATAAGGTCGACGCGATCTCTTCCACTGAGGCGGCATCGACAAACGATAGACAGAGAGCGAAACAGCAAGCAATTGTCTCTCTCTTGCGTATGCTTACACTCTCTCTCACGAACGCCGAATAGTTTGGCAAATTGTCAACCAGTGAGAGAGCCTCCATACTTATTCTCGCGATCCGCCACTGTGAGCAATTGTTTAGCGACAAAGGCGGATCTCCTTTCTCATATCTCCTTTCATCCTTCGCGTCGTAAAAAAATTAACGTGCGTGGAAATAATATTGAATACTTCATTTTAAACACTTGCTTTTTCGGGAAATAATTTTAATCGTAGGGAAGCATTCCCCAGTAAGTATTTACTTAAAAATAGTGAAATTGTACCGTACCGTGTTTTGTTTGGGAAAAAATGTGAAGATTCGTGTCAATTCCAGCAATCCTGATCTTCAGGTGAATAAGGAGATACCAGCTAACAATTAGGAATGCCAGCGCCAAATCGTGAACTGAATGACGTATAGATTCGAGATGTTTGGCGCATGTTGCGAGATGTTTTGGAGGGGCAATGATTTTACTGTCCTGAAATTTCCGCCAAACACTGCCAGTAATTCCAAGATCAGCTGACGAAATGAAGTGCTTCTCTTCTTATTGGACAATAACCGTTGAGCGGTCTTAGCCTGCACCAACCAGCGACAATGTTAATCTCTGATACTCTTTCTAAACGTTCGTATTTACGGGCCGGGTTGTTAGTCCCGCGCCAACCCCCCTGGAACGCCGGAATCGGGAATCGAACCCATGGCCAGCTGCGATACAGGGACGAGCGTTACCGACTGCTCCTATCACCGGGGGCCCATTGCCTCTGGGGCGAAACAGAGTTCGCCGGGCCTGCTAGTTACCATATAAAACATGGGCTGAAAAGTCCCGAGTCTAAGAAACAAAACGCGTTTTCTGTTCAAAATTGGCTTCAACGTAATAATCTTCATCGATTTTCGGTGCTTTCGAACGCTCAGATGACGATCGTTTCGATTCTGGAGTGAAGTACGAAGTCACGAATTGTTACTTATCCACACAAAAACTCCGGTTTGTTACGTTTTAACATGGTCAGAAACACTGCCCAGATCCAGCCACAGGTTCTTGTTTTTGGTTAACAGTGCTCAAATAAATGCTCAGCATCTTATGTAGCCAACACGATATTTTATAATATTTTACGAGTACCTATAATACCCTTCAAGCCATTGCTTCGTTTCGCCTCGTCCACACTATGAAAAAACTGGGCCATTTTTTTTGCTGTGCTGGCGTCCCCACTAGCAGCTTCTGGGCGAAAAATCCGTGAGCTCCAGTGAATGAAATGACAGTTCGTTTGTTTTTCTTTTGATTTTCAAGTTTCCTTCTCCTTCTGTTGCCCACTTTGTCATAATCTGGTCCGCTGTCAAAAAACTGTCCCTTTTTTTGGACAGCCAAAATATCTGGCCGAAATTTGGCTCCGTCAAATTGAAAAAAATGCGTGAAATATTTCATAAACAGAAGGAGCTCAACAGCAACTCAAAGTAGCTCACGGTACTCCAGAAAAAGAGTGACAGTTGCTGGGCCTTCCATACATTTATGTCCAGTTTCTCATAGTGTGGACACCGGGTTGACTGATGGTTTTTCCCATCAAGAAGCAGTTAAAACACGAAATTGTGTTTGATCTATTGTTTTGAGAATAACAAAAGTACTGTCGAGTACGAGTAGAGAATATCATGAAACCTTAACAGCTTTCTTTTGGAAGGTTAAAACTAACTGAAAAATTAATACAAGGTATTAGGTCTCGGGTCGTTTCAGTCCATGTAAGCTAGGCCGGAGGAAGTTCCACGATTGATGTGGCACAATTTCCGCAAACAATTCGAACCACCGACCGGTTCGAATCCCGAATGTCGTACCAGTTCTGTCTGGGAGGATTGCGGGGTCCGCTTTGCCATTGTTATTGCGCCAAACCACTACCGATTACAGAGATCCACACTAAGCCAGGTGCGATGTAACACTCCAGGTACATCCACGGTGTACGGTGTCACAACCTCCAGCTCGCTGGTTCTGCCCCCCCGATACCACGTTAAGCCTGGTGTGGTGGTGGCTTAACGGTTCACTGTCAAGTGTTCATTCGACTTCCACCTCACACTCACCTATGGACATGTCCGTGCTCTCCTGGGGCGGGAGAAGGATTGTCCAACGGAACGATCGCCTTTGGACGTTGCGTCCAACCGTCGGTCCGTCCGTCCGGAAGCATGGTGCGCTCGGTGATGCGTGTCGAGCTACTGAGCCTGATGGGTAAAGCCTGAGCCCACTATTGAGGTGTGTAACGAAGCGGGACAAATCGAAGCATCGTTGTGCCCCCCAGTCCCCAGTCCCGGGACAGTAAATTAAGCAACACGTTAAAAGGAAGTGACAGGTGAGTTTTGAAGAAGATTTATTGGGCCGACGCTCCCAAACGTGTTATTTTTTGGTGCGGTGCAGTCGAGCCGAGCCGAGGGCGAACTGTGAATGAGCCATTCAACGTTCGTGGTCTACCGTACAGTGAACCGCGTCCACTTGTCGGGGGCGCACCGCAAGGCGCGACTTTCATAATCCGGCAACTCTTGGAATGCTTTGGGACTTTGCGGCAGGTTGCAGGTTCCAGGTTCAAAACTAACTTTAACCTGGACCTGGTACGATGGTTTACAGGACTAACGCGTCGTCTGGACGTGGGCTGTCACTGGAAACCGTGGTCGATGGAGGCAAAGCCGCTCCGAAGTTGGGCAACCGTGGGAAACCGAACACTTGCGTGTCAAACCAAAGACTGCTGCTAAGTGCCGATATTGGCGAGCAAGTGCCACCAATCGATATTGGAGGTGCCGGTAGAGCAATCCTAAGAAGTGGCCCGACCAGTTGCGCAGAAGACGCAAGGTCACCACGGAAAAAGGCACAGAGCCGCACGGTCACGGTTGGGCACGATCCGTCACGGTCAACTGGCGGCCCAAAAACTCACCGGGTTTGAATTTTCAATTCATTCCGATTGTTCTAAAAAGCTGGGGTAAGTTGATTTGCGGCCACCTCCGGGCTACCCTTGCGGGTTAGAACAGCGCGTCCGGGTTTGGACGTGAACTACCAAAGTTGGAATGGGCCCGGGGATTGGCACGCGTTGGTCTTACACCGGAAGCATGGCTGCCTGGCGGAAGTGCGGTGAACTTGGCCGGCGGACCAGGCGGACGTATCGTCAGTATCATAGCGGCGTAGGTCTTCGGACGCAAGCCTTCAAGAATTCGCCTGTCCGTCGCAACGGGAACTAGCTGAGGTGGAAGATTATTTAAGAATTTTAATAACATTTCCTGCGCACGAAGGCCGGCGGGAGCCAACTTTCGGGCGGGAAGACGGGATCCTATCCGATCCTATTGCTGGTCCGAAAAACTTTTTTGGAAGGAGCAGCACCAGCACCAGAAACAAACTTGGGCAGCCGAGACTTGGGTGAGCTGCTCGCAGCGTCAATGGAAAGAAAATTATTTATTGTTGTTGTTGGCCGCACTGTGGCTGGACATGCGAGGAGGTAGAGCGACCGCTAGACACAGCCCATCCGTCAACTATCTCTCTCTGGTTTTTCTTCTTTTTTTTTATGCTGCCCCCCGTATACCCGGGGAGCCTTTTCCGGGAGAGTTGATCACTCTCGTGCATCCAAATTCGTGCATACCGCACCGCACAGCATAAGGCCTGCTGCTTGACCGATAAAGGGAAGAATCGCGTAGCAAAAGTTTTCGCAAACGTGGCGGCAGGAAGGAAACAAAATCTCAATAACGAAGGAATCCATAGCTGCCGGCGATTTGTCGGATCGTCGGACGGACAGTGTGTGTGTGTGTGTGTGCCGGATTTTCTGGGTAAATGCTTGAGTCATTATTATTTTCCTATTATTGCGTGAAAAATTTCAATAATAGATTATTAAAATTACGATCACTCGAGTGTGGCGAGGTGCTTCGTCCCCGGGGGGCTGGGGGGCTCCCAACACATGCCTGCCTGCCTTCAATTACAAAGATTTCCGCTAGAGTGCTGGAGTACCGAAATGGCCCGGGGACTAGACTGGGCACCCGGCATGATGATGATATTAACGAAAAACCGACAGCTGATCTCTGGCAGACCTCTGAAGACATCCGGCGTCCAGACAGCGTCCTTCCGGACGCAGCCTCAAAGGGTGTGTTACCTTTTCAAAGAGCACAAGAAGGGCTTTCATGAGATACTACTCCTCCCAGCGGGGGGTTCGTATTCCGGCCTCTTTCGGACAGGATAGGAAAAAACCGGACCAGCCGAGCCGAGCAAAGGACCGTGTGTCCGGCGAATCCTCGCCAGTTACCGTAGAAATCCTGGCCCTGGATCTAGAAGTCGAAAACCGGATTGTGTAAACAGATGGCTCTAGCTGTCAATTTGGTCCACCTCATTATGCTATTTTGGCAACCATCACCTTGTGTTGACATCTGGCAAAAGATTTGAACTTTAAACGAAACATGTTTTAGCCGGCAACTTCCGTTTGAGAACAACTCGCGGATCACTTGAATGTGTCTCACTACGCCGTGTCCTTACGTTTGAAGAACCTGGGAAAGATCCAGAAGATCCAGGAAAATGCTTGTGTCACATAAACTGAACGAAAAACAGCAGAAAAGCCGAAAAACCACAAGCGAAATTCTACTCGCAAGGTACAAAAGGAAGTCCGGTGGTCGGCCAGTGACTAGAATCGCTTATATCTGTGGTGATCTGTTATGTCAATGACTAAACCTTTAGAAATGCGTGCAGTTACCTGCGACCAGTAGTACGCCCAGAACAGGGCGCACAACTCATTATTCACTCTGTTTTCGGGTCTATTCAGGCATTTCGATTCAGACAACTCTGTATAGATGGCTTGACCGCGGTCGGTTCAGTAAAGACACGATGGGGCACGATTACTCAATGTTTTCGCCACTTTTCTTTGGACACCGGACAACGCCGGACACAGTGGAAAAGTTCAACCCCTGGACACCCTGGTCCCGTGGCCCGGTACCGCTAAGCCGCAGTTGTCCTTTGGCGTATCGTTCAGGAATCGTTAGAGGCACCATCCAGACGGTGCAGGGTGTGTAGGGGAGGGTATGGGGGTGTGGTTGAAGAAATGACGAACACGGCGATACCGAGTGAAACGGAAGTAACAGCAATAATTAGGTGCTCGTGGTGCGCCGTGAGCCGAGGCGCCCACGTGCCTGCCTAAGACGCTTCCGGTTCCTGGGCAGATAGTTGGCCCAAAGTTTCCAACCACTACTAGGAGCTAACATCACCCCATCACCACCACCACTAGGATCGTCTTGACAATCTATCGCTCCACTATTGCAGGATTCTGCAATAATGATCTACGTAGACACTTCTCTTGTCCATGGCGCTCACAGAGCGCCCCTTGATAATCGCGCGTGGTCAGCAACAAATATTTAAATGATGCTTCAAAACTGAAACTGACACCGCAGAGGGTCAAGTTCCAGGGCGCCTGATAGCTAGATTGAGAGACAACGACACTGGAAACCGCTTCGCGTGAGGAACTACTGTAGCCGGAAAGGAATCACCGCAGTAAAAGATTAACCGACAACAATGTACAAGGTTGTTCATTAAATTCGGAGCCTCGATAGCAAAAAAACACATTTTTATGGTTTGAAATACACTTTATTATACAGTATGGCCTTCCTGATCATCAATACACTTGTTCCAAGGAGACTCCAATTTATAAATTCCACCCTTGAAGTGAAAAACTGGAAAGGCATCAAAATACGCTTCCGCAGCGGTTATGACGTCATCATTTGATGAAAAACGCTTTTCACGCATGATTTATTTGGGTCTGGAAACAGGTGGAAGTCGCCGGGGGCCAATTCTGGTTAATACGGTGGATACTCCAACATTTCGAACATTAATCCATGGATTTTTACCATTTTCAAAATGCTCTTGTGACATAGACCTGATGAAAACGGATTTTTACTCCTGCAAACCGGATATTTTTTTACGATTTTTTTCTTTCAGTTGATCTCAAAAACTAGAATAATTAGATTCAGAATTTAATGTTTGACCAAGTAATCCACAAAGAAAATTCTTTTCGTATCCCAAAAACCTGATTCCAACACCTTCTCGACCGACTTCTGGACACGAACTCGTTTCGGAGCCGTTCAGGAACAAGGTGCAGACCACTTCTTAGCATCTTGTTTTGATTCAGGATCATGGTGATAGACCCAAGTCTCATCCATAGCGATGATTCAATGCACAAAATCCACTGTATACTTTCGAAAATGGACAAAATGTTGCCGAGAAACTTGCATTCAAATGCGCTTTTGTTCCATTTTTAGCGAATGCGACGGACATTGTTCACACAGCTTTCTGAAACAAAGTGCTTCAGTATAACCAATATTCAAAAAAAGACTGTGTTTTGCGGTATGTTATGTTCATATGTGGTCGTAAATGGCTAAGTCAGCACCAAACGGCGTGTAGCAATTTGAATCGTGTAACGAATTTCGGAAAAGAACGAAAACGTAACGGTACCACCGAGCCACCGAGGTGTATGGGCACATGACTGCGAATTTAAAAAAGGTAGGTACTCAGGCGTGTTAACAAAAAATAAACTAAACGTTCACCTATATGACTGTGTGAACTGCTGCCACTAAGAGTGTGTATGACACCCCCAGAACTACCTCCTTTATTAATTTGATAATGGTCTGATGGCAAAGGGACTTGAAGGGCTGCAACCGGCAGGAGCTGTTACTCTTTCCGTTTTTCAGTGCCGATCAGAAACATATTCGTGAACTCGACCATCCGACTCCAGCTCCCTTGGCTGGATCTTAACGCTCTGTAACCTAACGCCGGTTGGCAACCGCGGTGAAACAAGATGCCCTTGCCGCGGGTGCAACCGAAGTCGTTTTTCCCCGGAGAATTATGACATGCCAAGCACGGGCACGGTCGTGAACGGTGCGTGTCGACGACCATGGCATGGTGGAGAAAGTAATTTATGTACGACCGCCCGCCCCCCCGACTCCCGACTCATATCCGGCGACTCCGGAGGGCTTGTTAGTTGTTAGCGCTTCTCAGGTCCGCCAATGGCCGGCAGGATCAAGAAACAAAGCTACGGTTTCTCTATCACGCTTCACCATAAGATCATTTTGGAGTATCCAGCACGCTTCCTGTGCGTTCCTTTGAGAGTGCGAGCACTGTCAAGCAGTTGTTTCGAGCAGTTTTTTTTTTTAAATCTACCTATCAAAGTGCTGCAACGATTCTATTTGTTCGTGAACTTTACCACCAGTCAGAGACACCGATAGCGATAAAGAACCTAAAACGAGATGCATTGTAGCTGTTATCTCAATCCTCGAGCTCCATGATGACGAGCAGAAGTTGCGAGAGTTGCGAGCACCTCTCTGGCACCTTCAGACATATCAGACTAGGGTAGCATCTGTCGCCATCGTCATCGTTGTTCCCGAGGTACCGGTTGGGCCTATACTCTTGTCCTGCTCGCTACCAGCACGCCCGGTTCCTTGCGTCAGTTTCATGGCACCGGGGGCGAGATAGAAAAGTCCCGCCGATGCCTTCTGCCGACTATGGTATGATGGTATTTCTTCATTTGCCAAATGATCCGCGATTCGATACACAGATAATTGAATTAAATTAAATTAAATTGCTCGAATTTGTTTTCTTATCATCAACAAAGATATTTATACCGCTCGCTCTCTCGCGCGCTCTTGACGCCTGGCTCAGTGACTTACCGGAGCGTGGCGTGCACTGCCTTGCCGCCCCCTGTGTGTGTGTGTGTGTCTGTGTGGTAATATTGTTTCTGCTTCCCATCTGCACTCGAAATGAAGCAATCTACCGCGATCCGGAACCCCGAAGGCCACCGCCACCACTCTCCACCGCGTTATCGCTTTTCTGCCTACTTTTTTCCGTGCGCTTCCAGCGAGTGTTGTAAATGAGAAAAGCAGAAAGGGAGGGGCACCTCCATAAAATCATCTTCCCAGCATCGCAGCGCCCTCGCCGCCCTTGCCGCCGGAAGCGCGGCATAAAAAAGTGTACAATGATTAACTCGGAAAGTAAATTGAAACAACTGTGACGGTGCGGCCGCCAAACCCGCCGCTGGTTCCGGCGCCTGGCACGGGCCGAACTCTGTGGGAGGAAATCAAAAACAAAACCACACCGCGCAAGTTCCAAAATAAAGTACCTTTCAAGAAAATCTAAACCCGTCGTATTGTGCGGAATTTTCCTATTTTGCACGCCCCACCCCACCGCACGAGAAAGAGAGAGAGAGCGGGAAACGAAAGGAAGTCGAAAAAAGTGGGCTGGTGAATGGTCCTCGGTCCTGGCAACGCTGCTGCTGCTGATCAAGTTTCTGGCATTAGGTTTAAAACCACCTACCGCTTTCCCGGAACTTTCGCGCTAGCCCCGCATAGTCCGACGGCACCTGCGGTTGCGGTGGGCGAAGCGAATCGTTTTCGGCCGAGAAACAATAAAACTCACGGCCGGCCTGCCGGCGGGCCAAGCCGAGGGCTACTGGGCGACTCCACCGGTGGAGATGGATGGTGGCCCACCGTTAGAGAGAGCAGTTAACGTGGTGTTGGGGTGTAGCGTACTCAAACGCTCAAACGGTTCGTTGATTCGAAAAATTATTGATTTTCGAAATTTCCTCGCCATGTCGGGAAATTGCGTCCAGGGGGGGGTCAGGTGGTTTGCCGAACGACGCAAAGGGAAGGAAAGACACTACATCACACGAACACGTACACTGCATAAACAGCGCTAAGCGGGTGGATTGTTCCTGGGCAGTGATTTAAATAAGAACCGGCGGAAAAATAAAAATGTTGTCACTGATAAGTGACGCCAGCGAGCGGCGCAAGAGGGCGCTGCCG
>NC_069143.1:6703615-6703899 GCF_943734635.1 Anopheles cruzii
ACAAGTTTATGGGTAGAGCCCAAAATAAAAACAGTTTATTCGCGACAAATGTGTTCAAGAGTAAGAGTAAGAGTAAGAGAAAGAGAAAGAGAAAAGGAAAACGAGAAAGAAAAAGAGAAAGAGTAAGAGAAAGAGAAAGAGAAAGAGAAAAGGAAAACGAGAAAGAAAAAGAGAAAGAGAAAGAGAAAGAGAAAGAGAAAGAGAAAGAGAAAGAGAAAGAGAAAGAGAAAGAGAAAGAGAAAGAGAAAGAGAAAGAGAAAGAGAAAGAGAAAGAGAAAGAGAAA
>NC_069143.1:6704299-6823812 GCF_943734635.1 Anopheles cruzii
AGAGAAAGAGAAAGAGAAAGAGAAAGAGAAAGAGCCACTGAATGGAGCTGGCTAATCCGTAAATATTTTCATATTTCTTTCGCCGCCGTTTGACGAAGGTACGCACGACAGCTCTCACGGGGCTTCGCCCGGAGCGATTTGCACTCTTTCTCCAGGTCCTGCCGTTCCCCATCCTGCTGTGTCAGGGGTCATTTTCCTGCCCGCACCCGGCAGGACCCGACACCGACCGAACCCCGGATCGAGATCGGTCGCCGGTGTAGAGAAAACTTTTTAATTTCTTTTTCATGTAGCCTCTGGTAAGCTTCTTCAGGGTTCATTTTTTGTCTTCTCTTCTTCAAAATATTTTTTTTCTCTCTTTTGCTTTGGCGTGCCGGAGAGCGCCTTGTAATGCAGCCCACGGCAGTCCAGGGCACCCTCTCCTTGGGGCCCCGAGGCTATAGTATCTGCTATGCCGCGTTCAGATTTTCTGTTTCTTCTCCTACTGCTAAACTAAACCCTGGCCCCCGAGCACCCTCACTTCCGGTCATCCGAGCAGCGACGGAGGCGGTGGTTGACGGGGATAATCACGATAATAACGGCGATGATAAGGGCAAGCGAAAGAAGTGGGAGAAATGTAGACAAGGAAGTCCACCTGGGAGGGCCTCGAAGGGAGGCTATCGTTCCCGCGCGTCCCGTTCCTTAAATTGGCCCAGGCAGCTCTCGAGTGAATCATATTTAAATGCTATGACGGCCGAAGGTGACCGACCGAAAACGACAACACTAGCGGGCGTGAGAGAGAGAGAGAGGAGAGGTGCGAGTAGAAAGGAAGAAAACCGAGCCAATACGTTTTAAGGCCCCTGTCGGACCGGGCCCCGTCTCGATTGGGTCGTTTTCGTAGAAATTACCCGCCGGCTTAGAAAGGAAGATGACGAGAGCAAAAAAAAACCCGAATCCAAAGAAAAGTATAACCCACGAGGAGGAGGCACGAAGAGGAAGAAGGAAGAAAAAGTTGCCACGGGCTTAGGCCAGTCGTCGGGATTAAGACACGAGTAACTGCGTCAAGCAACATGATTATTCAATTACATTAATCCACTCTCGGTTAGAACGGGCGGCCGCGCGACCGGAAACGCGCTAGAAAACGAGGCCTTCGGCGGAAGTTTTTTTGCTCTCTCTCTCCCCGCTTGCCTGCCTGCCTGCCTGCAATTATCATTCTCCAATGAGCGCGTGTAACGACGGCTGCGAACACCTTTCGCGTAGCGCCTGAAGGTAGGCAACCCGCACGGTCCGGTTCTCACACTGGAGCGGGAGTTCAGGTGCACACGTTCCAGGAGGATGAGGCCCCCGCGAGATGGGGAGTTGGAAAATTTATTGAATGAATTATATCATTTCGGGGGGTCGCCGACCGAAGGGTAAAATGGTGGGACCAAATCTTTGGCAAATTTTCGCCTGCTTCGAAGCGACACCTAAATAACAGGGGGAAAAAAAAAACCAAAACAGGCGAAACACGGAAATCGATTCCCCGGAAGGGAAACCACGGTGGAAGGGGGGGGGGGGGCGCGCCGTGGGAGATATAGGGGTGTTAAAGTGTGACAAATTGAAAGGTATGGGTGGGCGATGGCGCCTGGGCATTCGACGGCGTTACACTCTGTCTGTCTCGGGACGACGACGGAAACGACGACGTGAGGCAATCAATCGGGATACAATATAAGCGCGCTCGTGCGAACCCGTCCGATCCTGGGCGCGGCGCAGTAACCTAATAAAAACCGGGAACGGATTGACCCGCTGAGCCGTCGCCGCCGGCTGGGAAATGGAGATTTGATTTAAATTTAACCGCCCTAAGCCGCTTACTGACAGGAGTGGAGGGCTAGCGGTGCGGTGCGGTGCGGGATGTATAGGCGAACGGTGTCAGTTTGTCAGCGTCAGCCGTCGCGGTCGTATTTCCGGAATGGCAGGTACAGTGGCAGGAGGCACGGTTCGCGTTCCGTAGGTCCTTGGCGCGCGTAATAATTGACAGAACACTGTTTACTGTTGCGTAACGGACCCCACATGGGTTTCGTTACCGGTCGTTACCAAGGAGCAGGTAGGAGCTTTGTCCGGGTTTCCTTTAATCCAATAAAACACACGACTGCAGACTTCTTTTCCATAAGGGGATCTGTGCCACAGTCTGCCACCGCATCTGCCGGGATTAGTTTTTATTGTTGTGATTGGATATTTTACCCAAATTTCTTCTTCTTTAGCACCTCCGGGGAGACTCTAAAAAAGTGCGAAACATTTTTCATTCGAATCACTTAAGCAAGGTAGCTGCGAAATGGGACTCTGTTCGTGTCGGGACGACAGTTAGGTCAGGAACAGCAAATGAAAGGCGTTCATTTCGGCGAACTTCTTGACCACAAAACCTTAAAAGAAGTATCAAAAAAGACCTGCATTCGCCTGCTATGGAGCTCTGTGATTTTCTCTTATTCTCCAAGAACGATGTTAGCTTATTGAGAGGCTACATAATCTGGCTAAAAGCGAGTGCCCGTTTGCCTTATTCAATCTTTAAAAACTCTTGCACCTATAAAATTCGTCACAGTATCGTACGAACATTCAATAGATGAAGAAACTTTTCGTCGTCTCAATGTGCGCTGCATGTGCAGGGGCGCGTTTTCCAGTAGTCTATGATGGGGTCCCGTCCCTGGAATGGAATCCTGTTTGTTGTTCTGATACAGAAGCGGCTAGTTTCATACTTGCACAACAACACTTCAACAAACGACGCCTTAATGCATAGCTCTTAACTTACAGATAATGCACAGATTTTACCCAACACCATTTATTAGGCCATGTTAGGGAAATTGGTTTGAAATACGGTTTGATTTGAAATACGGTTTGAAATACGCTTTATTATTCAGTATAGACTCCCTGAACATCAATACACTTGTTCAGACGAGATTCGCACTAATGAATTCCATTCCTGAGAATGGAAGGGAGGGCTGCAAATTACGCTTCTACAGCTGTTATGACCTCCTTATTTGATAGCAAAAAAACGCTTTCTACGAATGCATTTGTTTAGGTCTGGAAACAGATGGAGGTCGCTTGGAGTCGAAATCTGGTGAATACGGTAGATGCTTCAACAATTCGAACATTAACTTATGGACTTTTGCCATTCTCAAGCTGCGTCAAGATTTTTTGAATCAGTTGGTCTAAAACATTAGAATATTATTCAGAATTTACTGTTCACCGAGTTTGCAAGTAATCCACAAACGAAATTCCTTTCGCATCCCAAAAAGCTAGATTCTAACACCTTTTCGACCGACTTCTGGACACGAACTCGTTTCAGAGGTGAAGAACAAGGTTCACACCAGTTTAAAGCCTCTGGTTTCAGGATTCAGGATTATGGTGACAGATCCGAGTCACATCCATAGTGGTGGACTAGACGCACAAAACCCCCTTTATCCTTTCGAAAACGCTCTAAGGTTGCATTTTTTGCATGGCATTCATTATGCATTTTGAAGCTTTCTGAAACCCAATATTCCTGTCAAAATATTGCTTACAGTGCCCAATCAGATACTTAGAGCTTCTACTAAGTCTCTTTCAGTCACCTGACGATTTTCCAATACGATATCCCACATTTTTTCTACGATTTCAGGTGTTTTTACTATTTTCAGACATCCTTGCCGTGGATCGTCTTCAAACCTTGTACGACCACGTTTAAATACAGCAACCCTTCGACCCTTGTAAATTTTCAACATTTGTTCATGAATTTCCTTTGCTTTTAAACCTTCCAAAAATAAACATTCTATCCTTGCACGATACTTCAATTTTTCCAATGTAAACAAATACTGTGACACGCTGATGAGTGAATGGCTTGTAAACAAAGACTGAATTGACAGATTGAAATGAAATTTCACATACGTTCATATAAAGAGTGTATCAAGATAACAAAAAAATTAGATTAGCAGCAGCTCATGAAAAAGCAATCAATAAACCTAATAAATACCTTTCGTTTATAGTGGATCATTATTACGGAGCATACCTACGCCCAGGATCGACATTGTAACTGATTCATACACCGATGCGGCATGTTTTCGTGCATAAAGCTTCTAATGATCGTTGGGTTCGGTGAGACGTGAGTTGCTCTTGCTCCTAAAAGAACAACCCTTGACCAACCATCAGGCGCTATTGTCGATTCGAAGCTCACCAGGTCGAAGCCACTTACGGAGCCATGTCACCGGCGTATGGTAGGATAAATAATAACGGATTTAAGGATGAGTGTTTCCTCCTTTCTTTCCCGTTACACCCTTCCCTTTCCAGCGACCACCACCAAAGGGAAAGGGATCCACCCACCGCACTAAACTATTCCCATCTCCGCACATCCCCCTTCCACGCTTCTACGCCCGGAATCGAACCCATAAAAAATCAAACACCAATAACCAAACCACCGAGCAAAACGGCCACAAGCTTCCACTTTTATCGATTTCGATTTCGGTAGCGGCAGCGGCATCCCGTGGCGTGTCACATTTCGTTCCACATCCACCCCCCCCCGGCTCATCCGCTAACCCTTTCGCTCGGCACCCGGCGTATTCCTGCCCACGTCCGAGGGTCCCCGGGTCCCCGGGGCTCGGGCGAAAACACCGATCAAAAGGTATTGCGAGCTGCCACCACAACATCCATATTGATTAGGTTTGGGCTTCGGGTTCGGGTTCTGCGTCATTCCTGTGTTTTGGTTCCCATTTTTTTTTTTTTTTTTTTTTTGGGCTGCCCCCCACCCCCTTTTACGGTAGCCCACCCCCCGGGGGTTCTGCCTTGAGACTTTGCATTTCTTGCCCCGGGGTTTTCTCTTTTTTTTTTTTGTTACTTCCTTTTCCTTTTTGACCTCCACTGGGGGGGGGAAAAAAAAATGAAAAACCCACCCCACAAGCTTCGTGCGGTGGAGCTCGATGGCGGCTCCTGTGGTCATCATAATATCGCACTACACACACCCCTATTGCCGACGGAGGGTTGCCGACGGTGGCGCCGTTCGGTCAGCAGCACCCACCCACCCCCTTTTCCAACCTATTAACCACCCTCGGCCAGGCCGCTCAGAGGGCCGGAGTATGGACAGACCGACCGAAACACAAGACACACTCCGGCCGGCATCGGTCAGGCTGAAAGGGATGGCAGCGGAGGGGGGTTTCGAAGGGCGGAGAAAAATGATGGGGGGTAAAAAAACACACACAAAATTATGGAGCAACCCGGAGCCGGGCCGGGTCGGTGTCCGTGTCCGTCGAAAAAAAGGTCTCCGGCAGGTAATCAAATCACAAGATAAAATCATTCCATTTTCATCTCCGTACTCCCCGGACCCGGAGGGATACGGTCCCAGGAGAGGTCCCGCCTCGAACTCGAGAGGAAGTGAGACCGGCAGACCGGCAGACGAGAGAAAAAGAAGAACAGCAGCACGAGATCGAAAGAGAGAGTGGGCGGCAATATGGATTCCAAAGTTGCCTGAAACACGGGCGCGCACTAATTGAATGTGTCCTGGTCAGCCTACCGTATCATCAAAACTCATCCAAGAAGACCGAGTTGGGAAGGAAGTGCTGTTCCCAGAGGTCACTGCAGACCTGCTATAGAGTCCTCAGCTTCGGAGAAGTTCGAAGCAGCAGGTCGGCAGCCGTAACAACAACGTATGCATCTCGCTAGGCTCCGGTGGATCAGTCATGTCATGAGACCGATACCGACACGCGTCCATCCAATAGGCTTCAGAAAGTCCTTTTCCTCAGTTCGGCGCGATTCTCTGAGACCGATGCGTGTGAAACATTCTTGCTGGCCGTGTTCCAGCAAGGAACACTTGCTCTTACCCTCACCTCTCTCGCTCTTTCTGTCCTTTCTGTCTTTTTGTCCCGTTCTAAATTCCTGCTGTCAGTCAGCTTACCCATCGATCCTGGCCTGGCATCATCGGCGTCCTTTGTTGGTCAAGAATCGTGGCAAGAATCACCACGTGCGCTCCGGCGCCAGGAAAAGGAGCACTCCTCCCTGGATCGGCACTGGCCCAAAAAAGGGCCGGTGGTCACAAAAAAGGGATATGCTTTCAACATCTTTTAAAAATTATATTCAATTCACTGACCCTTCTGTTTTTACCGCCATCTATGCTGCCAGCCCCCGGCCCCCATTCTGCATGTTGTAGAGTATATTTTTTGGGTGGGTTTGGGGTGGGCGTGTGTGTGTGTGTGTGTGGTTTGGTTATGGTTTTGCACTCGGCCAGTGTCCAGCCAGCGCCCGATGCCTTGGCGGCCGCAGGGGTTTTCTTTATGGTCGGTTCGATTTTCCGCTCCTTTCTGTTCTCCTTCTGCTGCTGCTTCTGCTTCTGTTTTCTTCTTCTTATTCTTGCTCTCATTACGCTCAACGACACAGGAGTTTACACGGGGAGATGCACGCGGAAAAGAGTTGGTCAACTTGACCCCTTTTTACGGTGTACTCTAAAATTCATTCCTAGTCCAAACATCATTTTATACGTTTGGTCGTGTGTCCTGTGTGGCTCGTTCTCTCTCTCACTCTCTCTCTGTTTTTTTTTTTTCGTTCTCGGTTGTTCTCTCTCACACACACACGTGTCCTCGTTCCACTCTCCGGTGCCTGGGATGCTGCCGGTAACCAAATAGTCCCAGGTAGGGCCCGAAAAAGTGTCCGACAGAGGACGCACCGGGCTGAGAGTGCCGCATTGGGCTGCTCGATTCCATTCAACGCACTGCCTTCCTGCCAAGCAACCGCCTCCCTACACAACGTATCGAAAAGGTAAGACGACAGTCGCCTCGGCCTCGGCGCACTAGTCAAGGTTTGCTCGCCTGACGCCTGACCCCCTACCAAAACGGAAAACCCTTCGGAGGTTGCGGGTCGAAGTGTTCAAACACATGCACACCCTCCTGCTCATCTTTCCCGACATCCTTCCCCCGACCCCCGCACGCGCACTTCCCCACCACCCGGCCCGTTCCAACTGACATAATAGATGTCCGTTAGACTGTCCGGCTTTGGGCGAAACATATTGTGCGCACACATTTTTATGGAAATAGCCAGGGCCAGGGTATTCGGCTTTTGTCATATTTCAGCACAAACTCCCCCCTTCCCCCGGCCTGCCCTTCTTCACTTGTCTCACACATACATACTACAGGCCGACACAACTTCCGTCCACACGTCCCAGGATGGGCAGGATGTGTTTTTGCAGGCCAAAAACACAAGTTTGCCAACTTGGTGTCTATCCGTGGCAGAATTAATATTTCTTTCCATCACCGTCATCATCATTGCCGTCGTCGTCGTTCTGCTGCCCCCATTCACCTGCCCGTTCAGCAGGACTCTTCTTACCTGGGACGCATCCTCTGTGATGGTACCTTACGTTGGAACCTGCCTTGGTTATCGTTTCTATTCTTCCCGGATCTGGATGTGGTTCTGGATGAGGAACTCTACTCTGAGCAGCATGATGGGTCCCACCTACCGATTGAACGATGCATGCAAATATTTTAAAACGGACGTGATGGATCAAAGTTGTGGAATTTAATTGTCGAAAATCTAAAGCAAAAGCCACCAAGTAGTCACTTCAAACCATAGTATTGTTTTCTTTATCATTGCATCATGTCTTAAAACATTTTCGTCCGTTTAAGTCCGTAACATGTTATTTCAAACAAAAGAGATCGGCGCACATGTCCATCTCCTTTCATAAGGAGATTGGAGCGTCAAAGAGAGTCGGAGGACTCCAAAAAAGTTCGAGGTAGCTGAACTACAAAAGTTTTTGGAAATCATAGGTCAGTCCGGAACAACCATCAACTTCGACTGCGAAACTAGATCGATTCGGTAAAAATCAATGCTTGGTGGAACCAGATGGGTGTGGTGTATCACAAGCTCCTAAAACCTGATGAAACCATTAACCGCAGATCGCTACTAACGACAAATTTTCTTCTTCTTTTGGCGCTACAACCGTTGAGCAGTCTTGGCCTGGCACCAGAGACAATGTTAATATCTGATGCTCTTCTGTAACTTTTAATTTTTTACGGACGGGATTGTTAGCCCCACGCCAACCCCCCTGTCACGCCGGTATCGGGAATCGAAACCATGGCCGGTTGAGTTACAACCGATCCCGGGATTCGAACCACGGCCAGCTGCGCTGACAGCGAAGAGCGTTACCGACTGCTCTATCAGCGGGGGTAAACAAAAAAAAACTAACACTAACGACAAATGATTAATTTAAACAATCAAATTTATTGATGAACATGTGAGTTCTTTGAATAAGAGACGAGTCCATACTTTTGGAACTGGTTTATGACCCACCCCACGGATTCCTTCAAACTTCTAGCCAATAGCTGCAGCTCGTGGCCGAACTTTTGGTTCGCCATCCGGTCAGCCGTTCCGATTGCAGAGGACAGCGTTGAATATGGCGAACGCTTCCAAGAGGCACGGCAGGTCTTTTTGGGGCATGTGAGCGTTTTGTTCTCATGCCGAGTTTCTGGAAAACGGTGACTCAGTGAAACCGGACTCTGATCGTTGTAACGTCGCCAGCTGGTCAGCTTGACTCAACGACGTTGGCTGTGATTGCTGATCCTAACATCGCTAACGTTACGTACGTAACTGTACCGTGGTGGATCAGTGGATGGCCATGCTATGGGCACGTTCAGCGCAATTTTGTCATTCAGTACGGTTACAGGCAACGTGTCATGACCTAACTCTAATCGTAGCGTTCTACTTTTTTTTTGTATCAACGTTTTCGCTACTACTGTCGTTACTTTGCAGTAACGTTAGCAACGACTGAATGTGGTTGACACCTCCACGCGATCCACACGCTTGACACTCGAGCGCCGGGATACGCACGAGAAGCACTAAACAAAACAAAACGAGGAGCTGTCTGTCATATAGTTCCAAAAGCACAAAAAACCAACAGAAGAACCAACGTATCGGTACAAAGCGTATTGCAACACCAAATCAGTAAAGCGAAACTGGTATAAAACTTCCAGGAATGCGTACAGGAGTAGCAACAACTTTTCACGAATTCTGGCTCACGGGGAATCCAACACGCACTGTTTCTCCCATCCGCTCGTTTTTTCCTGCTCGATCCACTGTTCGCCCATCGCACTGTGGGGGTAAGGCAGACATTAGGCGGTTTCAAAGTTTAAGGACTTTCTGTTATGCTCTCTTAAAGTAGATAAATTAACTATGACCAATCCTACCGGGTGCGTAATCATGACACAACCTATTAAAATGTTAAATAAGTCCGCCATTTTTCAGTTTATTTTGTAAAATCAGTCAGACTCTGAAACTGAAAGTGTATGCCATTTATATCATAGATCGATTTGTAGCGCCAAAAAAGCGGGCTGAAAAAGCGGGCGCTCTACATCGGAAAATAATCGTTCAGCTGTGAAAACTGTGCGTGCTTATTGTTGGCGAATTTCTTCTGACGTCCTTCTGTGGGGCTATTTGAAGAGTAAGCCAGCAGCCGACCGAAGACTATTGAAGAACTGAAAGCTAACATCACAGCGGAATGTGTTGCTATTACTCCCGAAATGTTGTCAAATACTAGGTTGTTCATTAAATGCGGAGCCTCGATAATAAAACCACATTTTTATGGTTTGAAATACACTTTATTATTCAGTATCCTGAACATCAATACACTTGCCCCAACGAGATTTTAATTTATAAATTCCATCCCTGAAATGATAATCTGGATGGGCTTCAAATTCTGCGCGTCAAAAAAGACCAAATTTGTGCTAAGACAATGTTTGGTTCGAAAACTTTGCACACGGGAGCTCCGTGCGAGAATCAGATTCTGAAAATAATTTTGAAACCTTTTGCTTGAATGGCTTATTGGCCGTCGTGCGACGAGCGATTTTACGAGTACATGTTAACCTGTGTGACACGATCAATGAGAACAAATGGAAAACTTTCCACGTTATTACTATTCAAGGCCAGCCATTTTAGGGCTGTGATTTGTTTTATGAATTCAATCAGTTCCCGGTATAATGCTGAGTTTTGCCTGCGTCCTGCAGCAGAAAAGCAGTGGCGTGTCCCTCAGTCACACGAACAGGTGCCCTGGGCATGAGACCATTAAATAAAAAACCCATAAAATCCGCGCTCATCATCACAACCTTAGCCCAAAACATGGTCCGAAACATTCGCCCGTTCTCCTAACTCTCGCCCTAACAACCATTGACCTAATGGGGTGGGGGGCGAGGCGGATGTACGGATGGACGGAGTAAGTGCTGTGTGGGACGCGGAAAAGTGTTCGTTTCCCAAGGCCAGGGTCCAGATCAATGATCAACGGTCATTGGCTATGAAAATCGCAAATCGACAGAGCAAATGTATATTTATGAGTATCCATTGGAAGGAGCTTCGCATTTCTTTCGGTGGACCCAGCCTCCCCGGCCCGAAGGGGACCCAAAACCTATTGTCCTGTGAACCCCGAATCTTAACACATCCTTACACGAGCGCACACACACACAGACTGGCGTGGCATTTTAGGCCAGCCAAGAATCGAAATGTATGCATGAGCCTGACGCAATATGCAGCACTTAAACGCGTCGTGGGTTTTCCTGTCGTCTTGGTTGCTTTGCTTTTCTCTCTTTCCTTCTCTCGCTCTCTCTTTTCTTCTTCTTTCACTATCTTTTTCTTTCTCTCTCTCTCTCGTTCTCTTTCAGCACTACTTACTAGTGGCGCGCTTTCACTTCGTCACGTGGAAAACCAAGTAACAAACCAAGAACTAAACGGCCTACAGAGCGCGTCATAGAACACCTTTAATACGTTCAATAAGTTTAATTTTCTTGACTTCCCAGTCAATCAATTTTGTGTGCAATGACAGTGTGGCACAACAATAAATAAAAAATCGGGCATATCGGGGATCGGAAACGTAAAAGTCAACCCCATTGGGTCTGTTGCGTTCCTAGCGGGAAATTACCCTTAGCGACGAGCACCGTAGCCGTGATGTGAAGCACAGTAAAAACATTAAAACATTACCAACACCTAAACACAACACAGCATAATGCCGGGCTGAAGGTCGAAGTAGAAAGGTCGAAGCCGCCGTCGATTGCCGCCGCCTGGCGTTGTCGTCATCCGTTCGTTGTGTTGTCTTCAAGTTTTTCCCCAAGCCACATGCCGTTTATCGTTTTATTTTTGTTTTTGCTTCTCTTTTCTTAATGAATTCCCCGGAAGAGACAGCAATCTTAACTCAATTTCGCACACTCCTTTCATGCATACACACACACACACACGCATGCGTGTATGTTTGAGCGAGGTTTGAGTGCGCTTTCGACAAACACCCGACAGCAGAAAGCCGGTAAAAGTTTTTCTTTGCCGGCAAAAGAAATCGCCCAAGCGCTGACATGCTAAGGTAGTGGGCTGAACGGAAAACCCGGATGGAAAAGTGTATAAATTAAACACAAACAACACACACACACACGCGAGCGCAATGTGTGCGGAAAATGGAAAAGAATTTAATTCATCTCATGTTGAAATAATTATCATAATAGTTGGTAAATTACGAATGCGGGAACGGTGCCGGTGCAGGAACGGTTGTCTCAGGCGCCCTCACGGCTTTTAGCATATCACCCACCGCCGGCTCCCTCCCCCTGCCGGTCAATCGTTTCGGTAAAGGTAAGGCGTCCTTGGAAACGTTGGTGATCGTTTTTGCTTCTGCGAGTCCAAGTAACAGTGGCGCCTTTATCCTTTTGAAAACGCTCTAAATGAAAATCTAAAATAAAAGTATGTCCTATATCCTTTTGAAAACGTTCTAAATGTTGCCGAGAAAGTTGCATTCGAATGCGATATGATTAGCGAATGGAGCACCTAATGAACACAGCTTTCTGAAACCCAATACCGCAGTCAAAATATTGCTCACACTACCCAACAAGATGCCTAGGACTTCTACTAAATCTCTGTCAGCCACTTGACGATTTTCCAATACAATATCCTGTATTTTTTCTACAATTTCTACAAATTCACCAACTCATCTTTCTACTGTATTACTTGAAGCCGAGAATCCTCACATACTAGGTGTGTGCGTCAAAAATCGGGAACTTAAAAAGATGGCTGTACCTGCCGATTGGGATTTCCCAGTTTTGCTGTTCATTCATCATTACCTTGTGTTGACATCAGGTAAATGATTTCAGGTTGAAAAAACAAATATTGAGGTTTGCAACCCATCATTGAAAGGGTTAAACTATGTCAACTTTTGTGCCTGAAAATGACGGTTTGCGGGGATTATTATTTTTCTGCTCCTCTTGAAGAAAACTGCTTCGGAATCGCACCAAATGCTTGTCGGGACTTGTGTTTGGAAGATCGCAGTGCTTTAAAAGGTTTAAAAATTCGCAAAATGGCGATTTTGACTTTACAAAAAAAAATCACATACGTTAATTTCAAACGCTACTGACAACAAATGATCAATTTGAACCGTGCATTGATCGAAAAATTACCAAAATGCAATTCTAGTGGTTTTCAATGGAGACGCCTAGTCCCTCATGGCCAGGCGCTTCCAAGTCCCAAAAAGCAAAACATATCATTCATTTTCATCGGTGGGACACGTATTGGCTGGGGACGTATGGGACGTATTGACTAATTAATTTACTTAAAAAGTCGAAGAATTCTTTCGACTGGGAATCCATGATTTAGCAGAGAGATAGGAGAAATGTATAGCTAGCGATGGCACATACTTTGAATAAAATAGAAAATCGCATTAAAATTTTATAAATATTTTTTGTCTTTCCCGATTTTTGACGCATACACCTAGTACTTTCAACATTCGTTCTTAAATTTCCTTTGATTTTAACAAAGAACGAAGTGATAAATTGAAATGAAACTTCACATACGTTCATATGAAGAGTGTACCAACATAACCAAAAAAAAAGGTTCGTAGCAGTGCCCTATGTTACTGAAGCGCATAATTCATTGAACAACCAAGTAAATACTGCTGAATTGCTTAAGAACGAAACAAACAGCATGCGTAAGTAACGTCAGTATACCCCTAGAGAGTGGTGGATTTTTGAAGTTAAAAAGCATTAGCACTCCTCGCCATCCCCATCCCCCACGCAACCAAGTAATAAGCCACCTGGCTTAACTTTCACTCGGCTTCATTTGGGTTTTTGTTATGGATTTCCCTTTTGCCATCGACCCGTGTGTTACTCACCAACCCCACCTCACAGCTCCCTTCCAGGCTCTCTCTCTCGCGTCACCCACCGGCGCAATAAGGCAAACGGAAGCCGATAATTAAAGAAATGAGAAAAGTGAAAAATTTCATTTCCGGTAATAACTTTATCTGGCTGGCGGCGGCGGTCCGCTAAGGGTTTGGTGTTCCGTTTGAACCATATCTTGCCCGCACACCTACCCCCCGCACCGCTTCCCCTTCACTACCCCACCCACACACAGTCAAAAGGCTACCCACAACAGTACGTAAAGGCCCACATATACGGACGCCTGCACAGGGAACTTGTCAACTTGAAGAATGCTCTGGAGCTGTAGAACAGGGAGCCAGGAAGACTGACCTGCGGACCAGACCAGAAGAGCACCAGCACGAACTCGGACATCCGCTTACCAGTCGCCCCCGGTCACTGCCGGTCGCCGCCGCTGTCACCGCACAAGGGTGCGAAAAAGGAGGTAATTTAATTTACATCCGGAAATGGGTTTTCATGCTATGTGCGTGTGTGTGTTGATGGGTGAGCAAGTTGGGTGGTAGCTGGTTGAGACAATTCCAGAATTCGGGATTTTATTTCTCAGCACACCTCCACACCTCCGCCCCGTTCGCTCCGTCCGGCTGGCGTTGATCATTTCGGTTTCGGTCGTCAAGAATAAAGACACCTTTGAGCAGCCTGTCCTTTCAGCCTGTCAGCTCCTGCTTCACGATAACATAGCCTCTCCGCCCCCTCCTCCACCACACACACACACAACCGGTGCTGCACTGCACAAGGGTGTAGCTACGCGCTGACCACAGCCGAATGCTGGTATATGGGTCGGCTGAAACTTTTCCTTAATCATTTTTTGCCATTTTTGCCACCCACCCCACCGGGTGGTCAAGGCCCGGGGGGGGGGGGGGGGGAGGAGAAAACATGGGCCGCCCGTACCATAGTCACCTTGAGTCAGCCTCGGTAAAATGATCATTAAACTTTCGTAAATCTCCCTTAAATCTCCCATCAGCGCCCCCCCCATACTGGGTGACCTTCAATTTCGACAGCGCGTGCGTCACTACAACAGATCCCAGGCCGACAATCTGCCACTGAGAGTGCCGCTTTATTCTACAATTTTGCCGTATCGAACGGGAACAACACGAGTCGCTCCTGTGCTCTCCTGCTGGGTGGCTCGATCAGATCAGTGAACGATCTGGGTATCGGGTATCGAAGTTTGGTGTGTGAGAATTGACAAGTGGCGCAAGCAATTGAAGCGGCACGCAAACCAGAACCGTGGGTCCGTAGGCTCCTGGGTCAGGAACGGTGATGACGGTGCGGTACACCATTTGGCTTTTGAACTTTGCCAACGACCACGAAGCGACTTTCGAAAATGTGCGAAACATTTAACACAAATACCATTTATTCGATAGGTTTACACGCTTTTTTATGCATGATTCTTTGTGATGCAAAATTCAGAGAAAATGAAAGAGAAATAGAAAGCGATAAGGATTGTTAATTTGGATTGCTACTTTTTAAACTAAAAATATTCTTCTGCGACTCATAATACCACATTAACTTAATGTCAGGGTTTCATCGCTAGTTCTATCAAAACTACTGACCTGCTAACCTGCACCGCAGTTGCTAAAATATATCTAGCGGCCTTGCTCGTTTCGTATAATTGTTCAATCCACGAAGTTTGAATAGTGACAAAGTTGATCGTGAGAATAGCTCCGAACGGTCTCTGTCTGAAATAGGGATCTGGCCTGCTGCTACTCTTAAGAGGTCCCGGTACTGTGTACTCTATGGGTTTCGCCAGAAGACGGAGCGTAAAAGGAGGCACTCTCGAACTCGAACCCACCCCCGACCAGTCGATATCGATATTTCGTATTTCATTTTCATTGCCGAAACAGTGGTTTACTACCAACGAAGAAGAAAGGATCGAAGAACATGGTGGGGTTTTGTTTGTTTGGGTACCGGAATCACAAAATTCTGAGCTACATTAAGACCCTGCGAATAGATGGGAGATTTAGGGGAGAAGACAAGTGTTTAACGTTAAGTAGGCTTGTTAGGACTACTGACTACGAACTCTGATTTTATCGTTGAAAACGAAGTGTTGCTCAGTCAATACGTGTCCCATCGATGGAAATGAATGATATTCGGAAAGAACCAGTTTTGCCTGTGTGGGTCATGGAGGCGCCAGGTGGGGCTTAATCTGGCGCCTGGATTGAGCCCCACCTGGCGCCTCCATGGGGAACAAGAAGAGACGGCATTCTGGTCGTTTTTTCGATCAATGCATGGTTCAAATTGATCATTTGTTGTCAGTAGTGATCTGAATTAACAGTTTCACCAGATTTTAGGAGCTTTTGATGCATCACACCTTTCTGACCTATCAGAAAGCCCTTTTTTGGAGTCCTCTTGATGGAGTGATGTGCTCTCTTTGTTTGTTAAGTCAAAATCTCCATTTTTTAATTTTTAAACCATTCAAAGCACTGCGATCTTTCAAAAACAAGCTTCGACAATCATTTGATGTGATTCTTGTAGCAGTTTTCTTCAACAGGTAGCAGAAAGGCAACGATCCCCGCAAAACGCTATTTTCAGGCACAGGCTGAAATCATTCACCTGATGTCTAAACAAGATAATGTTGCCAAAAAAGCAAAACTAGGAGGTCCAAATTGACAGCTAGAGCCAACTTTTTGACAGTCCGAATCTCAAGGTTTAGACCGCTAATACAATTTTCTCACAAAATATTGTTGGGCTCTCCATCTGGAAGACTCCTAGATGTACGTCCGGGTAGTAGCTACTTGGAGATACTGGAGTGGTGATGGGGAGGCCGTATGGAGTAGGAGCACAGTGTCAGTGGGGCCATCCATTTGGTAGGCGGGAACTCTACGATTTGGACACCGCCGTTTTAGGCTCTTCAACCAAGGAAGTTCCAAGGGCACACCTGAAGGTGGTCTGTTCCGACTTCTGTGACATGATGATGGTGCGATCCCTCAACATGATGCGCTGGACAAAACGTTGGGACTCTTTTTGGCACAGACCATCTGTTCGAAACATCTGTTCGCCGTCGTCATCATTGCCAAGAAACCGATGAAACCTTTAAGAAACATCTGATGACAACTTTTCGCCACAATCATTCATTCTACGGAATGAAAACCGCAGTCCATCAGATAAACCAGTTATAAGCACCGCTAACGGATCAGTTTATCTAAGTTAAGCTCCCTGTTTGACGACTGAAAAACTCTCACCGGACCTTGCAGGGAAAGCTCCGGTGGCACACACTGCGACCCATAGCCCATAGCATTTCAAGCACCGCAGGTTCATGGCCCCACCGATTCTTGACAAACACACGCCTGTGAGACAGGTCACACACCTCAGCGTTACATAGGGGCACCGGGACTGCGTTCGTCCCGTTTCTGCTGAACTCTTTTTAATGCTGGTTGGTTGAGGTAATACTCGCTAACCGAAGATAGCAGCAAAACAGCAGCCGCAAAACGAGAAAAAGACCACGAAAGTGCGAGAGGGAGACAGAGAGAAAGAGAGAGACAGAGAGATAGAGAAAGAGATAGTTAGAGAGCAAGCCGAGTCGACAACATGAATCTCCGCCGTGTCATCCTCGAGGCGAGAGGTCCGGAATACCGGACCCAAGCGAAACACACCTTGTGGGCCAAGGAAACCTGCACAGGAACGCCGCCACGCCGGTACGCGAAGGATTCCGAAGGGTCTACCATGTAGACGGGGCCAACCCAACCACCCTGCCTCCCCATCACAAAGGAACCACCTCAACTCGCTCTGTGTCTGTGGCACAGGGGCCCACCAAGAAGAGAGAATGACGAAGACTAGCAATAAAACATTGAAATCGCAAGCGCTGGAGATACTCACTCTGGGCAGTGGGCGCTGAATGTACTCTAGAGAAAAAGGACTAATAATGGAAGTCGCCCCCCACCCCCCCGGGGACGACCCGAAAGTCGAAGTCTGCAGTGCTCCGTGGCTCCGCGCGGGCTCGTGGCCCGAATCACTGGCCGCAACACACTCATTGGATCCGAGGTGGATGTTTCCACGTTTTCGCTCTCTCTCTCTCTCTCTCTCTCTCTCTCTCGTCCTTTCTCTTTTTCACTATATGTTTCTCCGATTCGCGCTCTCTCTCTCTCTCGCTCGCTCTGTCTGTCTCTCGCGGCCTCAGTAAACGGTGCACACCTTCTCCGGTGAGCCCGTGAAAATGATATGGATTATGGAAAACAAGAAACCCCAGTCAGCCAGTATCACGCAGCAGCTATCAGGCTCAGGATCAGAGCAGCGAGTCAGTCAGCGAGCCTCCGGGTCCTGCAAGAGTGAAACTCTTGTCCCGGTCGCTCTAGTCCGGTCAGGCTGGGCTCACGCAGCTCGCTTTCGCTGTCACTCCAACCCGTTTTTTTCCTTATCTCTCTTTCTCTTTCTCTCTCTCTCGCTCGGATGCCCTCTTTGTCTCTCGGTTTGGAGGCTCTCACTCTTGACGGGGGCTTCCTATAGTGCATTTCGCACGTTTTCTGTTCGACTCCACCTTTCGACGCGAGCCCTGACTTGCACACCCATCGGGTCCAGGTCCAGGCAGGCCGTGTCGTCGTCGCCGTTGCGTCGTCGTGTACCTTTTGCCGTATAGTAGCCGTAGTAGCGAAGGTTCACGGTGCCTGGCCCAAACGTCGTCTCGCTCTCGCGCCCGAGTTTCGCCGGATCAGCGCGCTCGTTCTGCTAAGCCGACGAATGGTCCTCGATGGGCGAGTGGTACTACTAGCACACTACACCGCACCGCTCGTTCACTTCACGGCAGGTAGGGTCCACGAGGCGGGCGAAAAAGGTGGGCCAACCAACCTCTTCTTGTACCTGAAGGAGTTCGGACCAATCAACGGCAGACAACCCAGCGAGCGAGCGAGCTGGGCCCGCCGAGAGCCCGAGAGGCCCGCTGCTGGGGCTGCTCGGCACACCTTCGGACGACGACGACGACGCCGAACTTCGATTCAGTCAATCACACAGTCAATTCGTTTAATTTATGGCCATTGCAAAGAATGAAACAAAAATAATATATGAAGCGCGGTACTTCGCGGTACGGATACTGAGTCGAGCGGTGACCCTTACGCGGTCCAGAGGATGTTGATGGTTCGAGTCGGGGACGTGGGACACAAATGGAGCGCGTACAACAGCGCGTGCCTTTCGCTTCGTCAACTACTCCTGAAAAGTAATAGTATCTACACCGCATTTTCCCCCGGAAAAAAAACAACAGAAACTCTAGACCGGACCGAAGTATCAGCAATTGAACAGCAATCTCCAATACCCAATTCCAGTACCAACCCGACCCGATCTGTTGGACAGGATGGGAACGAGCGCTGTCCAACCGAAAATGGATGACGTAGATATTCGCATGAATTGGATAAGGTGCATGCACAGGTATGTGAGGTGGTCGGACTAGATTGATATAAAGTTATATATAGGTACCAAAAGTGATGGGTGTGCCATCCACTAAGGGTTCTCCTAGGGAGTTACTTTGTCTTTTCCAAGTTCCAGCTCCTGCTCCTGTGGACTGCAAGTGGATTTTTGGGTCGACCGGAAAAGACATGGAAAATAAATACGTGACCCACCCTGCGTCCCCACGGCCTCTGCCTCCGAGGTAAGAGGCAAGTGTCCATCAACCTTGGTCTTGTGGTAACCCGTGGTCTTGTGGTGGTGCGTGGTGGGAATTTCGTAGCTGAAGTAGCCAAAGCCATCGCCACAGTCTCGTACTCGTCTGCATACTTGTCGCCCTGCCCTGCCACACAGCGCTACAGCGCAGTGTATCACTACCGACAAAGACCGCGAGGAGACTGCGTGACGGCGACAAGGATCACTGAAACTTCTGAGTCAAGTCAATTTTTTGATGTCAGCAAATGAAGCACCCGTCGTCACATCCGGCCTAATCGCCGGAAGTGGGTGGGTGACGGTGGGTGGTCTGCCTCATCCAGCCTCCCATCCCCATTCCCCCCCCCCTCCCCACCAGTCCCACCTGTCCCTGTTTGTATGTGTGATTTTTGTGACACACGAAATGAAATAACTTCCACCAACAACGATGACAACGATCCATCCGAACATGGGTTTGCGGTTAAAATTAAGCGATTATGTGGTAGCAGGCTCAAGTATTGCAAGTCGAGTACTCTGCTCCGCAACCGTGGCGGATCTCGCTTTCCACCGCCTCTCTTCTCCCTGCCCTGCCTTCTCGTGCTACTTGAGCACCAGAAGCAATGTGTATATGCAAAAAAGAGATAAAGAGGAAAAGAAAAAGAGACAGAAATAAGAGAGGGAGAGAGCAAAAGAGAGGACAAAACAACCTAAGAGACAGAGAGAGCGAGAGAAGAACAATGAACAACCACCGCGGTTGCTGTTCTGAGGGGTTCACGTTTAATAGGGTAATTATGTTTAACCGCCAAGAGGGTTCCCGGATAACTTTCGATGGCATTTCACTCAACAACCGCTATTTTGTGCGCGCGTGAGTGTGCCTGTGTGTATGGGTGGGTGGCTCCAATGCGTCATGACTGTCATCATTATAGGCGCCACATAGGCAGAGCGCGCAGTGCGAGCTCACTTCAGATGATTCAGCCGATACACCCTGCCGACCTGCGATTATGTCATTAAAATTCCCATGCAATTAAGACATACACAGCAAGGTGGTCTGAAATTTCTGGATGTGCGGTGGTGTGTCTGTTGAAAAAAAAAACAGTCTAGCGTACGAGGCCTTCACGACGTCCACCAGGAATGCAGGCTAGGAAAGGATACATCAAACTCGAGCTAGCGAACGGCTAGTCACGTGGCAGTCACTAGCGATCAGTTGACACGAGTTGGATAGATATTGAGCTACTTCTCAAGAACTGTCTAGAACGATAGCTGAAGTGGTGCTGGTATTGCCCACGCACAACAGACTTCAAACAGCCGTAACTGGGGGGCGGGGGGATTTCTGCAAACAGGCTGCTCTTCACGTGAGGAACCACATCAGCAGCCTCCATCGTGGGGGGGGCGAACATTTGTAATGTCTCTCTCTCTCTGGAAAGGGTAGGCTAAGAAGTCAGATCTCGTCGCTCAATTCATGCAAACAATTCGTTTGATCTTCATTACGAGCTATTTCTGATTTCCTTTTCTCTCTCTCTGTTTATTTTTCTTTCGCACTGACTTTTTTCCTTCCGGCTGAACAAAACCAGTCAGACGTTTGTCTAGGCCTACCTGCGGAATAAGGTAGACGGCGGACCAGGAGCTCGAGCTCACCCCACAAAAGATAGTGTACCGTAAAACGTAAGGTCTACGGCATATCTACAGGAAACCCAGAGATCAACCCAGAGATGCAAGAGTGTTTGGCGAAGGCAACGAAGGTTACCCAGTTACCCCCAATCCGAGTGTCCGACGAGTCTGTCCCCATTGTTCGTGACTTAGTTTGCGTTGTGGGGTTAGGAAAGATTACAACATCATCCGGCACCCTGGACTTGGGCGTTGGAATTTGCTTTTGATGGATAGCCGAAGGTCAGGATCTTGGAGACATGGCAGCGGCACTTCCCATACATGCTTAAAACCGCGTGGCGCGTGTGTGTGTGTGTTCGTTAGCCGAAGAAATCTTGCGAAATTATGCCATCCTTCGATCATCGCCGCCGCCCTATCAAGGGTTCGGCTCCCCAGAGGGTTGGGCGGCCATAGAAAAACGCCAACCAGCGCCAGCAGCTTGACATCTCTGCCCGATGTAACCCGATTGTCCCAAGTGCACCTCACCCGGCGTGCGGGGGTTAAACACGTTGGCCACGTTAACCACGTACGTACGCTCGGTAGCATTATTATCATTTATCAACCGCCGCCGCCCGAAAACCTGGCCACCAGTAGACACCGCGGGCACGTGAGCAGCATAGCGTATAGCGCTTCCGGGGGGCTTTGGACACCGAGTCGTGGAGAGTGGCGGCCGCAGAAGAAGAAGAAGAAGAATGAGACACCGGGGACAGCACATGAACGACGAAATGAAGGTAATTTCATTTTCTCTCTGGACTCACTCAACCTGACACACGGCGCTACCTCCAGCTCACTGCCGAGTATATTGCCTCCGAGATTGCAAATCCCTTCTGGCGGCGTCAAGGCGCCTTCCAAGCGCCAGAGGTGGGATTTACCCCCATGGACCATGGATGGGAACCCTGATGAAGGTCGCCTTAAATTTCAGTTTTAATCAAGTGCTTCCGAGAGAAGACGAAACACTTCGGCACACAGGTCCAACGCAAAGCGTCTGGACGGGGTTCTTTTCGCCGAGGCGTCGTCGTCGTCGTGGCACTTCGCACACCATTCTGTGCGTATCGGGCGACCCGGCCCCCGACCAAGACCCGGCAACGACCCGGCTGCAGACGCTGCGCCTTTGCTTCCCCAGTCAGTCAGTGCCTGGTGCCTGGTGCTGGAGCGTGGGACAAATGAGAGCAGACCTTCGATACCAATTTCACTTCGTCTCGTCCGAAGGCACGGGGCATTCCCGTGGCGATCCGAAATATCAACAAAACCCAGATCTGCGTGGCACGCCGTGGCATAGACACATTATTACCTTAATTCGGTAGATTTCCCAAACGAATGTAGGTCCTCCTCCATCAACCATGGTCCCTCGTGAGATGCTGCGATGGTGGATAGTAAAAGTCCATCGTTCCATCGCACATTCCTTCTACGGGTTTGGGAAGCTTCGTTCCTAAACATATTTGTTTGCACGCTTGTGGAAGATTTTTGAAACGTTTTACCGGAAGTTCCCGGTTCAGACAAGAACACATAGGCCGCTTTTATCGATGAGCAATGTACCACTTTACGGGCAACTCCATAATACATGGGCTAATAAAATCCCGAGCGTCAGGCGTCATAAATAGCACTAGTCTTATTGCGTTCACCACTTTTTTCCGTTGGTACTAATTTTCTAAAGGAAGCTGTTGAAATTTCATGATATTCTGGTCACTGGTAAATTTGTGAGTTATTTACTTTCAAAATAATGGATCAAAAACAATTTCGCGTTTTACTGTGACACTGCTTCTTGATGGGAAAAAATCCACCAGAAACAAATAAAACGATTACTCCTTCTTCGTTTAAACCGGAAGAAACTGTGCCCAGAAACCAGATACAGTCGCGAATGATGGAAATATTGCCAGTATTTGAAAAAATGACATACTGCCCGATACGCATACCGGAAGTCCAAGACATATGCACGAATATGCACAGGATGCAGAAACATATGTTATTGCACAGGACGCAATAACGATCCAGTTGCAGAATCTTGCAAGATGCAATAACATATGTGAGACATAACGGAAGGCTGGATTTTTTCATAGCATTCACCTGAAACTCTACTTGGATTGAGCTCAAAGAGTTACTCTTGACAGGCCAATCGTCCGGCATGGTCTCATAAATAGTCAGAGTGTTTTAGCAAAAGTTAATTGGTCTAATGTTGGTCACGGAACTAGACTTGCAGCGAAAACAAAAAAAAAACACTGTTTACCCATTAGCACTAAAATAAATCTCGTGGTGGAACAATAAAGGGAGTTAGCATGTATAAATGCACACGTAAAATGGCCCAGGCGAAGACGGGCGAAACAGCTAGGGCTATTTAATAAAAGCGCGGTTGAACAAATACTACCCGTTTCGGAATATTTGCGTCGACTGAAGCGGTGACCACAGTCTGGTCAACCCACCAGGTCCCAGACTAAATATAGATGCGTTTGGCACCACACTACCCAGCAGCGATCACCCATTTGCCGAAAGCCCGAATCTTGGTCCGTGACTTGGGTCCCACTGTCGACCTCCATCGTCACCAATCTGCGTACTGTGTGTACCATGTCTTGATTACAGTTTCAAGTAGTACTATACATAAACCAAGAAATCATGCCCAGGTCAGCTAGGACCTGGCAGCGAAACACCATATGGTCGCCCCCGGATGGTGTGGGAATAGTCATCCCGATCCATTCATCCCGACACACACCCGATGACCGTTTGGACCGCGGTATTCAACGAGCGAAGTCGGGGGTGGAAAATAGGATGAAAAATCCGTGCAGCACCCCGATCAAAGGTAATGGAGGTTGGCAATAGGGAAAACACAAAAACAGAGCACCATCCACCATGGACTCAGTTGCTGTTACACCGTTTTATGGCACCAGCGCGCGAATGGGTGCGGCTAAACGTGTCTCCCGATCCGAGTGGTGGTGGGTGATATTTTATCCATTTTCCTCTTCTGGTTGTGTGTTCTATTCGGAAGTGGAAATTTGTGAGAATTTCACATTAGCGTCCTGTGTGGGCGTAGAACAGGCCGGCCTCTGCCGTCCAAGCGAGGTCTTTAAAACCTTCAGCATGTGTTGTTTCAGTCACAGACAGTCGCACTTGGTGTTTTATTTTTTTTGCCAACTTCAATTGGTCATACGTAAACCTGGCCCGTTCAACGGTGACAGTGATGCGCAGCCGACAGCGGTGGCTTTAACAGACGGTCAGCCGTGAGTGAGCCGTGCAAAACACATGAGCCAGTCGATACGAAGAAGTCAGCAGACTACATGAGCTCACCTGCCCTAAGTGCTCGGTTATTGAATAAAATACCAAGTTGCGTAATTCAGTTACGAGTTTACAATAAATCGCGCGACCAGGCCACAATACCTGGGCTGGGGAAGGGTACAATACGTACATTTGCTTTTCCGCTTGACTCCGTCCGCCTTTTTCCGATGCCGTTTTTTGCACGAGGGAATTGCCAGCTACAACACTCACTTCACCCACTCCACCCTGTCATCCTGACACAGCGGAACCGTTGTCAGCCAACAACTCCTTAATTTTAGCCGAGCTTAACTTTTAATACTCTCAGCTGCTGGCCTGGTACCAGCTGCGCCCACTATGTAACACATAGCACATCGATCTCTGACTGGACTGGCACAACGCTATTGGATCCCCGCGTCTACATTTCAGCGACCGATTCGTGAACAGCCCTTTTTACGAACAATGAAGAGCTGGAGTTTTCCTGTTTTTATTGGTATTTATTTTTGCGTGTACGCTTGTGCCACATTCGCATAAACTCTTCCGTGTGCATCTGCAAGACACGCTTTAAGTCCATCTACAAAACATATCTGGAAAGCCGAAGCGGATTCTGCTCAAGAATTGGAGATCTTCATATTACTCGTTGTGAATAGTTCCAGTATGAATAGTTTTGCATGGAACTTAGTACCTCTGCGATTACGAGGGCTGGTGTCGAGTATTCAATTGGAGGTGGTCCACCTCTATAGCAGTACCCAAAACGACTGCGTGAAGCCATCATCCATTTCAGGTAAGTGGTGATCCACCCTGGGATCCCAGTCATACTGGGGTACCTCCACAGTATGTGCCGCGGGTGGCTGGCGTACTCGTGTCTTTCCGATTCCATCCAGGAACGAGAAATATTGGAGAACAGTACACGGTCAAAGAGTTTATAGTTTTTAAGCCGGCCGTAAGTACCGTCTAGGGAAACCGACACGCCCTCGCCTGACACCCGGATGCGAGTCCATCCATCACCGAGCGAACTTTATCGTACCGAGTGGGTATAGGCTTTGGCCCCATAATCCTTGGAGATATTAATGTACATCGTACTGATAACACTACGGTTACATGGCCCAACTTCAGTGTAATGAACCAAGCAATCGCCAAGGGTAAGCGTCGTCCGCCCTACACGTCGCCCAAACCAATGGGATCCCACATGATGACCCACTCTCCGGAATCCGATATCAGATAATTGGGTTAAGCTGAATTTGCCTTTAATTACCGAGTATGGCAAGTGCGGCGACATCCCTACCGTACCTGCTCCCAAGAAACTCCCCAGAAAGCGGGAAAGGAAGTCGAGATATTTACGGTCTGGAGAAAACCGCGACCGCGATGGAAGAGCAGTCGCGTCTTGTACGGAGAAGAGAGAGAGGGAGAGCGTGAGCAGAATCAACTCACACGTTCACCGAAGAGCGGTTTTAAAGGGCGCGACCCCTTACAGCAGGAAATTACCGGACATCTTTCGAGTATTTGAGATTCCAATTAATGAAACTCACTTTAGTAGGCTAGCCCGACTCTATGAGACGAATAATTTATTTAATTAGGAGATACTACTTTTGCCATTGTGGGGTTGGACATTCGGACCTTCTTCGTCGTCAGAGTCCTGGGGAGGGGTTTAGGGGCTGTGGGTAAGGGGGAGGGTTTACAGAACACCCGCTCAAGCAGCTGCCCGCCCGTCAACGTGGTAAAAACAGTACATCGACGACGTGCATCGACTCGGAACCGTTTAGTTTCCATTCGGCCGACTTCGACGTGGGTGACCTTCGTGAATCAGTCGACGCGAGTTGGGGAGAGCATTCGGGGCCACCTACAGCAACACACCCTTCGGAGTCCAGCGTTTGCAGCTACACCGACCTACCTAATGGGCAAACCTTGCTCGAGAACTTCCATTATGCCTTTCGCCACTCGCCAGAAGAACGACTATAAATTACTGTAGCAGGTTGTTCGGGCCGAAAGCGAAGCACGGCACATTCTAAACAAACAACAGTAGCATCACTAGCAACTCCGGTCCCGGTATCACCTTCGCTTCCATCAAGCGTCTTGGGTAGTGCCCCCCTTAAGATATATCTTGTGGTGATCTATTGTTTGTTTGATTGTTTTGATTTGCAAAGTTCTGGTCTCAGGGACTCAGGACTCAGGTCCATTCATTTCCAGTCCGCCAGCGCGTGAAAGCGGACCTATATACAGTAAACTGTCCTCACTCTCTCTCGTTTCAACTTTTGCAACTTCGGTTCTCAGCCCGTAGCCCGTAGTTCCGTCTGGGTCAAGCACCTGGGTGGAAGAAGGGGGGGAGTGGGGAGAGAGAAGACGAAGGAGACGGTAGTGGCACCGTGCCGCGGTAATGACGGCATGACGTCCGAAGCTCCTACTGAGTGGTGCGGTAAAAGCTTTTTGTCATAAAATACAAGATAATACATTGCTACGAAAATAGCGTCACTGCCCGCTGCCCGCCAGACTATCCTCTCCACCTCCGGTTGGGTGCACCCCGCACCCGAGACCGTAATGTGCAGATCCACAGCATCCACTCCTGGGGTGACCTGGGGACAAATGGTGCAAGTTAGGATTTTTTCGCCCAACAACCTTTGACAGAGCGCTACTGTAGGAATATCTGTCGGTACCGCAAACAATACTAGCCGGATGTTAGTTTGATTGGTAACGGCTACTACATCAAACCCGGTGGGAACAGATATGGACCACAGTTGGGCCGACTCCGAGCCGAGCCGAGAGTATGCAGACCTGTAGATGTTGCTCAGTTGCTATAAAATCTAGCGGACTTTTCACGTCCGCCGAGGGAATTGTTGTCAATTGTATTACTTCATCTCACGATACCGTTTACCGGCACCCATGGCACAGCTGTATCGTTGGCCTTGGTCTATGGCGACGTAGTATGACCCGGTGCCACCCGGTAATGTAGCAGTGGCCACGAATTTAGAGGTGAAGGCTTAGCAGCTTTTAACAGGCCACTGTATCTCGGAGTATTGGGGGCAAGGTCTGAACCCGGGACCGGGCACGGACAGCGGTGGCCATCACCAGGCTTGCCGTCGATTTCTGGATAATCAATGAATCACTCACTATCATCCGATTGGCGTCTTCGCCGACCGCCGTGCTGACCTTGTCTGACGCATTAAACTACAAAACTGCTGCTGCTGCTGCTGCTTCTGCTGCCGCTTCCACAACTACTGCCACTACTACTACTACTACTACTACCACCTCTGCTACTGCTACTACGACCACTTAGCACGCACTCCTCACCCCGGCTCGGGTCGGAAATCTCACTTTCTCCCGCCTCGCCTCGGATGCGAAATGGATCTCGGGAAAACGTGTCGAGGCGAAGCGATTGCACAGCGTCATGCTACAATGATCGAAGGGAGACGCTCCTCATAACAAATCTGGACGACATGATGGTAGCCGCCGCCGGGGCTGGCTGGCTGGAGGCGATGGCGATGTGCGAAAACGAAAACGAAAACGCTACGAAGAATAGGAAGCGGAAGATGAAGATAGAAAAAGAAAGGACGGGGTGAGGGAGCGAAAGAGAGAGAACGATAAAATTCCGATGAGACGCTGGCGAACTCGCCGGCTCCAGGCTGGCGGGCACTTGGGTACGCATTAGGTTAGTGTTTTTGAAACAAGAAAGAAAAAAATGATGACTGAAAGCCGCGGGTGTGCAGCCGCGGGAGGGGAGCAGACCATTCTGAAGAGCCATTCGAAGGCGCCCGGTCCAGTCGAGAAGCGGTAGTGGGGGAGAAAGGAAGAGGAGGGCAGTTCGGTGCGTACGGTCGACGGTGGAGACGACGACGGCGAGAAAGACGAGCAACTATTCCGAAGACGATGCCGGCGACAAGAATATGGCCTTGTGGCTTGTGTAAGTCGAGGTGCCGACTTCGAGGAGTTGTCGCCCGACAAGAAGTAGCATTTCGTGAATTCGTTACACGTTACAAGCAAGCAGAGTCTGAGACCGATACAAAGGATGTAAAGGGTAGAGAGAGAGAGAGAGAGAGAGAGAGCGCGAAAGAGAGCGAATGTATGTGTTATATGCGAATCTCTCGAACGCCTCGGCGCACCAGGCTCCGAATCGCGGGGCTATAAAACGTCAAGAATTTAATGGCGACGCAGGTCGAAAGTCGAACCAACTCTCTCACTTTCGATTTTGACGCTGCCACGCCAGAGTCCTTCAAAACTACCGCATATCTCTCTGTACACGCACTCCCTGCCGAACCAATGGCAGGGACGTACGGGACTTGAACACTCGATTAATGCAAAACGAAGCCCGGCATCATCCGGCACCACCACCAAACCGGAACACAACGGAAACAAATGAAAGGACTGCCGCGGTATGAGGTAGAATGTCTGCCGGTCGTCAACATTTACAGTCCAACGGGGTGGTGAAAAAAAACTGAAGCAATTTTATGCAGCGCCTAGCTGTCATCTATTAGTGTGCTTTTAGGGTGCTTCGATGTTTCCCATCCGGAGCTGAGAGGCCTGGTAGGATATGCCAAAGCACCAGAGCTGATGTGATTTCGTTTGTTCGAGATTCGCGTGAAAGTTTTACTCAACCGGCGTGCATCGTTCTATTCGCAAGCTTCCAAATAGTACAAAAATATTCAACTAATTCTTGAAACTCGTAGCTTAATTGATAGGAACTAATTGCAACTATAATAAACAATGTGTGGCAGAAAGCAATGGATAAGTGTGGTGTATTTAAAAGGACATCGGTAGAAAATTTTAAAAGGAAGCCATAGCTGTAGTGATCGATGCCTTGTAAAGTATCGGTCAAAAAATTTCATGTTTATACTCGCTGTCAACGTGACATTTCACACTAAACTATTTCTTTTTTCGTTTTTTTTTGTTCCACTCAGTTGTCAGTTACAGCGTGTAACTATGGACGTCAACTAAGAGACAATTCTGTACGTTTTGGAGCTTTTCTTCGATAAAGGCGAAAGCCAGTATTGTACGAAAACGATCACGGTCGAAGCCGGTCAGGCGAACGGCCAGGAAGGTTCTACTGAGTATTGTAGGTGGGGCTTGAAAGGGATCATTTATTATGAGCTGCTTCCATATGGACAAACATTAGCACCAGCTAGCGGTCGACGAGAAACGGCCAGAATTGGCGGCCAACAGAAAAGGTGTTGTGTTCCATCAGGACAATGTTACACCCCACACACGACTGACTCGCCAGAAACTCCGGGAGCTTGGTTGGGAAGTTTTAATGTATCCACCGTATAGTCCGGACCTTGCACCAAACGATTATCACCTTTTTTCGCGCATTGCGAAACTTCCTGAGTGATAAGAAATTGAGTGCAAGAGAAGATTGTGTAAAGTTCGATAATGCCTCGTGAGACAGTATTGGTAAAGAAAACAACCAAACCCGAAGGTCGTAGCTTGCATGGTGGTGATCCAATTTCATTTCAACGCACTTGTTAATGGCAAACAAAAATTGCGGTGCGATTGGGGTTAAACCTATCCAGCCACCCCCCGTCATACCTCATAATATGCCAAAATGCAGGACAGAAGGGTCTTTGTTTCAAGATTGGATAGCCGATTGGAGTAGGTGACCGATTGGATCCACACTGCCAGAAGTATATTTAGATACCCGAATCAGGCTCCCCGTGTTTGGCGCATCCTGGAGTTAGGCTGGAGCAATCTCCAGTGAACCATGAATCAGAGCGCCAGTGTTGTTGGCGAAGGCGCCACGATACGCCACCCCACCGGGAGCCATTAGCTTCCGTTTCGAGGTGAACCTGGAATTTCTCGGAATTCTTTCCGAGTGCTTCCGGAACAGATTGCAGCTGTTCGGTGCCCAGCGAAGCGAAGCGCGACTACGCCCGGAACCCAGGAGAAGAAGGCGTGACATTTGCACGACGACGCCAGAGATGTGCTTCGCATCAATTGCACTACGCCGCTGCTGCCGATCGACTGTGCGTGGTACTAATTTCGGTGCCCAGCGCCAAGGCCGACCGACCGAGGTGGGGCCGAAGAAAAACGCCAAACCCCCAGATCCACACGGGTGTAATCAACGTCTTAATCAATTTGCTATGGTAATTAAAAAGTATCATCTCCACAGCGCACACAGGGCGACTGGGACTGGACTGGGTTTTAGGTAAGTGGAAAGTTTTTCACCGTCGACCGACTTTTCTGCCGACTGCCGACTCTCTGTAGACCTCATTCTCTTTCTCTCTCTATCTATCTATCTATCTACCAATCTATCTCTTTCATTCCCTCATTTCTGTCTCTCCTTGCAGTGGAATTGCCACCGTTAGAATTCATGGTACTTTTACCTCTGTGAAGCCATTAAAAGCATGAAAATAGGAAGGAATTTTTAATTACCTTTCTTGTCGCTTACAGGCGTGAGGTCTGCCATCGTCGTCACCATCGTCGATGGTAGCAAACGCATTAGTCACAAAGCCATACGATTCGCTCGTTCAGTTGGAATGGCTCTCACTCGCTCTCTCTCTCCCTCTCTCCCTCTCTCTCTCTCTCTCTCTCTCTACACGGTGGTGCGGTTATTTAATTAAAAAGTTAAATACAAATCCATAATCGCTGCTGGAAGAACTCGCCGAAACTCGCCGAAAAACGGCCGATACGAGCGCCCCCTAGGCGGCGCACTGCCGCAATTGCAGAGATGGTCGGCATTTAACCCCCTCGGCGAGAGTGGCTTTGGATGTCAGCATTGGATTTCGGACACACCTCGGACACAAGACTTGAGCGATCTGAGCATTACCACCGCTGGTTTAGCTGGTTCGTCGTAGATCACCTTTTTGGTGTACCTGTGGTAAGCCTCCAAGAACTGAGTGGGATCCTGAGGCAGGTTGTGTGCCGGGTTGTAACACTATAGGTGTAACTGTAGCGAACATAGCTCGACAGCCCGTCGTCCACACCGCCCCGATGAGACCGTATTTTCCGGCGCCGTCAACCGTCTGATTTTGTTTCGATCATTTCATTAGCTCCTGTCTTTCCTACTACGATACTGGGGCACTACCGGGATGGTCGCGATGCCTGCCAAGGCCGAAGACCGGCCGGGGTCTTCGTGGGGGTTGCACGCGGCTCACATGCAACAATAAAATTCGCATCAAATCAAACTTAACGACCTGAATCCTGAACTCGGCCACAATTTACATTCCACGAGTTTCCCCCATCTTCACACGCGCCAGCTGCGACAGCTCCTCCCTTCCTTCGGCGGCCCGGTACGCGGCGGTGAGGCATACGAAAAATGGTTAGTGACTCGAGCAGTAGTCAATATCGATTCCCGCGGGATTTTCGCTCCCCGCTGCTTCTTCGGCCGCTGCGGCCGGAGGGGAGGGAATACTTGGCCCGCCGGGAGGAATATATCGATACAGAATGCGAAATCGGTGAAGGTATGATGTTATTAAAATCGTTCATTTTTCACTCCACCCGAAAACAAGGCCGACTCACGCGTCCAGGTCTGCCTCCACTGGTTTTGCCTTACAATCTTCGCCGCTAGTAGCTGGATTGGACCCAAACAGAGAAACATTCCAAGGATGACGAAACCCCCAGCGGTGACAGGTGACAGGTGTGCTCAACTCAGAAGCACGCCACTAGTTGTAAGTAACAGCGATCTGGCACAGAATTTCTGTACGCGTTTATTGAATATTATCCCCAAAAGACTTTGTGACTGTGAAGCATTCGCGTCTACGGATGCCACCAGCGATAGCACGAGTGCCTGCTCTTCGGGAACTTGGAGTCAGATTAGTGTGTAATGTGTACTTAGAGGGAGACTGGACTGTATGAGTCGGGGATTTGAACTGTCGTCTCTCGCACTGGCCACAGGTCGCTGAATGATCTACAGACGAACCTAAGGGTGGGCGATTAAACCAGTTCATCCAGTGTCTTGAGGTACACACACAAGTAGGGGGTCGAAATCGGAACCCGTTGATGAAGTGAAACAGTTAGTGTTTCATTCGTTACGGAGATCGGTCGCCGTAGCATACCCTAACTGTGACATAAGTGCCCGCCCGAGCCCGCCTAGTACGCCCAGTCACGCACTCCTTGCGACGCCCCGCAACAGGCGAAACGAGCGCCGTAACTATTCCATTGCAGCCCCCTACACACACGTGAAAGGCTTGCCGGCTGATAAACTTAATCAAGAGCGCATACGCAAGACCGCAGGTGCCTTTCGGCAAAACCAATTTAAAGTTTTACATATTCCATTAAGATTTGTTGTTTCTGCATGATGCTCTGGGCGCGCGCAGGTCCCTCGCATCCTCGAACGGTCCCCGAACTGCAAGGCCGGTACTCGAAAAGCGAGAAGCAGATCCAGAGTCGTACGTGCCTATAATTATACGTTTCGTTATTGACGTCATTGATTTGTGCCGTACCAGGGTGGGTGGGAAAGAAAAGCGACCACCAAATTTATTGATATTGACACCGAGCACCGTACCAGGGGGTGGCTCCCGGGTGGCTCCTGTGTGTGAGGAATTAATGGTGGACCTTCGCCAACTTCGTCCACTTCACGGTAAAGGATGTTTGAACGTCATCGCACTAAGCGCAACGGCCGACCACTCTAGTTAGCTTTACCAAATAGATATTCGCATTTTGTTGAAATAATTTAAAATCTATTTTTTCGTCCTCTTCTCGCAGTACATTTCGTCATCACCACCCAACCAACATACGCGCTGCGCGCTGGGGTGATTCTCTTCCGTGACGACGGCAGGCGACAGGATTGGCCCTCGCGGACACGATACTCGGCCTCGAAAAGGTGTGGAAAACCGGTGGAAATTAGATGTCACTTAAGTGTCATATGCCGCCCGTGGGCATCATAGTCTGCATGGCACAGAGTTTAGTGAGTGCTGTGAGTTTGCTATTCACCGGTAACACATGGGCTGAAAAGTCACAAGAAAGCTGTTAAAAATTCATTATATTCTACTCATAAGCTTGTGAGATGTTGAGCTAAGAGTTCGCACTACTTTTGTTGGTTTCAAACCAATCGGATCAAACACAATTTCGTGTTTTAATGTAACACTGCTTCTTGAGGGGGGGGAAATAGCGAAGCAATTTTTGGCTTTGAAAACAGTTATACAGGGTGGTCCATACAAGATTTTTTTTTCACTTGGTTATAAAACAAAAACGGCTTAATATTTTTCGATGGTTGAACATTCATTCGAAAGATTGTTTCAATACATTTATGTATAAAATACAGTTTTTGTTGGGAAATACGAAAAACTGGATTTCCAAAGTGGTAGGTTTCCAACTCAAACGGTACGATATTTGAAAAGTACAATTAATTTAAGCTTATTTCCAACTCGATGGCTGTAAGCAGGTATGCCGTTCTTGGGGTTCGGAAAACCCACAGGTCGTGCAAGAGAAGCCAATGCATCCAAAACAAGTGTCTGTTTGGTGCGGATTTTGATCTAGCAGCGTCATCGGCCTTTCGATCGGTCATAAATGAACCTTTCGAATAAAAGTTTAAGCATCGAATAATATTAAGTCGTTTTTGTTTTATAGCAAAATGAAAAAAATATCTTTAATGGACCACCCATAGGCCCCATCGAATTGAGCTTCGAATCGCTCCCACATCTACCGTATTCGCCAGATCTGGCTCCCAGCGATTACCGCTCACCGGTAAGAAATGAACCTGGATATGGTTCAAACTGAGGCTTATTTTTGATGCAAAAGATAAATCGTTCTACAAAGGTGGCTATTGAAATATTAGAGCGGCGCTGAAATGATTGTGTTGCTATGATGTTGATGAAGATAACGTTGATGAATCACGCCAATTTTGAACCAACAAAACGCGTATTCTTTCTTAAGCTCGGCATTTTTCAGTCCATGTGTTACTACCGGTGCCTTTCTTCGGTTTTTTTAATCACAACTCCACTCTACGGCCCCGAGATATTTACCACCAGCAACTGACAAACCAACAATGCGCATCCCTCACTAAGTGCGCCCACCCGCCGCCACCCACATACTGAACCGTTTCCATTTCCGTCCGAATTGCAGCCTCATGCCGGGAGGTAAATTAAGGTGAGTCCTTGCCCCTGCCACTACCAACAATCTTCGGTACCGTCTTCCGAGTGTTCGGCAATCCCTGGCTGGCTGGCTTATGCTGTCACGTGTCGCGCTCGTGGCGAAAGCCAGCCAGGTTCGTTTGATTGATTAAAAATCCACGGAGTTATCCTTCTCCTTCAACCAGAAACAGAACAGATGAGGAACAGAAAAACCTGATATGATTGGGCCGTCAAGCACGGGTGATTAGTAAATTATTGATGGACAACTTTGCCTTCTGGTGGTGGTAGCGCATCAATTAGACACGGCGGGACGGCACAGCCCCATGACAGTCAAACGCACACGCTCAAGATTTGTTTGTCATATGCCCTACGTTCGTAAAGAGACTATACTCCAAAAAGGGTAGGCCGTGTTGCCGGAGGTTAGAAGATAGCGAGGTCTCCAGTCGACCGGCATCAGAAGCAGAAAAGTTTGCAAAAGTAGCGTCAGCAGAAAGTGACACCACAAGGCAGTTCTCCATATCACGCACGCACACGTCCATACACACAGCCACAGAAGAGGTGCAAAACGATGCAAAACAGGTGGTAACAATTGTCGGGCCCATTACCATTCCCAATTGCCGCAGGTCCCAGGTCCCAGGTGACTCACCACCAAGCACAGCAATCGAAATGGATTTCAAATTGATTGAAGTTGATTTGGACAACTAACTCACTTTCTCTCTTCGCTCTCTCGTTTTCTCTTGCTCTCCCTCTCTCTCTCTCTCTGTCTCTGTGCTCCATCGGACGCTAAGCAAGGACTCCACGGCGTACCAAGAGAGAGAGAAAGAGGGAGACCGATTGATCTGCGGTACCTTTATCGACAGCATTTCCTGGACGTCGTCCCACGCCACCCCTAATTTAGCATAATTGTATCCCTTTTCTTGCTCAGTGAATCACTTCCACCCCACGCAACATCCCCCACTTCCTCCGAACCCACATCCGACCCGCTGTCCGCCGCTTCGTCAGTGAAAAACAAACTAATTTGCTAATTTGGTGAAATGTGATTAACCTGCTCCAGTGGAGCCTGACACTGAGTGGAGCACTCGGTGTGGAGATATATTACCCTACTACCTTAATTGAATTAATTGCTGGCGGCGGCGGCGGTGGCGGCGAAATGCGACCAACAATTAACGGTTTAACGTTTGAAGGGCTCGGCGGCAGCCCCTTCAGCCCTGCTGGCGACGCGGTGACAGAAAACAGGTTGAAATTTTAATTAGATTCACCGGCAACGGCACCGGCTTTCCGGCTTGCTGCCACAGTGTCTGTCGCATGTGGCATCCCATCTTCGGCACACACACACACAAGCATACGCTTCCTGTAAGCCGCTCGCCACATTGCATTCCCGTTCTGCGGTGTTGGACCGTTGAACGGGGCCGGGGGTTGAAGCGCTTAATCCGGGTGCCATGTAATGTAGACGGCGCGCTGTGACGAGGTGACGTTGGTCACAGCGAATAGGAGATGCAAAAACAAGACACCTATACGTAGCTACAACGTGCGTCTGATAAAGAGAACATCATCGTAGGTTGATTGCTAGACGGCTAGGTTTGGAGCTAGGAGATTCATTACCAAGCGGTGATAAGGCCATCTTGGACAACTGTCTTCGTTGCCCAGCAGTGCCTAGGAGTTTTGAAAAGCTCCCGAAGATTCCGAAAACGCAAGATCCCGAAGCCCTTCCCGAACCAGACCCGGATTGATGTAATTAACAGTCGATTTCTCGTCACTTTTTTCTACCACGTGCATCTCTCGTGGACGTGGACGAACCCTAGCACACCTAGTGACTCTAACCGCACTTCCCGCCTGCTACTTGCTACCCTGCCGAGGGGTGTCGTCTGCCTGTCTTTTGTTGCGCCTGTTTTCCCCCTTCTGGCCTGACCTCCTTCTAGGCGCACACCCTACCCTACGCGACAGGCTGGCGCCGCCAGTTGCGAAACGGTGTGTACGTATGTTTGCGTCTGTGTGTGTGTGTTACCAATCCTACACTACGTCGGCCCTGCTCCACCCTGCTCTGTTGGTAAGGTATGCAGATGATGTTTCTTGTCATGGACCGTTCGTGTCGTGGATTTGAAACGATCAAGACTGGCGTGGTGATGGTGGTGAGCATAGCTTGTATGTTTTCCGTACAGCTCAGATAATGTGAGACCGTCCAGATCACCGTCCAGCCACCTGGGGATTCTGGGGATCACAGTGTTATCGGGACCATCTGGTACCTGGAGGCGACACCGAAGGGGCCCTATGGACGGCACATCGTCGACCTCTGCCACCGAAGGACAGCAATTGGACGCTAGCCCGAGATACCAGCGATAAGCTCGTCGGGATATACCGGACGAAGCACGTTTTGGACACGTCTTCACCTGTCCCGCAGGTGCTGTCGTGGCGTTAGATCTCCTGGCTGAACCTGCTGCAATGCGGCGGCGGGGTCGCTTTTTCGAGGTCCACAGGTCTTCATTGTTACTTTAACGGCCAATTACGTTTCTGCATCAATTAGTCCTCGTGTCTATGCCATTCCCAATGCACTCCCATTACCCATCGACGATATTTCTCGGTTTACTGCCGAATTTCCGTATGACGCGGTGCTTATCTGCCGACACCATCTGTGTCTCCGGGCTCCAAGAGTAAAACCTCGGAAATCGTGGCAAAACAAGAGGCAACTACTTGTATCAGATAGCCGACAGACAGCTTTAGCTCAGAAGCTGGAACAACCAGGTCCGCCTCACGTGGATTTCTTTCTAGAATCTTTGTGTAACGTCAACTCTTTGCATCTGAAGTAGCAGTCGCCTGTAGTACAAAGAAGTCCCACCGCCTCCAAGTCAAAGGCTGCCACAATTTGATATGTTCACAAAATTTTGCCCACCGACTCACCTTAGCGACTTCGTCTGTTGTGTTCACCCTTCCGTAAAGGGGTAAGAGGGTTTTGGGGAAAACATTGACGACTTTCTGCGAGTTTTACTTTTGTCTGAAACTGGCGTGTCTGTGGGGGTGTGCGTGATTGAAGAAGCACACCGCAGAAGTGGTTTAATTTGCGTTGATGGAGTGTATGCCCTTTGCAAGATGGACGAAGCAATGATGCGTGACGCCATGGCACACTTCTTCTGATGATGGGGCGATCAACTTTTACACACACACACACTCACGGTTCAGACTTCAAGGGTGCTCTCCATCGTGACCAAGCGTCAGGCGAAACAATGGCCACCGTGGATATATCAAAGATGTAGAGCTGTTGGAACCTCATCATCTCTCGGATGGAGACACGTCGGAGCGGGTCGTACACGGTGCTCTTTGTGTCTCACTTTCGCACCCACATTGCTACACATACATCCTGGTTCCTGGTTTGCTCTCTGGGCCGTTCTTTTTATCTGACAAACAAAAGAGTTTCCCACAAACAAAAGAGCGCGATGTATATCAGCCGAGAAGTCTTAGGACTCGAAACACGCTTTGTGGAATGGTCGAACTGAAGTCAGCGTTTCAGCTGGAAAAGAAGTTGAAAGAAGTCCAAGAACATGCTACACATCTCTTACACAAATGATCGAGTGGAAGGCGGTGGTTCAATTCGGCACCGGAAGACCCGGCCAGCCGTTTCCATCACTTCCAATTCCGGGACTTTCATGGTCCCATTATTTTATTTTTGACTCTCAAACCATGCCGAATCGCTGTAACACAGCGGCAAGCGTAGGATTCAACGCGTATAAAGAAAGCTCAAACAAAAAAGGGTTGCAAAGCAGGATTTGCCAATTTTCCATTCCTTGCGCAAAGAACGCAAACGCGTATCTTCCACGACAGCGTCCTTTATTGAGGTGTAAAAAAGACGAGTGATAACTACTATGGCCTAACCTTGCCCGCACCATCGCCTACGAGGCATGTTGGAATGTTTCTTTGATGTTATGTTCTGCCGAAGCCGAACGAGAGGCTGTTACTGCCGAATGTGGGTAGGGCGAAACGGAAACGAAGAAAAGTGAAATCGTATCAATACCTTCTGCACATGTCTGTTGCTGCCATCGTTAACAAATTGTTCACCCTACGCTCGGGGTCCGGTTAGGATCGGCAGAGTTTGATTTAAGGTCGTTTATTAAATGGAAATCCGTGAAATCCTCATCTTCTGCTAATTTAATGTCTGCTAATGTGTAATGTTTTATGCGTTCTGTTGTCTTTCGTTTAGTTCATGTGGCCCCCAATTTTCCAATTTTCCAGATCATTCCGGTGTCATTTTCGTCCTAGAGTTCGTGTAGTTCAGCGTCCTCGAACTTTTTTGGAGGCCTCCCACGCTGTTTGTTTATGTAGTCAAAATCGTCATGTTTAAATTTTCTGAACCACTAAAGGCACTGCGATCTTCCAAGACCACGATCACCGTAAGCATTCGACAAGCATTTGAGAGCGACCTGGACAGCCAAAAAAGTTTGATGATGAAGAATTGGCAGCATTGCTCGATCAAGATGCATGTTAGATGTAAAAAGAGCTTCCAAAAATGTTGGGAGTTGACCACACAACAGTTTCCAAGCGCCTGAGTGCCAATTTTTTATAGGGTTCCACATGAAAGAAGGAAAACCATTTGCGAATTACTGCTTGCACGGAAGAAAAGAAAGGGGTTCTTGTACCCAATAATCACAGGTGATGAAAAGTGGATTTATTACGAGAATCCTAAGTGTCTTCCCCTGGCAACAAAAGGACCTGGTTACAGCCTGCTGGTTACCAGGTCCATCGTAACCAAAGCGAAACATTCACTGTGCAAAGGTTAAGATGGAATGTGAAAGGTGTGGTGTACTATGAGCCTTTAAAATCTAATGAAATTATTGATGGACAACGATATCGACAACAATTAATGCATTTGAAGCAAGCTTTGGCCATCAAACGACCAGAATGGAATTAACAGATATAATAAACTGATTTTCCAACATGACAACACTCGACCACACATTGCAAAACCGGTCAAAACCTATCTCGAAAATGTCGGATGGGAACTGTTAACCCCTTCCGCTGTATTCACCAGATGTTGCTTCGACATGTCTCCTGGAAACTGCGGTGGCTTATCGTTTTCGTGAGACCGACGAATACCCTTTCACGTGAGTACGTCAGTGAGGGAAAAAGAGAATACCCAGCTGGTTCGCAAGAGCGACATCGAAGAGAGCAATCCAAAAATCCTTGCCATCAGTAAGAAAGCGCCAAACAATTTGCAACACTTTTGCTAACATATCACTTCATAATGGGGAAAGTTGTGCAACGTTTTTTGGGCGAGTTTAGGTCGCACGACGGATTCTCACACGAACCGAATGGCCAGGCCGTGGCCTTATTGAAATCGGACTGTGGTAGGGTTATGAAACCTTTCACTTAAATACGTCAGAAAGCTGTTCGTGGTTAGTATAGCATCCTTCCTAAACCACAATGCCAGTAGTACCCGCTACTGGTAGTCGATTTGAATTACGGCTCCCATTGCTCGCAGGAGCGTTTTTGGGAAATGTCAGGTGCATAATTCAAATATCCAACAGAGGGACATATGAAATTTCACCGGTGGTGACCAGGTATTTGAGGTAAAGCCGGTGACGGTGAGAAGGGGCAGGATGGAGACCCAAGGAAGAGTTTAGTGGGTATACCCTCGGCAGTGGGGGGGAGTCCCAAGTTCCAGAGTTCTCTGTATGCGTTGTCTTTTTTCAGTACAATTGCTTCCATGCCAAATATGTCGACCGAAATATGAACACAATTAAACTCATTGTCTGATACAACAATGATATGAAATTGAACAGAGCCACCGCACGGACGGTAAATCGAAGAGAGACACCCCATTCGATCGTCGTCAGCCAGAACAATCCATAATGGAAATTGTGTAAAACCAATCTACTTTAGACCTACAGTAGAACACAAAAAAAGAACAGCATCAATTAGCATCAGAACAAACCCTCAACAACCGAGTAAGCCAGCGGGATAAGGTTCCCGCGCGCGAAAAGATCGGTGAAGATCCCGCGATCGTATGTGCATATGATAAGATGAGATCGAAGCTAGAGGAGCGCCGTCAAAGAAACAGAAAAGTCCAAGGCAGAATATGGGCGTAAGGCGTAAACAGAGCGGTCGGCAGCTGATGGCAAGGTCGCGGTGACGGATAGCTACAGAACGTGGCGCCAAACGAGTCAGCTGAGTTTATGTGTCCAGAATAAACCCAACCCTTCGACAGCTCAAGCGCTCGAGTATCTTTCGCCATGAGAAGAAACAGTGTACAGAAAATAGGGGACAAACCGGATTTCGCCGTGAGACGGATCTTCACGACCTCGCAGTGAGCAGTGAGAAGTGAGAAGCACACTCAGCCGAGCTATCGAAGATATAGCATCTTCACTACAAAAAGTCTGTGCAGTAAGCGTGGTTGGCGCTACCATGTTCATAGAAGATTACCGAGAAATAGCTCCGAAATACATAATTACATGGTGGCTGTTGAATACGCGTTTTGTGGCAGCAAAAGGGTTTCAGTTTTTTTTTTATATGGAACTGACGACAGCTGTCAACCGCGGCCATGCAGAAATGTGCGTAATGGCGGAAGCATTTGTTTATATCGCGCAAGCATTTCTTGGGAATGAAAATCCTTAACGAAGCTCACAAAGTCTGTTGTCTAGACTTCTGCAGGTAAAGATACCGAACCCTACGACTTCAAACCGAGTCATCGCGCGCAGCCGCTGAAGGCCAATTTCTCTAACGGGGTATACACACGACGGGTAGGAGCGTTTGGTGTTATCGGTCTTTCTTACACACAAACACAGCCATCGTCGACGGTAAGGGATGGTACTGTTTGGTTGCGCTCGTTAGAGCATGAACTTCGGTTATCCAGCAACTGCGGTTCCATTTTATTGGTGTCGTGGTCCCACGCAGGCAGTATGTGTTGCAACAGTGTAACGTGTGAAGCAAAACCAGTGCTTGCGGTCAGCAGCGGCAGCAACGACAGCAGTAGCAGTAACACCAGTACAGCTGCCACCCGTTTGGCGCTGTTCAGTAAAAAAAGAAGAAGGGCTTCAGTGGCGATAACTGTGTGACAATCAACCCGTTCCTGGTATCGGTCCGCGTAATCATTTGCTGCGTGCTAGTGCTCCCGTCTCGTGTCGTCTCTTCCCTTGAACCGTGTGTCCATAGATCCGCTCTCTCTCCTGTACCCGCGAGTGAGCGATCTTAAGTCGCTCCATGCAATCCAATTTCCATTGAAAAGTAATAATTATAGCCGCAATTAGGTACCAATCAATTCAAGACCACACACCAGCCAGCTGCGGAGCCACTCTTCTTTCTCTACGATTCCTCTCTCTATCTCTCTCTTTCACACATGCATTTGTGCACTCACCTCACATATCTTTTATTATCTTTCTCTTTCGTTCTGTCTCGTCAAATATCGTGATACGTGACACTAGTTTGAAAAAGGTTCACCGTTTCGTGCAAGCTGTACTGCTATGATAGAGAAACCAAGGCAAAAGGTCGCCAAACGTTCGAAAACAGAAAGCCAAACAGCGAACCTAAACCGCCGCTCGTGAGATCATCCCGGAGGGCGCCCGTTGGTCTTCAGAGTCTGCATTAACAGTCCGCCCGCTACCGTGTGTACTTAATGTGATTGCTAAAACTCACCACAGCACTACACACGGCTCGCCCCCGCGTCGCCCGGGATCGGGACGCATAGTTCCGCCGTACATAGTATTCTCCGCGCGTGGTGCTCTTCACACCTGTTACTGGATCTGCCTGTCCTCCACCACACAAAAAAAAACACATACACGAGAACATAGTTTTATGTTTTTTTGTTTCTGATTATCTGCGCGTGTAGTGTATCACCACCACCACGGTCTAAAAACAATTGCGATGCTTCTGAGCCACAATAAGTAATTGTTGATTTTAACGTATTGTTTTTTAACCTACGACTCCTAGCCGACTTCCCTCTTCCTGTTCCCCCTGATCTGGGGAATCCTGATCTCACCGGGGTGCTGGGTGTTGGGTGGCTCATATTCCTTTTCTCTCCAAACGCTCCCAAGCTTTACTAGCGCTGTCCCTTGGTCCCCATTGATTAACATCGGGTTAATCGGTGTTTGAGGGTGTTTGCGGTTCGGTAGGTGGATGCGGGCTTTAACGAATCCTGATCGTCTGTCCTGTTAACCCTTCTAATATCTCAATCTAACTCAATTTTATCTTCTAACATCTGCTAACGCTTGCTACTAATGACAAACTCCCATTCACCCTCGAAAGACAATCGCTCACCGGCACCACCGCACATTTGCTGTAGAAAGACACATTTGCTTTTGGGGAATGCCGAGACGTGGCCACCAAATTTGTTTTAAAACCCATTAGAAACATAAAGCAACTAAAACAACCATCATAGATGGCAACTGCATGGCGATGGCTGTCAGTATTAACTCTGTGTATAAAAAAGACGGTAGCAAGGTCAAAATGGTACAACGCAGCGGGTGAAGTTGCGTTGCGTGTTGTTTATGTTTTGAATGGGTTTGTAACAAGTTGGTAGTCGCGACTCTGCATCGCCCGGGGGCGTTCCCAGGCAAAGGTCCGGTGGTGCGGGTGTGCTACTGTCTTTCACTAGTAGGCACCACACACCTCCACGGATGTTGATTCGCTCAAAACTAATACAATTTTAACGAACCCTTCACAGTAGCGGTTAGAGCTGTTCCCACGAGTATAGTTAATAACCTGATAAATTTCGGTTCACAGATTCGGGAGTATCCGCCCGGCGAAGCAGCTGAAGATCGATAAGATGGACGCACCGGCCACGTCAGACATCGTCATCATCAACGGCAATTCGCATCCGGATCTGGCCAACCTCATTGCCAAGTACGTAACTAGCAGAAGCAACGGAAAGCTCGCACAGACACCCGTGCACCCAAGACCCTCCCCCCAAGAAGGGTGTTCCTTCACGGAGGAGAGACAGTTATCGATCCAACATGTGGTCGGTTAGGAACACCATTTTCTGGTGCCTATGGCCACTCGCGACTCGAAACCATTCGAGCAACCCACGTTCTCGCGTTTCGCAACCGTATTCATGGTATTTTTCTTTTTCGCTTCCTTTCCTTGGATCTGCGACACCAACACCTCCGCGCACTCATCGCGGACACAGCCGGCTCGGTGTGGCGAACGGTGGGTGCGCCGTTTACCATAAAACGAATCGCGAGTCAATGGTGGAAATCGGCGATTCGGTGCGTGGCAAGGACATCTACATCATACAGACCGGTACAAAGTAAGTGCAGAGCAAAGTATGTCCTTTAGAGAACCACAGCTTATTATCCACTCCATCTCCGACCCTGTCCCTCGCAGAGACGTCAACAACAACATTATGGAGTTGCTGATCATGGCGTACGCGTGCAAAACGTCGTCGGCCAAGTCGATCGTCGGCGTCATACCGTATCTACCGTACTCGAAACAGTGCAAGATGCGCAAAAGGGGATGCATTGTTTCGAAGTTGCTGGCGAAAATGATGTGCACCTCGGGGCTGTCGCACATCATCACCATGGACTTACACCAGAAAGAGATCCAGGGTTTCTTCGACTGCCCGGTCGACAACCTGCGGGCGTCCCCGTTTTTGCTGCAGTACATCCAGGAAAGCATCCCGGACTACCGCAACTCGGTGATTGTCGCGCGCAACCCGGGTTCGGCCAAGAAGGCGACTTCGTATGCGGAGCGGTTACGGCTCGGCATTGCCGTCATCCATGGTGAACAAAAGGAGTCAGAGGCAGACGAGGTGGACGGTCGTAATTCGCCTCCGACGCTACCGAAGTCACGCACAATGGATGTGTCGGGCGGCGTGCCCATCCACCCGGCGAAGGAGAAGCCACCGATCAATGTGGTCGGTGATGTGGGGGGCCGCATAGCGATAATGGTGGACGACATGATCGACGACGTGCAGTCGTTCGTGGCGGCGGCCGAGGTGCTCAAGGACCGGGGAGCGTACAAGATCTACGTCTTGGCGACGCACGGGCTGCTGAGCCAGGATGCGCCGCGCCTGATTGAGAACTCGGCCATCGACATCGTCGTGGTGACGAACACCATACCGCACGAGATCCAGAAGATGCAGTGTCACAAGATCAAAACGATCGATATCAGTATTTTGCTGGCGGAGGCAATCCGCCGCATACACAACAAGGAATCGATGTCGTATCTATTCAAAAACGTCACCCTTGAGGACTGAAATGGTAATCCGGTCCCCATCGGATGGTGTTATACTGGCACGGATAGTCTCCGGAAAAGGGAAAGCTAAACAATTAAGGTTCTATTATCCAGTGCAAGATCGCCCACTTTTTGGACGCTTTCCAAGTTTAAGGTTGGCCAAAAAAAGGCCCGAACCCCAAGCAATTGTGTATACTTACAAGCGCCCCGTTTTAAACTGTTTCTCCAACCTACTTTACCGCTATCAAAGCGCATTTCAGTGTTGTCGCCCCTTCTGCTAGGAAGCAGTTTTACAGTGTAAACCTTGTTTTATCTTTGATTTGTTTGTTTTTCGTTTCAACCACATACTTCCCTTTCGATAACCTGCTGTGCCCGGGAAGCAATCTTGAACGTAATGGTTTATTATGAAGCAAGAAGCAGTAAAGCGAAGTAGTTACTAGTGATAGTCGTAACAGTCATTTAGTCGCAATCTCTCATTGAGTCAAGCGCTGCTTAGCACTTGAATGCGCCCCAAAACCGTTCGCCAAAAGAGTAAGAGTTGTCAATAAATAACCTGATGGTCTCGCATCGATGATTACGGCCAAGTATTGGTTTTATTTTATTTTTTCACCGCTTGGTTCTTGTTGAACTCAAACCACTGGCCAGAAACAAAACCAAAATGCCATAGTCTATAGCCCCAAGCCTACACTCAAATTCAAGCTCAATCTTTACAGGTTAAAGCAACACACATAATAAAAATCATCAACCAAGCGTTGTACACGCATATACATCTTTTTTTATAAGTAGTGTTTTGTTTCCATAAGTACCGTACTACCGCATGCTGTAGTTGTTAGGTAGCCTGCTAATTATGCACACGATATGGCAGGTAGTCAAGTTTTTACATTTATTTTTTGGGATTTTTAGTGCGATTTGTTGATTGTGTTTTGTGTTTTTTGGTGGTTCGTCTTCTCCATCTCATCTCTCAACTTCCCTGTTCCAATCTGCTATATCATTTTTCTTTCTCTTCCATTTCTTCTGTTTCTTTCTTTGTTTGCTGATAATTCTTGCTCCTGCACATTCACTCTGCCCCCGTCAGGGCGTCTGACTTATACTTCTATTAAATTGTGTTTAAATTGTGGTAAGTAGAGCCTTTAGTAGGTCAGTCCAACCCGCGAATGTCCGCGCAGTGACGGAATATTCATTCGCGCATTGTCCACTGACCGGTGTGACGTGTGTACACATATTTTTTTAAATTGTCTTACAATGTGACTCCAATCCGTATCTATACGCGTTTGTGCTTTTCGTTTTGTTTGTTTTGTTTTCTTTCGGTAATGTTGTTAAGCCTAATATTTAATCTTTGCTTCAAGAGGGTTGCACTGTTCTGTGAAAATGGTTTTATATAGTTTTCCTTTTCATTTAACCGGTATGGGGGAAACTAGTATGCTTTTTTGTCGATTTTGTCTCTGCGTGTTTTCCTGCTGAAGTGCCTGTTCTGTTCCGTTCGTCCATCGGCCCGTCCCTTGGGTGTTGCAGACTGGCTCTACATCTCACACATGATAGTAGTCAGCCGGAGATCCGCATCTTCCGCCAACCGCATAGTAACCATTGCCTGATTGTTGTAGTGGCCACTTGATACCAGCCGTACGGAGGTTGTGCCACAAAGGATGCTCTGCTCCAGATCCATGCGGCCTCCGCTGTGGCCACACAGAGTGGTTGCCTTCAGCATGTTGTGCGGATCCAGACCGGCTGAACCACCGATTTCGAGCTTGTCGGTAGGGCGGGGAACACGGTCACACTGTTGGGAGTGGAAGTGCAGAGTGTGCAGATTAGTCTTGGCGCGACCCAGACGTACCGTATACCCAGACTACATACGTAGCGAACAATCCCATCGATCGGACCAGTCTCCAATGCAACCACCGACACGACCGCCGGGAAGAGGGCCGTTAGCGTGCAGTTACGACGTTGCCCATAGTTGCGCAGCATATAATATGGAGCGAGCCCCTCAGCCATGATATTGCACGCTGCAAAAGCAAAATCAGATTGGGGTTAAGCCATGATCTAAGGACCCGGATGCCTGTACAAGCGATACGTACGTCTAGCATTATGCAGGAATCTTGCTGACAGTACGAACGATCCACGGACGGGTACGCGGTACTGTATCAGCGCAGCGTTCTGGCTCGACCGGAACACCCAGGCGTTCGACGACGACTTGCCCGGCCACGGTTCTGCGCCCGGCTCGACGCAGAACTCCTGGACACGCAGATCGAGCCGCTTCTCATGTTCCCACTCACCGGGGAAGTACTGCCCGTTCAGCTCCCAACCATCGACGAACGCCATCAGCCCACCGGTGGCACACTCCACGTTCATCTGCCTCATCGTCACCTCAATCACCTGATCTGGGTCGGCTACGAAGTAGATACCGCAAACGGTGGTGGGAGCAGCCGGTGACTCAGTCGCCACATCCGGCGCCCCATTCGGCAGCGGCAAACTCTCCAGACTGTTCAGCCATGGCTGTTTGGAAGTTGTGCGCGTAGGCGGCAGCTTAACAAAGGAATACTCGCCCTCCTCTGACGTAACGTGCATGCAGTCTTGTAGGGAGGACACGCCATGATTACGACGACGAATGCGGGGAATGGACATAAAACATATCGAAAACATCTATTAGATCTGTCCGCCTGCCATAGTCATACCAGCCACCGGGGGCATCCGGAGCAAGGATCTACTCTGTCAATGACAGAAAAACGAAAGCTTGTCGCGCAAAAGTCCTCGACAAGTGGCTCAAGTCCTCTATCACCACGCTTCCCTTTGGACCGTGCCGAATGCGTAACGTTTGTCGGTGATGTGACATCTCCTCTTGGGGCACCCACTCTCGAGGCCCTGTTTTGTAGATGCCTACGCTACCACAGCACGCAACTCTTCTTCTCCGTAAACTCCGTTCCGTTTCCGTTTCCGTTTACTTACCAGTAACCAGATGAACATTTTTCAGCGACTCCCGCTGCGACTCCAATTCGAACGAACCTCGCTCCGTGTTCCAAGCCTTGTCACCGATGGCACCAGAGCAGCACAAGAGGGAAGATACAGTAACTTTTAATTGGACCCACATTGTGGCTGTAAATAATTATTCTTTCGTCAGCGGTCCGAGCTCAAAATTGCCGATTGCCGGTGCTCTGGAGCGTGATGATCCCCATCAACGTTGAAAGCTTACCCCTTTCAGAACTTCAGAGCCGGCAGACCCCCGTCCGGAATGGTGGGTCAAACAAAAGCGGCCAAAAAAGGGGCCGCCTGTTATCATCTAAGGAAATCCAAAAAGCCATCGGTGCGTACAAGGTTCAGCAGGACCGACCGGCCGGACAACATTTAAACATTTTTTTTTATATATCAACGGTATCGCTCCTTAGAAAAATTCATAAGCTCGGACGTCACTGACTGACCGGCCGAAAACTTAGGAAATAGGAAAACTTTTCCTCATTACCGGCTCACGAGCCGCTGGCTCCGACACTTTCCGGTTTAAAACTTTGCACTCTCCCAAATAAAGAAACATAGCGACCAAGTACGCCTATTTCACAGCCGAGTATCACACTCAGCATTAAGCTTCAATCGCATTGACACCGAGCAAGCCAGTTCTCCAAGAATTTCCAAGGAAGATGGTAACCGAAGGCACCGGCACAATTCTGTGGTAATTTCGTTTTCACTAAAGCGAAAGCGAAAGAAAAGCAGGAAGCCGGCTACAGGATGGCGCTGGTGGGTGGGGGGGGGGGGGGAAGAGCAATAGAGTTTGATGTAGAAAAACATCTTTGCAAAACACCACAGAGGTACTCCAGAGGCAAAATTGGCATTAATATTCAATTCATAATTCATAATTCACACACAAACAGTACGAACACCTTGTTTGGGGAATCTTGTTGGTTCAATTTTACTGGAAAACCCAGCTTCTACTGGAAACCCCACGGTTGCCCTATGCAAGCTACGCGTAACAGGTACGCAGAAAGCACTTTTATATAATGTGTGTCAATCACTCGGATACTACCTGTGCCAAGAAGCATAGTAGGAGGACCTGGAATGCCAGTAACATCACACCACGCATTGCCATGCTGAAAAAAGGGGGAAAGGTTGGTTGAATTAAATTGTATCTTCGGTCGCATGATGCATTTGCGTATCACGAGTTAGCTAGGTGGCAAAGAGAAAGATAATTCAATTTATGTTTCCTACTTTTGCGTAAAGCACGTTTGCAACGAACGGTGTGCGGACATGTGTTATACCGCAGTTCAATCGGTACTGTTGAATCTCTCAATCAGGACTTCCAACCATCAGGTGAAGCAATCGGAAAGTTAATCAAATCAATTATGCCAGGCATACTATTCCGTGACAGTTCGGATCTCCTTCAGAGCCTGAAACGGCTGCAGTCTGCTTCCGGAATGAGCGAGTCTACACTTTTCTAGGAAACGTTTCGATTCCTTAATACCGAAAGCAGCACGAGGCAACAGCTCGAGGATACGTTCGAGATTACACTTGCACACAATGTACAGGAGGAGATTTAAACGTCTCGCATCGCACAAGTAACATGGATCAGCCTTCCAACGGCTTCAACGATTAACCCTCTTGAAGAGCATGTAAAGCAACATACTTTGAATGGTTGATTGAATTTACCGCTCGTTGGCCTTTGGTGCCTAAAAGCGAACTACATTAGCGATCAGTTGACCACCACTCTGTTTGAAAAAGTGGTTCTCGGTCCTGGTGGTACATTTCACACCTTACAAGGATCATAATAGTACGGCACACGGGCACACGGGAGGGACTCCGAGTCGTTGCAAACACTGCAAACGAAAATGGTGAAGATTCGAACCCGGCGCCGTCCTTGTACGAATGCGTCCTGCTCCATGCGGGCCAGTAATTTAATAATAGCTTTGAACTAGTTTATTTAGCCTACCCTGCGTTCACTAGGTACACACACGCGCGCGCACACACACACACACACCACGTGCTGCACTATCGGCAGTTGTAACCGTGCTGCTCCTGGAGCGAAGGTGCTACCAACATCCAGCGGAGCGGAATGCGAATCTTCGGCGACGGTTGAGCTCGTTTTAAAGGTCGAAAGCCGGCGCTAGTTTCGTTTGCCGCCGACTTGCCGACCCGAAACTTCAGCGTTTTCGTTCACCTCCCGTATTCATCACACCACCCACCCGGTTCGAATCATATTCATCCCGATTACGAATGCCCAGGCCTCTCACGCGCCTTGCCAAATCGGTTCCGTCTTGAGCCAAGGGCTTATCTTTGCAGCCGAATACTCAAGTGCTTTGCCGCCTCCTTCGCACTCTTCAGTTTCTCGGTTTACATCGTTTTGCTCGCACGCGTTCGCTACGTTTTCGGTTCGTCCCATTCGTTCGTTTGTCCGTTCGTGCCGCTTGGGCACACGATGGCACTTTTCGTCCATCGTCGGGCACATACTACCACGCGCTATCTAATGGAATTGACGTATGCTCCCGTTTGAAGCAGGACGAACAAGGACGAGCAGCTTAACGAAAATCTAACTCCACTTGCCACTTGGACGCCTTGGATCACTTTCTTCCGAGGCTGCGAAAGTTTCACAATTCAAAGGGAATCACGATCCCTGGAAGGGAGCAGTCTGGGATGGTTACCCAAAATTGTACCACCCAAACCTAAATCCGAAACTGGAACAATGAGCGACAGCGATTAGATTTCTCGGTGCCAGGTGCTGCCAGGTGTAGGAATTTTCAATCATGTGCTACATCGGATCGGTATGGCTAGAGAAACGCTGCTTGCTACGCAGCATCTTCCAGCAGCGTGTCATCAACTAATCGGATAGGCCGGAGAACCGGAGAGCCGTGGAGAGGGCCGCTCCAAAAACAGTCGCAAGGATGCCTTCCCTCGGTTGGGCATTTGAAGATCGAATTTCACCGTTTCCACGGCGGCAACGGTAGGAGTGTGACGCGGCTTTTGCTTGGCAAACTGACTTTGCCAGATGTTTTCAGAAGGGGAACTTCAGAGGAAAAGCAAGTAAGCTACAAAAAAAAAACCCGAAAAGGTAATAATATTCCACTTATTTATTGATTCCAACGCAAGTGCAACGCTATCGGCTATCCAAAATGTGATGGTAGAGTTGGTAGTACACACACCACTTACGTTCGTTCGAACATTCTACCCGCCGGCTGCGTAGCTGATGCTACGACTATTTCCGGCACCGAAAGTTTGCCTTTTAATTTCAGTTTTACGGCTACCGTCCGCTTTTATGGGTGTTAGAGCGCTTGGACATCATAACTCACAGGGTCACAAACCTATCGTAGCCAAAAACCAATTTGATGTCGGTGCCAAATATACTACTCCGTGCGTGCGTATACGCATATAGCGGTTCCCCACGATGGGGAATAAAAAGGAGGTGGCCGCTACATAGAAATGAAAGCAATAAATAATGCGTCCAGTTATTTAATCACTCCAGAAAGCATCGGGCGCTACGTGTAGCTTTAGCCCCACTAACTGTACTACTCTTCTCCTGTTTCGCACCCCGGAATATTCACGGAATGCTCGGTTCGCGGAAGAAAAAAAAGGTAAGCTGATACTACTACACTGCAAAGTCACCATTCCGTGGCCCTTCGGCATACGCTTCGGCTCGATCGTAAAGTAGTGGACCAGGACCGAACGGCACACGGTGGCCCGGAACCGCTGCTCCGTGGTGTGGTGATGGATAGCCGTCCACGGCATGGTACAATCCGTAGTGCACCCCGGTCGATGCAACCTAGTGCATGTACGCGCACGCGAACACGAAACAAAAAAAGGCCCGATTACTAACGAAAAGCTAGCGGACATACGAGCGCTCACCCGGTGGATTGCACGGTCACACGTTCTGAACTTACAGCGTGCTAGCTTACCCGTTTAAGGCCATTGATGGAAGCGAGCAACAGGGCCAGTTTTGCCATTAGGAACGCTTTACCGCTGAGCGCTGTGAGGAACTGGAACGCAATCGGCACGATGAACATACCGAATACGGTCACACCGAATATCATCATCGGAATCATCTGCTGGCGACGTCGGTGGCGTCCTGGTATTTTGAACAATGACGTAGTACATTTGTAGCGGTTAGGCAGAGGCCAAATGCGCGTTCGACGGGGGACCATAGTTGCATACCTTCAACACGCCACGACTCATGGGATGCGGAGGAGGGCCTTCCGACGAAACGTATAACCAGTACCTGTGACTGATCAGCGTGCTGCTGGCGTTGAGAGGCGAACACTGGACCTATCGAGTTGGGCAGGTCAATCTCCAGGACATGCGTATGGAAGAGTCGCCGCAGAGCACCCACGACCGAGTTGGTCCACGATTGTGCGGCAGATCGTTGGACGTCGTCGTCGTCGTTCGTACCTGCCAATTGTTCACTGTGGTTTGGAGAAGTAGATCGAATGCTGAAAAAAATCGTCAACGGATACGGTGGGGCTTTTCTTACTTGCTTGCCGTAGCGTCACCGGAGAGTCGTAGGGTATCAGCCCGCACTAGGTTGATGCCATCCAGCACGTTGATACACGGAACATACGCAAGATGATTGATCGTCGCGAGGCTTTCGTTTTTCAAACACTCCCATCGGGAGCTTTTCTGAGCAAGACACGCGCTGAGCAAGTCGTTCCCCTCCAGCGTCAGTTTGTCGAGCATTGAGCAGTTAGCCAAAATGGGAGTCAATGCGAGAAATCCAACCGCAACAATATCTTTCCACAGATCACTCCGCATCATGGCCGGCGTTGCGCTGATTCAATCAACCACGGGCAAAGGTCTTACTGATCTGCACTGGGAAGCCGATAAGCCGATGAAGAACGGCCGAGCAGAGAGCTTGACTTGTCCACACGAGCTGCACACGATATTGAGACCTGAGGGTCATCAATGGGCTACATTTTATACGCCCAATCTGGGGTTGCAGCGTCGAGCTTAGCGGAATTCAGTCAACCGGACCTGAACAACCTGGAACCGAACTACCCTATATTTTTCCAGCTCAATAATTTCCTTTTGTATCGCTTTCTAGAAGTCCGCCCTGTACTCCTCATGCCAGACGCTAGCTCAATTGAAGCGGTTGACCTTGGTTGACTGCTTGCAAAGATGAATGATTGATATCATACTGTGGTTGAACGACGTCTTAAAAGCCTGGTTATGCATCGACAGGTTTCCGTTGTTGTAATCACTCTCAAAGAGCCCGGCGGTTGGTGGTTTTAGAGACTTCTTGTAAAGCATCAAATTCGAACGGGTTATTCAAACCGGTGCTGCATAGTGAGTGCTGCTGCTTTCTTTCTCTTCTATCAACTTGTCTGCGTTCAATCAAACTCAAAGCGTTCGAAAATCGCATCAAAAACATTACACGGCCATTTCGAAAAAAAACACAGAACTAATCTGTTGCATCCATTTTCTTGTGTTCGTTTGTTAGTGTCTTTATTTGTCTACGCATCGGGCTGCTTAGCGGTGAGGTTACTTTGGTTTTTACTTTGTCCATACGCTTTATTGGTTTGTTTGTGTGTTTTGTTCGTACTAACCGTGTTTTGTTTGTGAAGGACAATATGAATTTATACATTTCATTATTCTACCATTCGCGTTTCTCCCTGATCGAATGCATCGATTGCATCGATTGCATCTACGCAGGGCGCTTTCATGTCACCCGAGGCACGGTCAAACTATGAGTATCAAATGAGTAACTATTTATAATTACGCATGAAACCATAACTACGAATCTAAAAATAAATCACTATCCACATGAAGCAAAGAGCAGGAAAACTGTACGAAAACGGATATAACAATTGCACTTTTCCTTTCCCGAATGAACACCCACACAGTGTTAAAATGTCCAATTTGCGACGTTATATGTGAACTACTGCTGCGCTACGCGAGTGAGTTAAATTCATCGGTAATGTCCTGGCGGTGTTAGGTTTGCGCTTAGATAGGCAGCATGATAGGGAAAATATGAGGGACGGGGGATTAGTCATTTAAAAATAAACGTCCTTTAGTACTGTTCCGATCCGGTAGTGTGTGGTGTTCATCACCGGAACGTTATGTTACGGAAAACGTTGCTCCAGTAGACGTTTATCATGAGCCTTGGCGCTTGAAGCGAGGCAAGCTGAGTCCAAATTTGGTCTCGATACCGTTCAACATTGGTAGAGCCGCCTGATAGCCGCCAATGTGATCCGGATTTACGCGCTCCAGACTAACCTTCGCTTTCGCAACGTCGGACCCGGCCGGCCTGGAACCACCGAAATCAACATACAGCATGCGTTGCAGCAACTCGTAGGTGACGAGCGTGACACCGAACTGGGGTGATGAGCGAAATACGCGCGCTGAAAGATAAGGGTTGGACAAAAAACAAGAACAATCGTTTCGACAACAGAGCAATGGTAAGAATTCACCACTACTACCTACCGACGGTACCCTTCCAGAAAGCACGTGGACCTTCTTCGGCCATAATCTTCCGAACTGCGTCCATCACGCCGCTGTAGGTCGTCTGACCGGTCCGCGCTACAACCTGAAGCCTTGTTTTGATCACATCCGCCGGTGTCACGAGCGATGCGGCCGGTATACCGGCGATAGCACCTGCTGCCAGCAACGTTAAGGGATGGTTGTAACCCTCGTCGTCGGCGAACAGTGCCTTAGTATGGGCATACATCGGAAAGTAGATAGCCGAGAATGGTACATCACGCAGTAGACAGGCCCGGGCACCCTTATAGAGCCCGAACAGGCCAAGCTCACGCACCACACTTAACGCGCGCACCTTTGCACCGCCTGCAATCTCTCCGGCAACTTGCAACCGGATTTTAACAATTTCTAAGGGATTAGTGAATATCACTTGAGAAGCACCAGCCTTAAACAGTAAAGGAGGAAGAAACAAATAATGCAACAGTAATATCAGTGCGCTGTGTTGATGGTAATCGCTGTAATGTGTTTTATAAAAATAGTTTCTTTAAGCGTTGCTGTACTCCAACACTTGAGATTTGCAAAACGTAGCGATGCGGGTGAACATCTCCCAACAAATTTCAGTCAGGTTCTGGTCAAACTTCACTCAGTTCGTTACAGAGTGTACATTGATCAACTGTAGCATCTGAAGTTTCATAGCCGGCAAAATTGAATGCTCTGGCCCTAAGAGTCTCATTGAATTCATCATATTGGAAATCATATTGGATATGTATTCCTACTACAGTTACCAGAAAATGATGCTACAAACTATTTAATTGATTCATACTGTCGCAGGTAACCACAATGGAACAACAGTGCGATAGTTTGGATGCACAAATGCAAAGATTCGAACGGAAGCAAAACTGAACAAAACTAAAATTATACATATTTTAAACCAAAGAACACTTACACAGCCACCGGCCAGAACTTCGGCCCAAGTTGGTATGTTTCCCTGCTTGTCCGTTAACTTATCGCGCACTAGATCGTTTACCGTTAACTTGATAGCTTTCTCTGGAGCGACCCCCATTAGCTGTGGCACCAACCCACGGTACAATCCTAAAACCCCTTCGTGACGGATCACCTGTCGAGAAAACAAAAAGGGCAAATTAGATACCACGCCAGATTATCAGAAAAAACTGCAAATAATACAAAAGTACGGTACGTCGGAGTCAAAGGAATGTTAAACCCACCTTTTTGCAGCAGTCCCAAGAATTGCGGTAAGCAACCTCACCAATAAAGGAACCAGTTCGCTGATTTTGCATTCGAGTTTTAACCAAATCGATAGGATAGACGGCCGTGGCACCGACGGCTGAAATTATCAACAGAAAAACATGAAACATTCAACGGTTCTAGCTGGTCCAGTGTTTATACCATCACCTACCACCAGCTACTGAGCCAAGCGTAAAGCGATATGTGCTCTCGAGCATTTGTATCACGAACGACCGGTCCGCGGGTGACTCGACTGCACGAATCTCCGCCAATCGGTGTGTTATGTTTTTGATGTAATGTTCCGGTGCGATGTTACTTAAGTCCGTGTACACAATCCGTCTGCAAAACCGTGGTGGTTATCCCAAAACATCAAAGTTTACATAAGAATCAACGTTAACAAAAGAGGTCAAACTATATTAAGAGAGCATACAATCAAAAGGGTAGTGTCTAACTGGGGGGCTTGGGCTTGGGCTAATAACGGCTGTGCTTATTTAGTTAGTAGTCTAACTATAGTTAAGCAAAATATACAGAGCAAAACTGCTAAACATTTTTCAACCACATGCAAACTACACAAACAAAACATGTATGCCTTTGCTAAATATAACATACTGTCCCTCTAAGATTAAAAAAAACATATAATATGCAACATAGGAAATCATGAACATGACTATGACGAGATTACGAAATTGACTATGACTAAACAAAACTGCGAAAATTGTGCACATTTCGATAAACACTTACAATACACAACTTACGAGTCTTGTATTTTTCGCAATAAAATGAAAAGTAAATATGAAAACATAGGCTACACTTACACAGATATTTGGTGTACTAGATCAAATGTGTAAAACATTGCAGAAACATGTTGTAGACAACAAAGCATACACAGTGAATGGCAAAAGTAAATCGTCCAAAAAGCTCCCAAAAAATCTACAAAGTATAGATTTGAAAAGCACCACACTCGTTCTCAAATGAAGGATTAAGCATAGTAAAAAATACCTCGTCAACTAAAGTAATACATTGTTACACGCGCAGTATATCGTAAGCTTGAACGGGCTATTGGGAAGGTAGACAAAACGATGACAGGAGACGCTATTGTTGCAACTTGCCTATTTTTATCTTTCGTTTTGCTATGTCGCCACCAAATAGATGCTCTAGCGCACGGGTTGATCGCGAAAGTTAGTCAATGTTCAGCGGTACAACATGTTGAAGGGTTAGTGTTGAATTTTATAAATTAAAGTTTTCATGAGTGAATTTTTTAAGACGATGTCAGTGCCCGTGAACCAAAGAAAGAAGATAAGGGAAGAAGATAATTTACTAAAAAGACAAGTGAAATAAAAAAGAATAATTATCTGCGGAATTACTGTCTATAGCGTAAATGAAATAAAGAAACGGGTATCTGTTGTAGTGACATTTCCTCGATTTAGTGATAATTTCGATTTACATATCGCCGCGTGTAGAATGTAGCTGTTAGGCGTTGTTTCTTCCCAAATGACGCTCAGTCGTTATGACGTTATCGGAATATAGTGACACAACAAGTTACACCCAAACCCATCATTCCATAAACGATAAAACACTAATAAGTGAGATACTTGTATGATAGTTAACAACGGGTCACACAAAAGCAGATAATGTTAACATAGAATGTTAAGACAGAACCGGAAAACTACCGGATTTCCGGAACACGGATGTAGAATGCCATGGCTGAACCGGAACACGGAGTGCTTGGGACCATCGATTCATTGTTGCATTTCTGCATCGCGGATTTAGAAGAGGCGTTTGTACAAAAACAATGATTCAAAGAGCACATACAACGAAAGGATTACCCGAAATCCCCACAGTCCAATATTCAGACAGCGCACGCCAGTCGTAACGCATCGCTCTAGAACGTAAGCCTACCCACTCTGGTGGATCACACCAGTCAGCTGGAACAGGATGTCGATCTCTAGTGGAGTGATTTGGCTCATCATTTGCGCCGAATGTAGAATCTCGTCCTTGGTGATGGGCTCCAATCGGTTGCCACTAGTCGCGTTCAGGTAAACACGTTTGATAAGCTCCATGTTGTTAAGCAGCGAATTAAATGCCATAAAGTAGGGAAAGCTTACTTTATGCCCTTCAGTGACCTGCCAAAAAGAAAAAAAAATAGATGGACGAGTAATGGATGGATAAATGCGTTGTCAAAAAACCGTGCTGAGTGGCGGCCACGCTCACGTTCACTCACCGCTATCAAATTATCACGGACCTCACTGGTCAGCAGGTGCTTTTTCACATTCACCATAATATCCTGAAAATCGAGCGCCGAGATAAACCCGGAGCCGGAGGTGTCCTTCAAGCGGAACGCCTCCATCGCACACTCCTCATGGAAATCGTGCAAGAACTGGCTAAATTCGACATAATTGATTACCCGCCGTCGGTCCTTGCCGAAGTAGAGCTGTATGAAAGGGCCGTCCAGTTTGAACGGGATTTTAGCGTGCAGATCTGTCTTTTTAAACACATCGACAAACTCACTGTACGTCACCGAGCCATTGCCGTTACGGTCGAACAGCTGGAAGGCGGTTTTGTACAGGGCGTCCGGAGTGCACAGTAACCCCTCGAACGCTTGAAACTCTGCGAACGAGATTAGCCCGTCCTTGCTGGTGTCGGCAATGCCGGCGACAAGATTCGTCGATTCCTAAAAGTGGTTGAAAAAGTACAATTGTTGGCCGCCAGGTTGAATGCAGGTGTCGGTTGCCTCGATGTGCTATAGTGAAACAGCGATCGAACCTCATTGTACGATTGTCCCAGGAAACTCCTGACGAAGTCCTCGCTGGTCATGTGCGGCTCTCCATTGAGCTGTTGCGTAGCATATTTGCTAAAAATCTCTCGCAATTTCTCGGTTGTGGCACGCTTTATATGCATTGGGTTCTGTTTGAAAATAAAGAGAAGAAAAAACAGTACAGTACAATTGATGATACAGTAGAGAAAAAAGGGAAACGGAAAAAGAGAAACGCGAGGATGAGGTAATATCGACCAATTATAAAATGTTTGTAATTCTTTTCCTTCCTTTGGTTCTTCTGCCGTTTTCCGGCGTCTACAACCGCCGAGCGGTCCTTGCCTCCAATGTTTGTAGTTATAATTGTTATTATCTACATACACCCAAGCCGAACGATGGGCATACGAAAAACCACAGAGCTGAAATATTTAAAAAATAAAACAGACTGTTTTGCTCGCCTAATCGATGATGGACAACAGGCATTCAATGAATCTTTTGAACATTATATAACCGAAAGGTACACACTTTTTCATCTTTCTCCTCGTCACGCTTCGCGATAGATGACGACGGTTGTTTCATGTTGTATGGAGAACGGGAAAATAAGTAGATTGTGCACAGGATATGGGTCGTTGTTATTACACAAACCACACACACACACACACAAAGTTACAGGCACTCAACTGCAGAGTAAAACCGTGAAAAGTGAGCTAAATCGTGTAGTCGCCGGATTTTGCTAAATAGTATGCACCAATCCAGCATAACAAAACAGCATACACCGAACGGTGGCCGGAGAATGCAGTTTGACAGCGGGGGGGGGATGATGGTGTACATTCAAATTGGACACGAAAAATAATCCATATCAAATAGCTTCACTCCACTTCCTTGGGCAGCAACTTCGGGTAGCGCGATATTGTCCAATTGAAGGAAGCACAAAGGGTAGTGAGAGCTCTGTAACTACTACTCGATTAGGAGCTCCGGAACAAACGACTGAATGACCAGCAACTATCGACAGAAACGTGAACCACAGGTGGGTGCTTCGGTCTACCAGAGTATACGCAATTTTTCGGCAAATGAAAATCATATACCGCACACCTCCTTCTCCCCCTCCCCACCCGGCATCTTGACCACTTACTCACATCTAGCTCGTCGGCTTTTCACGTCGACCGGGCCACATAGTCACAGAGCAGCGAAAAGTATAAGCACTCCACCCAAAAAAAAGGGAAGGAAAAAAGTTACAAATGCGACTAAAATAAATGCCGTTGCGCCTGCGCTCTGGGAAAATACGCGACGGAGATCGCAAACGGGTGCCGTGGCTTCGGACACACAGATGTCCAGGGAGCAGTCGTGCGTCATCACAACGGTTGTACGAAACGGTGCTGGTGGCGGAATGGCGACGGCTCCCCATCAACCTCCCCGGAAGATCGTTGTTGAAGGCGCAGATGTCGTCAAATCAACCAACGTGCGTGAATCAGTAGGGACACAGGAGCAAATCTTTTCCTGTAGCAATTGTTGCCGTAGCAGCACATTTTCGTTTGGGTGCTTGGTGAGTTGTAAGTACAGCAATCTAATCCAACCCGTCTAAACATTTATTAAAGCATCAACAAATGCACGTGCTAGTGCATAGCTGCTGCAATCTGCAGCAAACTGACACTCCATTTCGCAGCATAGTGCCAAACTGTTTTGTTCATTAGCGAGGTAATATCAACTTATTCTAAGGCATAAAAACACCCGGCCCAGCTGGCAGTTTGTCTCATCGTTACGTCCTTCGGAAACCCGGGCGATAGTTATGTTCTTCGCATGCAAAGGATCGGAGGCACGCGACCAAAACCGGACCGGACCGAGAAAAAAAACCGTTTTCTTTTTTGGCCGAAATGCCGGGAAATCAAACCGTACTATCCTTGAGCGCGCTCGTACCGCCGCGTTGACGTTCACGAAGGGAATAACAAGGCCCCAACCAATCACGAACAAACATTACATCTGACCTTAAAGTACCCTCCGCCGAGCGCGATAGGCATTGCTGAAGCAAATACAACAAACAAAAATCCAAATTCAACGGCAAGGATGAATGGACAGAGAAAAAAAACATGAGTGAAACTGGGGCAACACTAACGACTTCGAAGTCCCACTCGGATTCTCGGAAAGACCCATTGCCTATCATCACAGCATAAAAAGCGTATAGCATTTATGGGGGTGTAGGAGGGCGCAGAAGCCGTCCCCAAACAGCTGACCGAAACTGCGGGGTCAAAGTCATTCGACCGACCCCTCTACAGCTGTTTTTTTTTCTCATGTGAGATAAAATGAAAAAAAAACCGCAAATCACACATCATGGCACACAGGCACAGCGTGGCTCGTAGTTATCGGCAAAGATAAGCGGGGGCCCTCTACCTGTCTGTCAAGATCCTGACAGACGGCAAACTGTTTGTGGTCGGGCGCCTCTATTATGTGACCAAATTTGCACCGATAGAACTCCAGCGACACAAAAAACCGATCAATTGTCTCGTACGTCATGCAAAGACACTAATTAGGGCACGGATAGATAGATGGCGCAGATGCATGATGATGATCACAAGAACAGCAATGCGCGGGGAAGCGATTGTGAATCTCGCAATCGCTAACGCTAATGCTAACGAGAATTACCTCTGATGCTGATCGTGACTCCAGCTTCATCGCTGCAAGTGGACTGCACTGCGGTTCCTACGTAAATTTCTGTCTCTCTCTCTCGCTCTTTCTGTGTGTGTAAACGGGTGCGGCGTAGGGGGGAGGATGGAGAGGGTGAATAGATGTGCGCTTCCGGTATCCTGTTGTACGAAGACGATTACCGACCACCGACAGGCGTTGGAGGATGACGTCGACCTCAGCTCTGGGAGGAGAGCTTGTATACTGTCCTTCACACGACACACCGCCGTAACGTAATCGGGTTTCCAGCGCCACGACACGAGTACGCAATACGCGAGGCACAACACGCCACACTCACCGTGATGAATATAGAAGGGCAGAGCGACGCAGCGGTGGATCGAGGCGGGAAGGTACGTTCGGGAAGGAAATTTCCGTCTCAACGGGTCGCTGGTACGGAGTGCACTAATCACTGATTATGGCGGCGGTCCGGGCCGGCGACAAATGCAGCAACAAAGCAAACGACACAGCGTACCAATCACAGTAAGCGTTTGGCTGGGACTGCCAAGCCGATCCTTACAGCTCCAGTCAGTTAAACTGACACCACCATCATCAACACTACGGTAATCGCAGGCAACCTCGGGTCCATTGGTCGCCCTTCCTCGTGTGTACTTAGGAGCAGCACACTGCAACACCAGCTTACTACCTTTCACGCGTCAGAGGCCCCGAGGAGATGATGTTTCTTAATTCCGTTTCCGTTTGTTTCTGTGTGAGCGCTACTGCAGTGTTCTCAAGTTCTGCACGTCTTGCCAGTACAGTACATAACAAATTGCGGGGCACACCGGTGCACACAGTCTACACATAAGGTCGAAAGAGATGGAAAGAAGCTTCAAGCAGTAAATTTCTCAAACGATAATAACAACAACTATAGACACTGCACTCGCCGCCGCCGTCTCCTAAAGGCAGTGGAAAAACATCTGCTCTATACAAACCCGAGCCGTGGGCAGCAGACTTGCAAAACCTCAGTTACTAGGTGTGTTGCACACATGCTGTCATTTTATGCAGCGATATGTGTGTTTATATAAATTTGATTATGACATCCATTGTCATGCAGCTATGTTTGCGATGGTTCTTGTTCGATGTTGCTAATGAGCGCCTAATGATATAGTTTAGGATTCCTTGGTGGGACGCTATCAACCGCTCTTTGTATACATCAGATGCAGTTCCACTCTCTTTTCAATAACCCTACTCCTCTACCCCCGGTAAACTCCCAGAAACAAACGATCGAAGCAGCTGTGGTCTGATTGTCGCAGTCGCAGCACATTTGAACGTCCCACTCTAAAAACTGTGCACCTTGGTTGATTGAATTATAGCGATATGATAGACGGTTGTAGTTTGTAACAAGCTGTACAGGGAAACCTTCCTAGGCTCAACACAGCCCGGGGTCCACAAGGTATGTCCTGAGGTGCAGGAATACGAGAATTGCTGAAATACGAAAGTTGCTGACTAGTTCGTTTTTTTAAGTTGATCCCGATACCGGAAAACCTTTAAAATGCTTTCGGCAGCGTTCAGGGGACAACGCTGCTTGCTGAAGATGATGCCCTGTCTAGGAGAGAGTAGTCGCTATCAAGACGATCTCTATTCCTTCGTAGCGCTTCGGGTATTCATCGGAAGATGACCGTCTTCTCCGGTACCACTATGCCCGGGACCGTGATTCAGATTGTGAATTCAGGAGTGAAGATTTAAATTCGGACTCTAGACGAACACCTGACAAAACGAGTGCCGCTCTGTGATTGGGTAAAAAAATGTAGTAGTCACAAATCGGCCGTTTCGACTAAGCCTTACGCAGTATTTCGGCCACAAGGTGCCGCTAGTGATCCGTAATGTCGTAATACGCGTAACAAGTTGCCTAAGAAACCTCTCGCCTACAGGGCGCCCAAAATAAGCGGACTGTAGGCAAAGCTTGCTACCTCATAGACAAAGTCACTGAGGAACCGGCAGAAAAATTGCACGCAGCAATAGAACGCATGCCAGCAAAAAAGTGCGGTGTGTGTCCCCGACCTCTTCCCACTTTTTGCTGCAAACACGCCGTCAGGATATCACTGTCGCCGATCATCCTACTAGTACAATAGTTCTATGATGAAATACTGAGAAAAGATTCAAATTTTACGCCTCGTTCTGTCAAATTCAAAAGCTCTATCAAGTTCTATCAGCAAACGCTCGTCGTTATCCGCAATCCCGGTTATCCTGGTTTCAAAACTCGAGACCGGGGAGACAGGGGAGGTAGGCGCGGATCCAACAGCCCCGCTCGTAAAATTACATTGTTACATTACGCAGCAAAAGATTATGACATTATGTCTGTAGCAGGTCCAGACCTCGGCTCGGCGGTTATGATTGCCGCATAAGAAGAATCGCTTATCACGGCAGATGATCAAAGAAGAAGCAAAAACTGTCTAAACTAGTTCAGCAGTACTTTCTGTAAATTCTTCCGGCAGTTGCGCTGGCAGCTAAGCAGGTAAACCGCAAAATTTTACGAGTTAATATGATACGCAAACGATGCTCACCATGGTGTTGACACTTTATTGTTATAATAAACAAACCGACTCAAAGTGAGAATGGACTTACGCACGCACACTACCGCACGGGTAAATACTGTCCCCTCGATGTGTGTGAGTTTTAGGCTTCAATTTCTGCGTCTACACACCCATTGTATGGCCATTGTACACGTATGGATTCCCTTTTGTGTATCTACTTCCCTTTTTCTTTTTATCGCTTTCACTCACACTAAGATCACTGGCATACACGTTAACCTAACAGATGGCTGGCCAAGTTCGTCAAAACACCATAAAGTAAGTGCAAGAACTGCCTCAAGATTTGAACAAATACATAGCTACAACATACCTAAGGCTGTAAATTTTTCGGTGTCCGAGGTTTCGAGTAGATTGAAATCAATTTTAATAAACTTACCTGTATTATCTTATAACCTATACAGTAGAGTGATCTTAGAGACTCTCTATAGAGCGACTCTGACTTGACATGAACGCGGCTCGTGACCTGTCAGTCGCTTGCTGAAGAAACAGTGCACGGGACTATGACTAGGGTAAGGACAATAGAAAGTTTAACGCACAAGTAGAAAAGAGCTAGCGGCGTCGGCTAAACGGTAACTTAAACAAAACCATGGCACTACAACCGCCACCGGTGCAACTAGGTGCTATGGAACCGCATCTGCGACTGCAGAAGCTGGTTGCAGACAGCCAGCGTGTTTCGATCGACTCGACAATGCCCATCAACCGATACTACCGTTCAGGTAGCCAGATAGTCGAAACGGCCGATCGGTCGCTGCGGGAAGGCAACTTCGAAAAGGCATTCACCTTCTACCTGCGTTACGTGACGATATTTGTCGAGCTCATACTGAAACATCCGGGTTATCGATCGGTGCTACCGCATGACAAAAACCAGACGAAAACCAAGATCAAGGAAATTCTCCCGAAGGCGGAGAGCATCCGCGCGAAGCTGTTGGAGCGGTACGAAGGCGAGTACCAGCTCTACCTGCAGCAGATTCGTTCAGAACAGAAAAAGCTGCAAGAGGAACGTGCTCGTACAGCCGCCGAAAAATCGGGCCCTTCTAGCGCACCGCAGGATGCTAGGGACGTTGGACTGAGAGTCGGAACCATAATACCGAGCGCCCCGAGCCACAACATCATTACGGACACCGACTCCAAGCTAACGGAGCAAGTGCTTTATCCGAATGAATTTATAACCGGCGAAAGCGTTCCCAGCGAAGAGTTTTCAAAGGTACCCGATCCAGCAGTGGATAGATCTTTGAAACCGAAGCTACCGCTTGCGACTGGACCGTCCACTACCGGGGCAACCGGCTACCGGTCGATTACGGTACCGATGGATACCTTGCGAAAGTTTCTAGCGCTCACCGCCCCCAATACGAATGCCAACGTGGAAACGTGCGCCATTTTGGCCGGTTGTTTACGGCAGACGAAATTCGTTGTCACGCATGTGATATTTCCGAAGCAGACCGGAACGTCCGACAGCTGTAACACGATGTATGAAGAAGAGATTGCCATCGCTCAAGACCAGCACAATCTTATCACACTCGGATGGATACATGTGAGGGCGTTTAATTATTCGGTCAAAATAGATCATCGCAGTGTAGTGTCAGGCTAATTTTGCTTTTTGCTTTACTCCTGCAGACACATCCCTCGCAAACTGCATTTTTATCGTCTGTAGATTTGCATACGCACTGTTCCTATCAGCTGATGCTTGAGGAGGCAATTGCGATCGTTTGCTCGCCAAAGTATCACGAGTAAGTATTTTCACCCTTTTACCATATACTATACTATATTCATGCATTTACATTCAAGAACCGGATTCTTTAATCTAACACCCGTCGGAATGGATGCGATTTCGCAGTGCCGCCAAACCGGCTTTCACCCACATTCGGCTGGGCCGCCTCTGTTCGGGGTAAGTTTTGAACGCTAACAGAAGGCTATTTTAGCTCGAGCTAAAAGATGCTTTCCCGTATTTTGTTTCATTATTCCGTTTCTCATTTGCAGGAAGCCCAACACGTTGTACTGAATGATGCGGATACCGTAGAAGTGATTGACTTGCGATAGATTTTGTTAGGCCGTGGATGCATTCTGTTTGATATCGTTTATGCTTTAATATTTCATATGTACGTCTGTTGAATCGCTGCAGCGTAAGCAAGGCTGTCTAGCATTTCGCAACTTACGCACGCGTTGCAATTGTTGAATTGTATTGCAATTAATCGACGGCCTACGCACCAGCGTGCGTTGCTTAAAGTTAAGCTAGGCGGGTACATTGGCCTACATTGCTTGTGGGATTTCTTCCTGCGCTCTAGTTGTTCATTTAATCCTAGAGGAACGAATTGAGCCGTTATACGCTCTAGATGCAGTCAGAATTAACATGCAAATGTATAATATGATATAACATGTAAATGTATAATATAATACTTCAAGTTTTGCACTTAAGTAGCACTGTTAGAGTTCGAACTAACGTCTTTCGCATAGAAACCGCTGAATGCAGGGACCGACGGATGATCTACAGATGAGCAACACCAGAACATAGTATGCTGAGTAAAAACCAGTGACACCTTTTAATGATCTCATGAAATACTTGTACCGATCATGGAGTCACCATAGAATGTACTACTGATAGATGCACTATTTAAAGGCGCTCGACAAGTGTTAAATACATATGTTGGTAAGGGAGATGGGAGATGGTTTGCAAATACATGGGATGCATGATTATACAGGTGTGCTCAGAATGAAAGACGGAATGAAACATCAGTACACCAGCCTGGGTGTACTGACTAAGGGCGATCTTGCACCCCGACGAACTGGTGTTTTAAGGCAGAGTGTCTAGGCACGTTTTCTTTTCTAGTGCGACTTGGCGTCAAATAGAAGAAAATAATTTAGCTATTACAGAACTGTACACCTCATCTTCATTTAACTATATTTTGTGTAATATCGTCAACGGCCGGTACTGAGGGTAAATGCCAAATGACAGAAATAAGAAGATTTGTTTAAGTCATTTTCCTTGGAAAATCCATTGTATCGTATCCCTTAATCCAATATAGTTCCATCGCGACAGTCAATCAATATTTCCTTTTCTTATTAAAAAATAGTTTATTATTTATTCCTTATTTCCAATTTTATCTTCTAGTTTTGCGTATGTGAGCAGGTGCACGAACGCATGAGTGTAATAACCTTAACGCTTATTATTTTTCGTGATTTCGTTGACTTTGATGGACATTTTGAATTGTAGTTCCATGCGTCTAACAGAGATGTTTATTGTTGTGTTTACTTGAAGCATTCAAAAAAGAACATTTTGGCCAGCTAGTTTTTGATTTGTCGTGAAGGAATCTAATTTGTTTCCGTCTATTTGAAGCGAAAGGAAAAAGACAAGAAGTAAAACGTTATACTTATTATGATCCATGATGCACAAGTCCGTAATAAAACATAACTGCACATTCAATAAAATATGCTTTACATTCTCTGAAATCTTAAATTGATAATAGTCCCGTAAGGACTAAACACGTTCTATGAAAATGCGGAATCTTTATACGAGAAAAACAGCAAAACAGTACACTGAAGTCTGGTTTTTACATTTAAGCGTCGGATAATCACTTTTACTTCCGCTTTTAAGCATGCCTGATCAGGTTGATATGCAATCAGTTGAATCAGTCGTCAAAATTCGTTTGTGTAGTAACAATAAAATGAGCAGCGTTGGAAAAAAATAGGACATTTTAGCTGTTGGAGTGTTTACTTATCATATAGTGTCAATAGCGAAACGAAACACTTTCTTCTTTGAAATCGATTTCCTTAATTTTAAAGTTCAAAACTTGATTTCCATTACTAGTTCGGTATACGAGAACCAGCCATCGTAACGGCGTTACTTGTTAGAAACGAACCGAACCCTGTCAACATGTCAAAAATTTTCGATATTGTTAAAAACGATGTAATATCAGACTTTGGCAGTACAAAGTGGAAGTAATGTTAAATGTCAGTTTTGACGTTCGAATGCACACTGGATAATTTCGAATGTTTTAATGCTAATCACAACCGGAACGCGCCATTACTCTACTCTGGTAAACAGTAAATCTTATTTCGTGTGTAACATCTCCCAAAAAGTTGATAGCTACGTAATGAACGATTCAATCGAACCACTCGATAATGATGCGGAGCGTCAAACGAGTTGGTTCTTGGACGGTACCATCGTTCGCAATGTAATCGATTCCCCAGGTGGTGATATTTGTGAAAGCGGATCATGTGAATGGTACGGAAGTCCCAAGCGATTCCGCGATGTGCCTCCTTTTGAAGATCCCGTAGCTAGCGTTGATATAGACATATCCGCTATTCTGGCAACCATCGCCCCGACTGGGGCGGTCCAGTATGATGTTATGGAAAGCGAGACTTGCAAAGCCGAAGACGCTGAGATAGATGATCTGAACCATTCATCCTACAGTGATAACTCTCTCGACGATCCACACGGTGCAATACAGCCTATGTCCTGCTTCAGTGCTTCTATCGTTAGAGAACAAACTTCAACACCGTTTTCGGAAGTGATTTCGATAGGAGAATCCATGGCAAATAATCTCGTAGACTACTTACAAGAAATTGGTAATAGGTTTCCACCTTCGGACCGGCCAGACCATTTTCCACAGCAACCCGGATCTCTAGAAATGAACGCACCCCTTGCCAGCGAAAAACGGTAAGACTGAACAACCTTTTTACCTTAAAATACGCTTCCTTATATTGTAACCCTCTATGGTTTTCTCATTGAAAACAGGCCGCAGAGAGGGACAAAGAGGCGAAATTGGAAATTGGAAATGGAAAACGACCTCTCGTCGTTATTTTTAGTGCACACACGAGAAAACCGAGCGAGATTCGAATCAGTTTCTAACTCTGTGCCGAAAAATGATTACTCGAAAACAGTATCCCCTCTAACGAACGCACGTCACAACGCCCGAGGCGCACGTGTGTCTAACAAATTTGTGCCCGATGTTGAAAAACATTTGAAGATAGATGCGTCGGCTCAATTGCAAAAGAAGAAGCAAGCCGGCTTAAAGAAAAAACGCTCCCCGCTGCGAATTGTGCACACACGATGCGGCCGAATGTCAAGGCCACCCTGGTCAACCAGCAGTAATTTGGTACATTCCGATATCAATCCGACAGGTGAATCAGTGCCAGCCCCAAAGTTCGTGGACAATGGTAACACGCAAGCACCATCCTATCGCGTTGATAAACGTCATAGCCCCAACATTCCACTTGAGTTTAAATGTGGTACTTGCCAGAAAACGTACCTGGGAGCCAGGATGAAGACACATTTGGGTAAATTTCCAACGCATGTGGCGCTCAGTGAAATGATGGCCCTCAAAAACGTTCCACCAGCCGATCCGGAGCGGACTGCCCAACACAATGAATCACCGCCCAAAGCCACTAAGACGGCAGAGATACCCTCGCGGCTTTTCCATCATCTGATGCAGTTTTTAGCAACGGTGCCGGAGTACAATCGTTGCGAGTGGATGATCCAGGAACTAAGTGTGTTTGTAGCGCAAGTTAGGGAACACATCGCGCTGCTTATCGCGCCAGACGCAGACGCAGGAAATCTCGTAGACGCATGCATCGACCAGAACGTGGCAGATATTTTACGCCTGAGTAGCGGAACATATCGCTTTCGTCTAGACAACCTGATCTCGAATTTGCAAGGACCAGCACTAAGGGGTGAGGAGCCTTGGGCAACTCCGTGCTCCGACCTTCTCTGCAACTTCGAAACGCCAAGGAATGGTGAATTTGACCGCTCGCTCAGTTTCGTGGAGGAATTTTTCGCCTTGTTGTCGCAAGAGGACAGAGCTGCTTATCCAAACATGTTTCCGCCTGACGATACATCAGAGGTTTATCCCATAACAAATTTGTATTAAATTTGGAAAAAATACTTTTTTGTTTTTCTTACCGTTCCGTTACCGTTTGGCATCACTAACCTATCCCTCAACAGATTTTATTATTTAATTTTGCTCAAGTCCATGTCTATTGATGAATATGTTTTTGATAATAGGAAGAGTACAATTTCGCTGACTATTTGAAGTATATAATATATGTACAAATAAAATACCACTTGGAAATTGAAGTACCAAATACAGCAAAGCAACTGCTGTCTAGCGCATTGAGGTGATATTGCTAAAAAGAACAAGATAAAAAAAAATAAGGGTGTGCCCTTACTTCATTTCGAATTTATTGCACGAATTTTATTAACCCGCTTTTTACACGTTACCATCATAGGTCGCGATAGAGCGATTCTTAGTAGGCAAACAAACTAGAAACCGAGACTGTGGAGCGCATAATAGCCAAGTTAGGGTTCATATTCCTCGTTCTGTGTTCAATCGCCCGTAATGTTACAACATCCTGTTGTTGCATCGCTCTTGTGGTAATGTTTTGTATCTCTGCCGGTCGTTTGACTTATCACTGGTCGTTCATTTTGATACTGCTTTCTAGACCAATCCGCTGCCGTTGCCTGCTATTGTGGTTCGACTACTTTTTAACCTTACCTTTTTCGACTACTGTTTTTGGTTGGACTCTTCTGCCGTTACTCGTTGCTGCAGAAGCTGGATGCGATGCAGGTTCGCGCAGTCAGTAAACAGTTGCACCTCGTTCGTGCACCGTAACGTCTCGTGCTGATTCGCCCGGTAGCATTCGATCACCTTTGCCTTTAAATCTTGGCATGGTGGCAGCTGCTGCCTTACCGCAGACGTAGCAAAACGCTTCTTTACATCGACAACCTACCTTACCAGAATAGACGGCAGTATTGATTAATAACAGTGTACAAGGATGCGCCGGTTTCGGAAACAACATGTTTGGGCCAGAAACCTACCGCTTCATTGTATTCTTTTTCTAGCAGCTGATTCGTTTGCTTTAGGTTCGCTTCTAGTGCCTTCAGACGGTTAGTCCAGTAGGTATCATTTTCGCGCAACTCGCGTTCCTTCTCCTGCCGGACTTGCATCGACGTAAAAGGCACCTCACCGTAAAATGCCGTTGCAGGAGGAACCGTATTCGGGTACGAGCTAGGGCCAGTTCCGATGGATGGTCCATCGTCGGATGCACTCGATCGCTGCGCTCGATTTTCTATGAAATGAAAAAAAACAGTGACTACAGTCGCATGCACTCTACATTCAGTTGTAACATATTGCATAATCACAAAATCGGACGCATATTTCACTCGCACATGCCGTTGAGGTGGAAAGCCGGGACCTAGTTGATGCTGGAATGCATGCTTGCTTGATTGATGCCGTCGGAGGAAACGATTGCAACCGAACTGAAGGGCAGGTTGTTGTCGTTTGATAGGATTGGCACCATTTACGGCGTTATATTTACACCAGCTCGCTAGGGTTCGTTTCACTCACCATTTGCCTTCGACGGTAAACCGTTCGTCATCCGCTTAACCACATCATCTGAGATGTCTATCACGCCGGTTGTGTTCGGTATTACAACCGTCCGGGCATTGCTGGATGCAGCCCCCATTATTGCACAGCAACTAATTCCAGCAAATAAGCCAATAGTTGGTTCGGTCAGTTACCGCGAAATTAAAGTCTGTTATCCACCAGCACTTCTCCTATATAAAGTCAGAGCAATAGGTCTTCGAGGCAGAGGTTCCAAATGTAAGGTAATTAAAGATTTTAACAACAGTCCTCACCAACATTGCGTGACGATGGTTGTCAGCATCAAAGCCGTATAGACAAGTACAGGCGATAGTTTTTTTTGTGCAGACGCCTTTCGTTACGGTTTGTTTTTACGGGCGGGGTTGTTGTTCCCGCGTCAATCTCCCCTGTCACGCGGGTATCGGGATTCGAACCTAGGCCAGCTGCGTGATAGTTACGTTACGTTACGGACTGCTCTATCCATTTTCCTGGCCGTTAGTCCTGGTTTGGCCACCGTTTGGGCTGCTTCATCAAGCTTATAGTCGCTTATGCGACATTTCACACTTAAAAAATGCTTTGGCTGTTTTTTGTTTGTTCCATTCGTTTGTAAGTTTCAGAGTATTAACTATGGAAGTTAACAAAGAGTAAATTTGGCACATTTTACAGTTTTTCTTTGCCAAAGGCAAACATTCAACCTAAGCCCCTGAAATTGAAAACGAGGATGAAATGAGCTACATAAGCTACATAAATTTAAACTTGCATTAAACAGTTCAACTTTACGCCATCATTCGTTTTTCTCTTGTCCCAACGTTTTCTTCGTTATCTCCCGTTTCCCATGTTCCATCAAAGACAAAGTTTTGTGAACAATAATTATCTTTTATTGTACTGATTTAAACAAAAGTTATTTGTTCTTTTTATGAATTTCCGAATGAAGTGATAGTTCGAATGTTTTTCACCGGTATGAATGCGAATGTGTTCCTTCAACGCTGACGACTGCGCACACTTTGAAGGGCATTACGGCCACTGTTGGTATTAGTCCTACTCGTGAATTTTCGAATGAAATGATAGTGCCGGTGATGAATGGAACGCTTTCTTACACATTTTACACACAAGCGGCTTTTCACCGGTATGAGTGCGAATGTGATTGTTTAAGCTGCATAACCGTGCAAACTTGGACGTACAATACGGACACTGACGGTGTTTGCCCTTGTTGTGAATTTTCTTATGTTGTGACAGATTGCTTGGAGACCTGAATGCGTGGTCACATACTTCACACACATGAGGCTTTTCGCCGGTATGTATGCGAATGTGATCGTTTAAGAAAGATAACCGTACATACTTGGACGTACAATGCGGACACTGATGATATTGGTCCTTGTTGTGGATTTTCTTATGTTGTGCTCTTATGATTGCTTCTAGACTTGAACGCTTTGGGACAAAGGGTTTAAATCTCGAAGCAATCTGGCACAACATGAGAAAATCCACAACAAGGACCAACACCATCAGTGTCCGCATTGTACGTCCAAGTATGCACGGTTATCTAACTTAAACGATCACATTCGCATTCATTCCGACGAAAAGTCTCATGTGTGTGAAGTATGTGACCACGCATTCACTGCTTCAAGCAATCTGGCACAACATTAGAAAATTCACAACAAGGACCAACACGTCCAAGTACGTCCAAGTTTGCACGATTATGCAGCTTAAACAATCACATTCGCACTCATACTGGTGAAAAGCCGTTTGCCGTGCCGTGCGGATGTGAACCTTCAGCTGGCTTGGACGAATAAATGTTGCGGAACAATGAGGGCAAGGATGCTTTTCCTTATTGCGATGGCCTGTTGTCGGTCGGCGATGTTCGTTGTTGATCCTGCTGCTGCTGGTGGTACAAGCGGCCAATTGTTGATCAGTCTCTACGTTGAGAGTGTGCGTGTTGGCGCGTGTTGCCCAATTTTTACGGCGTGAGCCCAATTAGCGGGTGGGCGATCGGCATCTCTTGCGCTAATTGGGCTCATTCGCTGGCTCTTTCTCCGTCGTCTCTGTCGTTCCAGGCTGCGTAGCACCTTAGATGTTGTATCGATCACTAGATTACCGATTCGGGGCGTCGGGATAGCTGTTGGACGATCGTAAGCCACGCGGTCGTACGCTGGCGTTGTTGTAGCACCGGAGGCCGCGTGCCTGTCGTTCCGGAGTGCAGGCCGTTTTCGATGGCACGTCCGCACTTGTTAGCTGCCCACGGAGAAAGAGACCGGATCTGATTCCGGGCGCTGTGTGGCTGACACATCGGCAGTGCTGCCAGAAAAGGTTTGCCGTATTACCCGCGTCTTTACGGGCGGGTTGCTGGATCGAATCGGTTGTACAAGATGTCGCTACACATCTTATCCAAGCGCGATTCGCATTTCGTGCACAAAAACGTCGAAACTCCAGGTAATGTATCGGCCAGTAAAAATATGAGTCTCATAGAACAGTCTTTCTTGTGAAACAGGCTATGATGTCTGTTTTAACAATCGTCCTACCTGAAAACCGGTACAATCGAAGAGTTTCTGAAGCTTATATTGTCCGGTTTCGTCGTTCGGTAGGGGCTCTAAATCGTCACACGTCGACAAGCACCATCAATGCACTTGATCACACGAGACTCCAATTTAACAAAACAACAATTAGGCTCGTAGCAGCGCCCTCTGTTATCGACAACCAACGCAGAGTGGCGATTTTAAAATAAACATTCAGTCAAAACAAACCGGTTCGAAAGAACGAACCGGTTTTGAAGAGATGTTTCCAAACGTCAAGATCGGTGCGGTAATGTTTTGTGATTGAATAAAAACTCTGCCCTTATTTTTGTGTGTGTGTTCCCTTTCAAAGTTATCAGTCGATAACACAACAGAAAGGAACTCGCAATGACCCATCTAAGGAAATTGCATTTCTTGCGAAATTTGAATAGTATGCCTTGCCTAAAATATTGTAATAGTGTGGCGTGTTTGTATGTCAAATGTTTTTAGTTCATGAGTGTCTGATTTCCACAATTTCAGTCACCCTGCCAGTCGGGTGCAGCTTTAGAGCATGCTCGTCAAGAAGTCGCCAAAGTATATCTAGCCTAAACCCGAAAACACACGATAATTTCCGTCAAAATGCTTTGTACGGTCAGCCGGTAGCCCAAACTCATCCGCATATCATCAACGCCGGGGAAGTGCTGCCGGGTATTCAGCTTGAGGAGGTAAAACTTAGACGACATGCTTTGCTAGAGGCCATCAGAGCGTACTGCGCCGTGAACATAGATAAGAACATAAAAAGTCACATAGTAAGTCCAATAGATTTGTAACGTCTCGACCTCAAAACGTGTAAATGCAGTTACAAGTTTTACTATATATGGTTTCGTTCTTCCCATTAGATCATCATCCCGGCAGCAAACAAAAAGTACATGAGTGACAAAATTCCCTACGTGTTTCGTCAAAACAGCGACTTTTTGTATCTTAGCGGTTGCCAGGAGCCGGAAAGCGTGCTGGTTATGGAAATTGACGGGAGCAGTAAACACAAAACGACAATCTTTCTACGCCCCAAGGACAAGCATGCGGAAATGTGGGATGGTAGTAGAACCGGTGTTGAGCTGGCGTCAGACGTTTTCGGTGTCGAACAAGCAATGGATATTGGTGAGCTCATGGACTACTTGTGCAGGTACAGCTTTGCCTATCCCAACGCTCTTGTGTGGTATGGCAAAAACTGTTCCGATCTAAGCAATGTCTCACACGCCATTAAAGATATGTTCAATTGCGAGCCACGATCACCAACGGAGTTGATTCACCAACTGCGTGTAATTAAATCACCTAGCGAAATTAACCTCATGAGAAAAAGCTGTGAAATTGCCTCGCAAGCCATTAACCGTACAATGAAGCAGAGTTTTCCCGGCATCAACGAGCACTATATTTTTGCCAGCGTCGACTACTACGCTCGCCTTGGCGGCGCTAACTTTCTCGCCTACCCACCTGTGGTGGCAGGTGGTACTAACGCAACGACCATTCACTACATTAACAACAATCAAATCATAAAAAACGGGGAACTGGTACTGTTGGATGCAGGTTGCGAGTATCATGGGTATACGAGCGATATCACGCGTACTTGGCCGGTCAATGGGACGTTTTCCGAGCCGCAGCGGGTGCTGTACGAAGTGCTACAGCTCGTGCAAAGTGAGCTGTTGAGCTGCCTTCTAAGTACTGAGGGCGAAACGCTTGATCGACTGTTCGACACGATGTGCATGAAGATTGGGAAATACCTGCAGGAGATCAAGCTCATACCCGGCTCGCTCAGCGGCGTGGAATTATCTCGCGCGGCTTATAAATTTTGCCCACACCACGCATCGCACTATCTTGGCATGGATGTGCACGATACACCGCTTATATCGCGCAACATTCGACTGAAGCCTGGAATGGTGTGCACGGTGGAGCCCGGTAAATAAGCATCCATTTGAAAACGACACTATTGCCTAACACCTTGCCTTCGCACTTTTAGGTATTTACATCGCTAAGGACAGAACGGACGTGCCAGCCGAGTTCAAAGGGCTAGGGCTGAGAATCGAGGACGATGTGTTGATTAAATCGTGTAACGAAATTGAAGTCCTCACTGCGCAGTGTGTGAAAGATAAAATTCAGCTAGAAAACATTCTTTCGAGCACAGATAAGCAGGAACAAGTAAAATGACCACTTATAAGGCTAAAAATACGGCCTGGCCGTAAATTCTAGGGTTTAAAAAGAACGTTTCAAAAGGTAATAAACGTTAAAAGAATATTATTTTCGTTCCTGCTCGATGTTTGAGACTGATGGTCTGCGTGGTGGTTGGCTTTCTCCGGATATAATACACCGCTGCTACATCTGTGGTGGAACAGCGCTTGTAATCACAATCTCTCGGTAAGAGACGAATGTAAGGCTATTACAGCTCAAAGTCTCTATAATGCTAAAGAAAAAAAAGCAATCTCTCGTGACATCTTAACTGCACAGCTCCAACCCGATCTCTGATCGAATCGAATGCAATCGCCACGTGCACGCTAAGTGATAAATGGGGGAAAAAAATGCGAGACAGTGAACTGACAGGTGCCAGCAGAAAATGGCACTAAAGAGAACAAAAAGATTCTACGCTTTAAAAACCACGAAACCTGCGTTTAAAAAGAAGCCAAATTAACAAAAAGAGTTCACTGCGTGAAATCACTGCTGAGTCCGATGGGAATACTACATAAAGTCAAACGCACCAGTGCAATGCAAAAAATGCCATGGTTCTGCATAGCTGAAAAGTGTTCAAAGTGTCCGGGAATGCATTAAAGTGAAGCCCGTCCCATAATAGCAGGGCCATCAACAAGCAAGGGTAAACTAATACACAGTCCTGCTCACAGACCTTACAAAGCACCTCACCAAGGCTTATTCACAGCAAACGAACTCTCTGTCGTCATCGCGGCGACGTTTTTTGCTTGCATGAAATCATACAAATCTAAACCAGACTACCGGGACCAGACCAGACCGGGTGTCCTCCGCTACGAGGAGGCAGATAGGCGGTGGCATGCCAACCAAAAAAGCCACTCCCAGCCACTGTCATACTCGTGGCATCTGTTTCTGGATGTTGCAGCTTGGGCAAAGAATGGAGTTGCTGCCAGTTGTTATATCTTTCACTGTTCAGGGAAGGTGCTGGTACCCAGTGACTCCTGTTACAGTCCCCAAAACACCTCGGGACACCGTTACCGCCACGTTCGGTGTCCCATCTGGAACGGGAGCCTTCTGCGGTTGCAGGCTGCCTGCGATGTCCTGCAGCGCCATCGTTGTCGTCGTCACAGGTGTCGCTAGCCACTGCATCGGCGGGTTTTGGAAGTCCGCTCTTGCACCTCCCGTCTCTGGCGTACGTCCGCCGCGGATCATTGTCCTGATGATGCGGTAGGCCGAACTCCAGTGCTAGAACTTAGTGCTAACCTTTTATCCCAGCTATGTGGTAATGGTAATTCTCACAAATCTGGTAAGCTTGACTGGTATTCCGAAACTAGTTGTGATCTCATACAATTTAACTCTCGCTATGCCGCTTTGAATTCGATAAAGCGATGGTAAGTGGTAACATGAACCTGAATCATCTTTTCAAGAATGGTGAAAATCTGATCAGAGGTAGGCTTTCCTCTTCAGAATCATCCCTAATAGTTACTAACCATGGCATCAACGTGTGGGACTTCCTGGAAAGAGTTTCTCTTTTCTGCAGAGGGAAAAGATCGTTCAGACAGTATTGAGTGCCGTTACAGGGTATCCGTTATGTAATGGTTCTAGTTTTCTACTCTTCCTACTTCATTCTTTATAAGGTCGGTTGCAATCACGAAACTGAAAGTGGATGCTGGAAAAATTACTATAGCCCAAAAATGCAGAATGATTCTGTACACCCCGGAAGACGACCATCAAACCTGAAAGCGAAAATCCCTTTTTTAAGGCGTGCAGTTTTTTATGTGTTTCTACTACAATTCACCATTTCTTTCAGTATTATGTTTCTATAAAAATTCAGTCCAACATCTGCAATAATCTCAAATCCTTCAAATCAAATCTGCAATCCTCAAGTAAGACAAAGAACGATTAACAAGACAATTTTATGTAACTAAATCTAACAAAAAAGCAAAACCTAATCTAGACTAGGCTAGTTTATAACTTGTGTTCGTATAAAACATAGACTGCGTGTGATTATAAATTTACCAACCGTCACAAATAATGAGCCGTTTTTGCGGTCCGCCATTTCCAGGGACACCGCAACTAATGACGAAGGAGATCAATTTAGATTAGTGCGGCCTAGTGGCTGCATTGTTGAAAGACGCAAAAATGCGATGCTGTGAAAAAGCAATTATCTCGCTGTGAAGGTCAATAGAACGGTCTCCGGTAACCATCGATGTCGAATGCAGTCATGCTGTAGGTCCCTGTCTACGGTGTGTGCATTTCAAGGTGGCTTCCAAAATCTGCCAAAATGAGGCACACTATTGCCACGTTCAGTATAACGCTAATAGCATAGGAGATGTTCCTTGGAACAGTTTGTTTGTGGTCGGGCTGTTGATGTGAATCCAAAGTAATCAAAGTAATGGGAATCCGACCATTACGAAATGAGGAAATGATCCAGCCATAAATTGAACGAACAAAATAATTAAAATGCCTGTCGTGGCCATGAGAGTTGGCCACCATCACGAAGCACGTGGCGTGCATGCTAAATTTGAATCGTCCGATCGGCTCATCACTTCGTTGTCCAGACCAGCCAACCATTGAGAACTTGTTTTTTATAATTGAAATAATTTTCTATAATTGTTTTTTTTTTCAAAATTGAACTTTGTTTCGCTAGCCACTGTATGCTCAAATCAAACTGTTTTGTTTATTGAAATAGAAGGCAAATAACATCCGCTATATGAAACTGCCACCGAGGATCGATGCGCCTATGATCGATGATCAGACACTCATCATGTATGCGCCAAACACACTCCAAAGAGGAAAAGAAAGAGAGCGAAAGCTAGAGAGAGAGACAGAGAGAAGGAGAAAGGGAGAGAGGGAGAGAGAGAAACGAGTTGAACGAGTTGAACGAGGGAAACCTAAACGGAGAAACGACGTGGTTTCGGCGTGCGCCAGTGGCGCTCGTGGCGGTTTTTACTATCGTGTTTAGTGTACTGTTCAGCCTATGATAGCAGCTGGTACAGCAGCTGTCGAGCAGTACCGGTGTTACCGGTGTTTGGGGAGGGTTAGAGTAGTATATATGCGTCATGCGCGCGTGTGGGGTGACACGCGTGGAGGCAGCTTGGTCCCGGGCGGTGGCTTTCTTCGATAAACAATAACAAGGGTCCTTTCACCTTGGCCCAGGCCCATAATGGACCCATTCATATGAATGGGAAGCACAGGCACCACTCGCGCCACAGCAATAAATGCTACCCAACGCTTGTTGTGCGCTTGCGACGAACGGTGATCTTGATAGATCTGGTCGATTGAGTCAGGTTGGCGAGGAAAGCGTGTGCGGAGCAATGTGTGCGAATTCGTCAACGGCTCGCACTTGACAGACGTCCCTTCGAGCCCCGGATGGATGGTGCAACTTGGGCGCGCAAAACTTTAAGTATCAGACAGTACAACTCGGCTCATTCGAACACAAAAGAATAGCAGCAACAATTAATAAATATAATAGTAAAAACAACCTACCTATCTTAGAGGTGGGGCTAAACATGGTTCCGGGGTAAAGGATTGAATGCGGGAATAAAAAGGATCCGGGGAAGGATTTAAAGCCAATCTTGTTATCATGTGTAAGCTGTGGGCTTGTGGTAAACGTTCCTTAGTCCGAAAACGCAACTCAATTGCAACAGACAGTGACACTGACCCTGACACTCTGTTGCTCCGAGAGGAAACAAACTTCTTTATGTAGGCTGTCGAAGTTCGGTAGGATCTCAAGCTAATAACAAATTATAAAATAGAGATAATGGTCACTCTTCCGGGTCCAGTGGGCTGGGGGGAGGGCGAGATGAGTCGCTTATCCCGCCCCGGTGCTTTGGGCGCATTGCTGTGATAAGTGCCACGCACCAACGCGTGTGCCAATTCGCCGTCTTCCCCCAGTTCTGAGCACGCGGTGTCACGCGCACTACCTATACACGAGACGTCACCTGCCGGACCTGCGGAACCAGGACGGATCCCGCACCCATCCTCCGCGCCCGGGGGGTTGGGGAGGGGGGGGGGATAAGCGAAGCAGAGCGACCGCGAGACCGAGCGCGAGAGAAAGCCCCTTGGACGGGGCTACGCAACAAAACCGCTCTACAGCAACAACAATGTGCAGTGTTCCAGCGCGTTCACAGCGCCGCCAGGCTCGGCTCAGTCAGTCGCAACGACGCCTCTGTGCGAACCGCATCGACGTGAAAGTGTGCTCTTGTGAGGGGCTCCGTCGTCCAGTCTAGCCCAGCGTTCAACAACATTTACGATCACCTCCCGCGAACCGTGCTGCGTGGTCTATGCTCCTGGATCACCCATCTAACATCGAGCGCACGACCCAATCAGTCAATCAGACTCCGCTCTGCAGCGGGACTCGCAACGATCAACGGCGCTGAACGGAGTCGGGGCCTCACGGCTTATCGGGAAAATTGTGCCACACGCGTCCCTTTCAACAGTCACCAACAGCTAACGGTAAGTCACATCGATTACCGTGATCGGATCTTCCTGTTTTCCTAACGCTTCACACAAGTCCCTCCGCAGCGGCTTGTCCACTGTTGCCTGTGCCTTCTGGGAAGTTTTCCCGGTTGTAAATCTGGCATAGTACTAGTACCCTGCTAGAATGAACCCCGCTGCGGGATAACGACTCAGCTCGCTTCTCGAATGTAGAGTCTCGACGAGGCTGAGTCACCCGGGTCCACACCGGGTTTGCCGGGGAAAATGTTCATGGAAATGCCTGGGGTGGCTCCTGGCGGACTCATCGATTGGCCGCTAGAGCGAGAGATAGACAGACAGAGAGAGAGTGAGCCGAGTCGAGGTAGCGATTGGCGCAAAACGGCACAGCACATCAGCCCGATCGGCGAGAAAACTTTCACATCGATCCGGCCGTACTTCTGTGTTGGGAGTCTGTGGGAGAGTGCGGGTTGCAGGACGGACGGACCAGTTCCGTGATGGTTCGCGCACTGGCCAAAGCAGGTCAGCCCGGTACTACCATTCTTCGGGAAAGTGCATCACCGAACGCTTTTGAGTTTTTCTCTTGCTGGCCGTCGTCGCCGTTGCTCGGAAAAGGCGTTCCGAAAAAGTCTATCTTTCTGTCCGGTCCGGTCCAGGTATGCTAGTGACGTCTGTTGTCTTGTCATTCACCACTAAATGGCTTCCGGAGGCCACTAGATTGCTACTCTGGCGGACATAGGTTGCGTCCGACCTACTAACGGTGTGAAGATAATTAACTGACAGCGATAAGAGCGACCGGTACGGGCCGGGTAAGCCGGCACTGTGGCGATCCTCTACGTCCAAGACGGTACCACAGCCGGTGTAAGACCCCGGACCCTTTCTGGGACCAGCTACTGATTTTGCCAGCTGATGCTCCCGTTGCTCCTTCGAAGTCCTTCGGCATGGCACACCACTCCAACCTTGTTGTTGCCTCAGGCCGAACTTGGCAAGAGGCGCAAAGCAAAACGAAACGAAACGGTTGAATGAAGCAGCAGCCAATGACAGTTGCGTAACGACAGCCCTCAGCGCACCGTTGCGCTTCGTGACACCATTTTGCAGACCGGTGCCCTCCCTCACCGTCCCATCGCTCGTGGTGAGCTCGTCACCCACATTCGCACACAGGCACCGGCACCGTCAGCGTGATGACGCGCCGTGGAGGTTTCGTAATTTCGTCTCTCGTCCGCTGCCGCCGTTTACTCGGCTCAACTTGGCAATCTCGGCTCGAACGGCACCCTAGCGCCTATTGTTGTTACCCACAATGTGTCGGTGTGCCGGGCGATCGCCGCCGGCAACCTGCCGGCAACCTTCGGCTGGCCGCAGCAAAGTATCGACGCTATCGGGCCCTAGGCTTCTGTACCTGCTGGGCCACTACCAGGCCTAGTCCACCAGGTTTCTCTGCAGTCTTGTGGACCTTTCCTGTGGCAACCGTCGGACGTCCATGCGCTGGTGGTTATCAACTTGGAATTGGCGCGCATCGGCGTCTGCGAATACACTCTGGCAGACCTGGCAGAGAGGGTCCTACCCGACGGCGGTTTTCCCCGGCTTTTCCCACCTCCCAGCTTTCGCTTGTGGAGGGTTTTCCTATATCAGCAAGCCCCAAATTATACGCTCCCATTGTTAGTAGACCGTGCTGTGTGTGTGTGCGATTAGCGGGGGAATCATCGCCATCGCCGTGACGGACACGCACCAATGGCGAATGGTGGATCGAACACCCACACGCGCACCACCGGCTCTGGTCACGGTGGGCAATTCAAGGCGCATTGTGCAAAGTTGGGGAAGCCGCCGCCGGACATCATCGCAACGAGACGCCGGGCCTCGCCGGACCAAGACCAGACCGAGCCCCGGGGTGGGGTGGGGTTGCCCCAGCCTAATCAGGTAGAATCCAGGGTGCTCCAGCTCATTCCCGAGCCACGGATCTCCCGCGGGGGTCCCTCTGGAACGCGACGGCGACGTTGTTTCGCACGGCTTGCCCATTTTGTAGTTTCCAAATCGAACAGCTGGCACTTGACAATTTTCGAACATTTCTGTCAATCCAGTCGTTACACTTTTAGTTGAATGTCTACGAGTTGAACAACGTGTTGAAACGCTCATTTTTCCAGCGAAATTTTCTTCAACGACGAGACACATGTGAAAAATGTGACTCGTCGGCTACGTAAACAAGCAACGTTGCCGTAGCGCGGGCCAATGAAAACCCTCAATCGATCGATCGATCCAGAAAAGGCTGACTGAAAAGGAGCCGAACTATCGGCAACTCCGAGCTATACCACCATATGGTAACACTTGTTTTTTGGCCTGTAACTTGAAGATATGGACCGAGAAGATGTGTGGTTTCAGCAAGACGGTTTCAGGAGCGGTTTTCGATCTTCTGCGTCGAGCACTTTGGCGGGCGTATAATTTCGCGCTTTTTGGTGATGTCGTTTTGGCCATCAAAAGATCATGCGACGTGACACCTTCAGTTGGACTTTTTCTTGTGGGGTTTCGCAAAAGATCGCTGTTTATGCTGACACAAGCCTGCCACTTGGGAGCCTCTGAAAAGTAATATTCACCAACTTGCCGCCTTTACTTGACTTTATGACCAAAAAAAATATTTCCTTTAAATCTTAACCTTGTACTTTGGCAACTCTCTGCTCGCTAGCAGCACGGCCCAAGTCCGTTCCTTGAAGATTTAAAAACAAACCCTTTTTGGCCGATGTTTTTGCTACTTTGTCGACACAGCGTTTTAGTCGTCACGCTCGTCGAGCACCTCTCCCGGGTCCGGGTTCCCGGGCCGACCTTCATGGTGCCATGGCCTACTTTTTTGTGTGTCCTTCGTCCGAGCGTCATTTCGATGGTAGCGGTAATCGTTCTTCGTGCGGAGTAGGTGCTTGGGGAAAGCCCAGTATGGGAAAGCATAAAATATGTAACGACCCGCTTGTCCCGGCTGTGGTAGTAGAGGCGAATGGTCACTAATATTCCGCTGCCAAGCGAAACGGTAATCTAACTGTATCGATCGCCATCGTCCGCTATCGAAGGGAACGAGGAGGGAGTCCTGCCCCGCCCCGTGTTTATCCTTCCGCTACGGGATCGCTTAACCTATCTGGGCACGTTGCTCTATCAAGCTACAGCCATAGGTTTCACTGCTCGGTTGAGTGGCTCGTTTCGTCGGTTCAACCGACGATTACCTCATCAGCCGATAGAACCACAGCCCGGTGCTCGGTGCTCGGTGCTACTGTGCCTAGCAATCATGAACATTACGAGTTTCGATCGATTGATTGGCGGGATAAAGGCGTTACGCACCGGTACGCACGATTACGAGATAACCCGCTCCGGCTCCAGATCCCCGTTTTTTTTCGAATCACCACGACAACTGAGCACCGCGCACACCTGCAATGTTTCCCAGGTGGTGGTGTATGTATTCCACAACAGTCGGTCCTAATTGATGTTTCTATACCGTAGACGTTTTCCCACAGCCCGAGTGAGGAAGGATGTGCACTCCGCACGCCCTGCGGTTGAGGCCGGTCGCGGCTCCCGGCCGACCGCGGTACTGGGCGCTGTCCCGGCGCCTGTGGCAGTTCCTGGCCATCCTGGTGGCCGGTCTGCTGAGCGGCACGATGCTAACGACAGCCCGCGCAAAGCCGACGCTCTCGTTCCAGCTGTCCCAGATTCCCGGCTTCACGCACATCGTCGAGCGCCGGCTGATGGACGCCATGAAGAGCTACAGGTAGGAGATACACACACATACACACACACACACACACACACACATACGCACCAGAATAGTTCGTCTCCAAAGCGAACGCTAGTGTGGTCTGGAACCCCCCGCTTGGAGGAGACCTTCCTTGGCTGCGACCCGAGTAGAGAAACCACGTGGTCCGAATCCGAATGAAAGGAAAAGTTTGCTTTCGCAGGCTTTCCGAAGAGCCGCGCTAGTGGCAGTACCCTACGAGAGCTTTCTCTTTGAGCCATACGCCCGTCCGTAACCTTTCCTTTGTTTTGTTTACTGTTTTCAATTTATACATCTTCATGTGCACTTGGATATGCATAATATTTGAGGAAGTAGTCCTCTGGAGCGAGCATCACGTCAGTCGATGCTCTCTCACATGCTGGATCGCGAAGGCTAAGAAACTAACAGTGACTGGAGCGTGGTTGCGCACATACCCAAAGTAGCTAGGTAACTTTACTTTCCTTGTCGAAGACGTAGTGCTACTGTCTACGTTCGGGGTGTCAGGCTTGTGTGCCTACTTGCCAACGATTACTGCGGATCGGAGAAATTACTGTCAGTCACAGTAAAGCATCGGTTTCCGACTTTTTCTTTCTTTCCCCATCTCTCTGGGACTGCTTTCCGCACGTTTTCGTGCATGCGTGCATTTCTGCCGGCCACAATTTTCTTCGCTCAGCACGACCGCGCATCATGTGTTTGCCGGGAGCCGCCACGCTTTCACTTTGGCCGAGTGAAGCCCGCAGAGGAGACCTCAGAGCTCCATGACCTTTGCTCACAGTCACAGTGGCGGCAGCCACCGGCAGATGTGAATTTCGCGTGGGAGCAGGCTGCTGTTACAAGTCCCGCCAGGTCCTTTCGAATGGCTAGACATTACAGGTCGAAGGCTGTTCGATGTGGCTCAGGTTTGCACAGGACAATCTTGGACTGCAATCTCGGAATGAGAATGAAGTTTGACGTTTTAAAAGTCAAATGGTTGGTAGTTTAAAATACCGATACTCGATGGATCACCCTAGATAGATGATTGTAAAGTACAGTTACAACGGAGGAACTGCAAACAAGAACAACACGGTTGTTGCCCAAGTCTCGTGCTGGACACGGCACGCAGCACGCCGAGTCTGCTGTCTGATGCAGTCTGGATGACCAGCACTGCTGCCCTGTGAGAAGGGAAATCGGATGAAAGTCGTCCAAACAAACTGTGCGAAGAATCTTTCCCTTTCTCGCACGACCGGCTCAGCCAAATCGGTGTCAACTAATGCTCGGGCGTGTGAATTGGTCCCACTGCGATCTGCAGCAACTCCGGGACTTTTTACCGGGTCAACTTCGGGCACGTTGGCTTGCGTGTACCATCCGTTCGCCGAACGAGAGCGGAACTTACCTGTAGTGTCCATTTCACGTATGCTGAGAACTACCATTGATTTTTCTCTCTCTCATTCTCCATTTCTGTCTTCCTCTCTTTTCCGTTTTTATCGCTGGTCCCCACAGTGAACGCCGGCTAGACGTGGAGAGTTTGCGGATGATTTACTTCCACGATCAAACGGTGGCGGTAGTCGAGCTTGGGCCGGCAAAACGACTGATCGGATGCGAACTGATAGAAGTCTAGTAAGTGCAGGACGGCTAAACCAACGGCTACACAGCTGTGACCAATGATCAGTGGCCGTAGGGTAAGAACGTGGATCGGCGTACGTATTTATCTAAAAGTTTGCCTTTTTCGCTCACCCGCACTCGCACAGCAACGATGCCGAAGGAACGGAACTACTGCGCAATCTGTCGACCATCAACCGACCATTGGAGGTCTCGTTCCGCGACATGATCAAACTGATGGACCAGTGCGAGCAGGTTGATCGGCTCAACGAGCGTAACCAGCAGCAGCAGCAGCAGGGCACCGTGGCACCGGACGCGTGGAACGGAGGACCGATCGCGTACCGGATCGCTTCCGATCGGGACTCGGGTCAAGAAGAGAGCAACCCACCGGAGTCAGCGGGCTCCGCCAGTAGTGACGGTGGGTTTTTGGCGCTGATCATGAAGAACCGCAGTAGCAGCAGCAGCACCAGCAACAGCAGCAAGCGGGGCATCTTTCATAAGGGATCGTTTTCGCTGTTGAGCGGCATCATCCCCGGAACGAAGTGGTGCGGTACGGGGGACATCGCCGATGGCTACTACGATCTGGGCGAGGATGCGCTGATGGATCGCTGCTGCCGGACGCATGATCTCTGCCCGATTAAGGTGCGGGCATACCAGAAGCGCTACAGCTTGAGTAACAACTCTATCTACACGAAGTAAGTGCCATGTGTGACCGCTCTTAAAGTCAGATCTTTTTCTCTATCTCTGTCTCTCTCTCTCTTTCTCTCTTTCCTGAAGGTCACATTGCAGATGCGACGATATGTTGTTCGAGTGCCTGAAGCACACCAATACCTCGGCGGCCCAGGTCATGGGTGAGTTCGGCTCTTCAGCGTTCCAGAATCATCCCTTGCTTGCTTTTACCACTACCAAACACACAATAATGCATCCATTCCCCTTTCTTCTTAGGATTGATCTACTTCAACCTGGTGCAAGTGCCGTGCCTGGAAGACACCTCAACCGGACTCCAGTTCCGGAAGGCCCGCGAGGGCTTCTAAAGACGGCCGGGCAGGATTCTCAGACGCCTAAGATAGTGGAACGTACGAAGGCAATGGGACGAAGGCAGTAAACGATTATGCCCCCTTATGCCCAACGCCGTACCCCACCACCCCTACCCAAATCCCAGAATGGGGCAAGTGATGTGATAGATTCGGCAGAAAACACGGCAGGAGGAAACATTGACCGAGCTTTGGCGGCTTCAATGGCAACCCTGCTGCACCTTCGTGGTTTTATTAAAATTGGCTGCAAGAGACTAGCAAACCACTACACTACTATCATCGCTGCGAGACAAAGCGCTGCACTGGTGCATTGCGAATGTAATTGGTTCTTGTAAGAACACTTGGAAGACTTGAGTTGTCAACTAATTTCGTACGGTTGTCTCTCCAAAGAGAACGACTCCAAATCAAAACAGGAAAATCACGTATACTGTAATGTTATTATTTTCATTTTATTTTGTTTTTGTTTTTATTGTTTTAAATCAACGGACCTTGTATGGTGAGGTCATGGCTGCAATAACTATGTATTTAAGTTTGGAACTATTGTTTAACTATCGGCCCGCGGTTGGCCGGGTGTGTGTTGTGAGTGGTTTGGTATCAAGGTGCAGACGCATGGAGCAATCGACTTGGCTCCCTCGAACGAACCGTAAATGTTACGCAACCAGTGATATGTAACGTGTAACAGCGCGTGTGCGGCATTTTCAAAAGTCCCCCGCAACACAGAGCTATACTCAAACATTGCACACTATGCACACCGGCCGGCCGATTGCCATTTTCGCGAGAGCCTTTGCAGATTAAGTACTAGAAGTATGCAATAATTGTAGAGCTGTTCATGTTATTACTGCTTGCTGAAACAGAGAAGTGGTGAATAAATGTATGGAAAAGTTTCCGCTGTGTCGGTGGCCTTCACCACTTTTTTGAGGCAAAATTCGAAACACATCTTGGCTTGGCGTATATTACGGTGGATACGGGCGTTCTGAGAGGGACGCGCAGCAGAGTGTGTTAGCATGAACACTGGGGCACAATGTATCCGAATGAGAATGATGCGATTAGGCTGAGCCTAGCCAAAAAGGGCACGTCATTTGAAATAACTTTGTTAATTCGGCTGCGAATGAAGGAGACTAAAAACGGCTATGCTAAAAAGGCAACCTCTTAGCGTATCGCAACCAGTGTATCAGTGGAAGATGTTTTATTCTACAAAACACAACACATGTAAAATGCAGTAAAATGTGAATATAAAAGGAAAGTGAAAAACGTTTAAGGTCGAAGGTTCTCCGATGTAGCACAAGCTTGCATAGGGATTCATATGCATCGTGGCAGAATCAGCATCCCAGCCACTAGGCGCAGGTAGTATACTTAGGGATCGCATACTGATAGGTGACCGGAAATTCGAAGTCGTCTCGAACTTCACCCATCCAGGGAGGAAGGGTCACCTCGTACAAGATACCGTAGGAGCTTCGCGGTCGAAGGAGTTTCTGTTCGGCAGGCCAAGACCGTTCGGCAGTTGCCGGCTAGAGCAATATTCAAAATCCTAACCATCTGCCGATTGCGCAATAAAGTTCGCCTAAAGGTAGGCAACATTACGTACAGCCGCAAAGTGTGGGCAGAATACAACCACCTTGCACGCAGCGTGCTCCTCTAGTGGCTAGTACGTATAATCTAACGTGCGAGAGCGACAATTTAGTGGCGTAGCCTTTATTGCTAGATGAAAAGGGGGTGAAAAGCCAATTTCTTTAACATCTTCGTCAAACCGAAAGCAACGCAATAAGCATAAATAGCATTAGCGATGACAGCACTGAAACCGGCACTGACAGTCCAAGTGTCAAACGGCTCGAATCGCATGCAATCGTTTCTCACTCAGCCGTATTGTCTTTCTCACTCTGCCACTTGCCATACACACCGCAATGTGATACGCTGGCGTGTTGGGTAGAGAGCGCCCAATGGTCATTGATAGCAGCGTAGCATCTTACCTATATAAAGTCAAATCACGCAATAGCCGGGGCTTCCGAAACCATTAGGTAACGATTCAGGATGTAAAATTAGTGCCGTCGCCATCACCGCATATAAGCGCATGCGATAGCTGTCAGTCAGGAACTCTATACACCAAGAAGCTCTGCAAAATGGCAGTCCATGTCCACGACACCCCTACCAGGTGGGGATGGCGATATCCTAGGTTATTAATATTATAAATGGCTTTCCGTCCGTTGGTTGTTCCGTTACTTTATGAAGGCAAAATGCAACGGTGACTGACTCTAGGGCGCGCTGGTACGTTTCGTGCGCACGTAAGCTAGAGCGAGAAGGAGAGCGAGAACGAGTGCACAACACCAACAAAACCGGGTCTTCAGTTCTCCGTGAGCCGCTAGTAGAGCGTTGGGTGGTCGTGTCTTTGGGGCAGTGTTTGTTCGTTCTCGAAAACATTTTGTCTGTCACTGTCGGCGTTCGCGGCCCGCGGACTCTATCCGGAATCCCTTGTGCTTTGCTGTTTTTTGTTTGTGGTGCTATTGTTTTGTTCACATCCCGCCCGTTTCGTTTGCTCTGTAAGTGAAAAGAATCAAACGTACGCACGCCCGCGTCATTCTTTGTGTGGTGTTAACGTTTGCGCGCATCCCGCATGTGTCTCTGTGTGAAGAAGCTGGTGACAAAAAAGCACCAGCAGCAGTAGGAACGGCTGCCACGGCTTGCTCCAGACGGGCACGACAGATCACCCGCCAGCACTCGGTCAGCAATTAAAAACCGACACAAAATCGGGTAGGTCCGACTGCAAACGGCAACCACTCGGCACCAACAATGGTCAGTGGTGATTTGTCATACACGACGCGCACGGAGAGCATGGGTTAAATTTAGGTGCGCTCGGATCCCGGGTCGCTGGTTCCCCTTTTCCGGACTTTCCCGTGGCGGGTTTTGCACTTATCAGGAACGTGGAAAGATGGTCGCGCTGGGCGCGCTGTTTATTGAGTTATTCCACGGTGTCAGCGAACGAGACACCAACAGGTACCAAACCTGGAACCGCATTAGCTCGGTCGCAGCCCCTTCGAACGTAGTCCTTTACGCTGTCAGAATGCGCTGCCCTTTTGCCAAAAGGCGACACGGAAGCGAGCCACTACTAGAACAAACAGCAAGTGCTGCCTTCCATCTACTGCAATATCTCTCCAAGCGGTCCTGTTCCTGTTTCCTGCGAAACGGTTAGTCGTCGGAAGAAGCTCTACAAGCGGTAAAGGCTTGAGGGGAGCCGCAGAGGATAGGTTGAGTTAGGAGCGAGGGAGCCATATCGGATGACGCGAGAAATTCCCATCGCTCCGTAGCAACCCAGACATCCCTGTCGGGCGCAGGACACAGGCTAACAGGTACCGCTGGGTATGGCGCCCCTGGTGGATTTTTGGTTTTTGGCTTCCCACATGCACACAGAACCCACACAAAGGAAGAAGGCTCCTTATGCACCCACCAAGGAATTGCCTGGCGTTGCCAAAAGAGCGCACGCGACGAAACCGAACGAGAAGGAGCTCTGTGCATGACGAAGCAAGCATTCATTGACAAAACACAGAGAGTACAGAGTAAACTGTAATCGTTGAAGCAGCTGGTGACGGGGAACATCTCCGGTTCCGGTGGTGGAAACGAACTGTTGCAAAGAATTTTGTGTAATTTTATTACAGCGCACCAAAGGGTAAATTTACATACGGCTCATACGGGTGCTTGGTGCCGCATTCCTCGTTCGAACAAAACGATTTGCATTCGAGTCAAGTTCTGCTGGCAACAGCATGAGAAACATGCGATCTCACTAGCGCCAAGTGAACACAATCTACTCGCCAGTCAAAACGGCCAATCAATCAACCAAACGTTCTAATCAACCATCCAGTCAACCAACTTGGCAATAAGTTGGCATCGAAGAACGATGGAAAGAAAACACACGGCCCGAGCCCCTGACCTTTAGTTCTGGTAACTAAACCCACCCTCCCCCCCTCGCCCCTTTGGGCACCTGCATTCTTGTTACTCCCCCACCGCCCGTTTGGATCAAACCCACTGGACGACAATCAAACAAGGGAACTCTCGTTAAAGTGAAGAGGCAGGCGGGGGGCGAACACGTACTTGAAGTTTCGGTTGCTTGGGATCCGATTGGGTCGCGGGGTCCCAGAACCGTTAACACGCAACAACTCGTTTTCTGCCGATTACCGGTGATCGGTGGGTTGCGGATGTAGCCACATCGGCAGAGTTTTGGGGTCCGTTTTCTACTTTCTAACAACTGACGGCCACGGCTGCTGCTGCCCATCGCGTTATCACGCTCGAAACCCGTGACCCGCTAATTCTAATCGCCGTTGGCCTCCCTCCGATACTGCCTTTAGACGTTTGCGATGGGGACCTGAAGAATATGCCTTTTATTCCGTGGTGAAATGTTACCTATAAGCCGCTCATGGTTTGCGCAGCGGCCGGATGGTTCGAAGCAGAAAAAACTGCACTTGTCACATCTTTTCGATTCTGGCTTTACTAACTATGCTTGACTTTGCAGCTTAGCTCGGCTCTGTCGCTCGTAAACTACCGGCAGCAAATAGGAAGCTTCGTTTAGGATCATAGAGTTTCGCGCTGGCGGTACGTCGGTACGGCTTGCACCACAAATGCAAATGTTCATTTAACAACCTTTTTGTGAGATGGCGCCAGTTCCCGGGACTTCAATTCGACGGCAATATTTGAAAAAAACTCAAATATTGCCTGTGAAGTACGGTGTACTTCGGCAAAGGAGTTAGCATGCCAACAGGTTTGCCGCTACTTTGCGCGTCTGCTGACAAGATCGTGAGCGGAAGCGGCGGCACAGAATCGACCAGAGATGCTGTGACGATCGTCATCGCACGTCGCCACGTCGCCGGACGCCGTTGTGGACTCCATCTGTTTTCGCCATTATTGGCGACGTCAATAAAATGTGGTCGTTTTTGCAAGGTTTAACGTTCACAATTGGGCGAACCCAATACCGTACTGTGCGGAACAGACGGACGAACGATTGCGACGCACTTTCTCGGCCAACGGGGGGAACTCTCCCCGGGCGAACGCTCTAATGTAGCGGGGAAGAGTGTTGAATTATTAATGAAAATCCTGCCACAACATCCAAATTACTTCCGAGACGCTGGATGTCGCCATCGTATTGCAGCATCCAACGTCGCGTCCTTCACGCAACGCTGTTCGTTATCAGCGTTTGATCCCGGCACCTACTGCGTCTTGAAGTTCTTTGGCGAATGACGCAAACGGGGTCAGCGGAGGTCATACAGGGTATTAAAGCACTAGACATCATCCTGGGTGAACTGTGTGCTGCGAGAGGATCTTCCGGATTTTGAGCAACCCCCTAAGCAACGCTCTTTACAAAGGACGTCGAAGAAAAGAGGGAAATTTACATGTGACAGAGATTGAAGCGAATCATAATGGAGGGAGTAACAGCGCGAACCGCCGTAGGCCGCAATGAGCGAAAAAAAGGGAAACCGGGAGCTTTACGGCGGCTTCGCTCAGAGAACCCGAATTTTCACAAATCCACCCAATCGCCCCGATCACCCCTGGACTTGTGAATGCATGTTCGTGATATCTTACCACCTTGGTCTCTTGATGTGATGTGTTGCCCTAGTTTTGCCGAGCCTGTTTGTGATTAATTCAGCATCATTCGCGCCATGCCTTACTTCCGGTCGCTATCGCCAGTCGCTATCGCTTCATCGATGATGCTAATAACCTGTCAAGATTGCCTACGAAACCTTGCACGTGCGGCACGGCTACCCCAACCAGCGACGTCACAATACAATATATAATTCGGCTTCGCGATAGGATTGATTGATAGCCACCTAAAGACGGCATCTAAAAGTCAGGAAAGTGACGAAGAAAATGATTGTAGTCTTCGTATTAACCGCTCAAACGCCAACTGCAAAGTTGTTGGTTGGTGAGACGCGAGCAAATGGATTCCCAGAAAAACAATCCCATCGAGGTGGCTGTCTTCGGAAGAGACAGGATGGCCGGTGTGATGGTACTGTAAGGAGATGTGTATGACGTTCCCATTGGATTGACAACTTGATTGGGTTTACTGAACTATATGGCAAAATGCCTGCCCAAGACATCATTGATGTATCATATTTTTTCCCTGATGTTTCATCAATTATCTGAGCCTCTCTTTATCTGCCTCTCTCTCATTTTATCTTTTACTCTCTTTTCCTTTGGTCGTGTCTCATCTTTACTGTCGTTTTCGGGAGTATCCAATGCCAGAATTCGTCCACGACATTATGCGAACGCGTGAGGGCACAATATAAACAGACCAACAAAACAATTTATTAAAGGTCTGAGAAAAGAGTTAATGGAATGTATTGCCTCGTCGCTGTGTGCACACGTCAATTACTTCCCTTCCCTCCTCACGAACGTTGGCAATTCGATGAGCCCTAAATTAATGGAAACATTAACATGATGCTACGTGCTATATTCCGATCATTACAGGGGGTCGAAATTGGAAAATAATCACAGCGCCATGCAGCTTCCGCGATTAGAAAAAGGGCACCCCCGTTTAAAATGTAATCTTCCTGACAAACTGTCGCTTGATGATGGAAAATAATGTTGTTTTGGTTGAATTATCACACACAGAGGCAAAAGGTGTAGTTTTACATGTTTCTGCCACTACCAGCACCGCCCCGTTTGGCCAGGCTATCGATACCATGTAGCTTTTCCGTGGGTACATCGCGTTTCGATTGTCACGAGTAGGATTACAATTAGTTGCGTGGGTGCAGCTGGTGCACCATATGGGAAAGATAAGGAAATGTCAAAACCATCATTCACGTCCGTGAGTCACACACAATATTTCTCGAAACCGCTGTTTGTGTCATAAGCTTCGCGTATCGACTGGGTCCATCTGGAAGTAGCAGTTCAATTACTTCCCTACCTTCAGTTACCTGCAATGATACGTTACAAAACAGAAAATAAAATTGACGCGGATAATTTACATTATTATTGCGTCAAACAAATATATTCATTATATATATGTTAAACCCCATGTTCCACTTTTGCTAGTAAGCACTTGAGCCTGAGCATCTTGTTTAGATGACGTGGACTTTACTTTCTTGCCTCCCATTTTACGTGTTGTCTTGTGGAATCGGCATTATGCCACAGTGGAATGGACACTTCCCGATTGTTTGCACGGCCATTAGCATCGTTCTGAGACGAAACTTGAGCAGGACGGTACTTGCTGGAAAACGGTCGACTCTACAGAGATGCCAAAGTGGCAAAATTTATATACCCTCGGCAGCAGAAACGAAAGTTAGTTTTAGGGAACGTGGAAACATATCGAAAAGATTACGGTACATCCGAAGGGCACTGGGCAAACATAAGTTCACGCAGATCTTCAGTAGCAGCAGCAGCAATCACCTGTGTACAGTGGAATTCGGGACGAAACGGTACCCAAATCTTGTAGACGTTAGGGCATCATTTAAATGGCCTCAACATGGTGTGCAAACGCACAACCCGAAACGAAACACAACCCGAAAGAGAGTTCTGTTACAAACGCATAAGTGTGAGAGAAAAAACGAGCGCGCACATCACACGGGAAAAGAAGAATCGGACGATAGGCAAACAGACTGTCGTTAAAAATAGGCAGCAGCAACAGATCGTTGCATGGGTAGGGCCGGTGTAGACGGTTTTTTCATTACCACCCCGTCCATGATATCAGAACCCGACGATCTTATGAGGTCTCATGTTTGTAGACAAGCATATGCTTTCTGACAACTGGGCGAAAATGAGTAATGTTTCTTTTATGTCGTTCTTTCTTTTCCAAGCCACCTACGAAGATTCGTCGCTTGCCGTGTCTGGATGGTGTTTTCGCGGATCCGGCGAATGACGAATGTGGTCAACAGGAGAGACGGGAGCACGAGGAATACGGTAACCATTTCTAACGGTGTCGCGGTGCACAAAAACCAGTTCATTTCGGTCGGCCAGTACCGTAGCCGCGACTGCGTTGTAAGTGGCCGATACGGTAGAATCGGCTTTTTATCGTTCGATTGCTAAATGCGGGTCGGGTTGACTCGCGGTGCCTGCAGCAACCGTAGGGCGGTAGTGCGGACTGTGGTGCTTTGCCAAACTTCGCGCGACATCCGATGACGTCAGATGGGCTGTAAGCAACGAAAATTAGACCCAAAAGTTCATCGCTCCTGATACTCCTCTGGACAGTGGCGAGTAAGGCTAAACAAACGAAGACCGAAAAACCTCGCACGTGCGCATGGTTCCTGAAGGAACGAATATCCGAGGGTCCAATCGCCTCGAAGGATCGGAGGGCGGGAACGGAATGGACGCGGCGAAATCTGACCCGTGAGATCACCTTCAACTAGCAACTGTTGCTTCTCGTTGTCTCGTCACAGCCCTTTCTTTCGATACGGGTGTTATCAAAAAGGGTTTGCAGAGAGCCGAAAGAAAAGAAGCAGACGTGCACCGATATTTTTCCGAAGAAGCGATAGCTTTGAGTTCTTCGGTTTGGACCCAATTTTAAGCTGCGTACGACGGTACTTCGATCGATCGGTTCCTGCATCGTCCCGCCAGGCGAGGTTGCTGGTGGCGGACCAACATATCCGAACGATGCACTCGAACATTACGCCCACTCAACATGCGGTGCTACGGGAGTAGCATCGAAGCAGATCGCAAACTGGACCCCACATATTTTTACGCCAAGCGTGAAGTTTTGTGATTTAATATTTGAAAGACAAAAAACACATATCGACACCTCCGTTAATGCAACGACAAGCGGAAGTGTTAGACACCGCGATAGGAGGGCACTGCGACAACCATATTGTCATTGCTTGTATTTCCCACCAAACGTTGGAACGTTGGAGCTATAGCAAATCGCCATTCTGCACCTCCGGAGGCACTAAAAACCTACCGAAGTATCGATATCTTACTATTTGACTATTTGAGTAGCACTACTCTATCTGTCTTGACATCGGTCCCTGATCTTATGTGTTGCTCATTTTAATGATCGTAAAGTGGCTTGGAACCAATAGTACATTGTACAGTCCTTCGATCCTTTAATTATTACATTGCAACACGGGCAAGCATAAATTTGAACAGACCTACTACAACGCATAGAATTAAGGCAAAAGTGTGGTCAAGTGGCCAAGGGGACAAACGAAGCAAGCTAGACCAGGCACGATAAGCCAATGATGCGCCTAATGCTGCGTAACCGCAAACTGCTACTAACGGCCGCGGCTGTCCTATCCGTGGTGATCCTTTGCTGGAATTGGACAAACTTCGGGATGTCCTGCTGGGGCGACAAACGAGACGACGGGAAGCTGGGCTACATGGTGCGCGATGACGAGGTGGGTCGACGACTGCACGAGCTTTCGTGGAATGGTGAGCATATCTGTCTAATTCATTCAATCACTGCTTCACAGGGAGGCTCTGACAATGGCTACCGGTACCATCGGAACATGCCCCTGATCTTTATTGGAGGTGTGCCACGATCCGGTACCACGCTGATGCGCGCGATGCTTGATGCTCATCCAGAAGTGCGGTATGTTAAGGAGAAGGTCCCGACGCTCGTATCTAGCTCTACCTCTACGAATCTCGTCGTTGACTTTGCTGTTGTTTCACTATCCCTATGCAGCTGCGGACAGGAAACGCGCGTCATTCCGCGTATTCTCCAACTTCGGTCGCACTGGATGAAATCGGAGAAGGAGTCGGTCCGGCTGGTCGAGGCTGGCATCACCAAGGAAGTGCTGAACGGTGCCATCGCGCAGTTCTGTCTCGAGATCATCGCTAAGCACGGCGATCCGGCGCCTCGCCTGTGCAACAAGGATCCGCTGACGCTCAAGATGGGTTCGTATGTGATAGAGCTGTTTCCGGAGGCTAAGTTTTTGTTCATGGTGCGCGATGGGCGTGCTACCGTGCACTCGATTATCTCGCGCAAGGTCACGATCACCGGCTTCGATCTGACCAGCTATCGGCAGTGTCTGACCAAGTGGAACCAAGCCATCCAGACCATGCATGAACAGTGCAAGGAGATCGGCAGCGAACGCTGCATGATGGTGTACTACGAACAACTGGTGTTGCACCCGGAGGTGTGGATGCGAAAGATTCTACACTTTCTCGACATCCCCTGGAACGACTCAGTGCTTCACCACGAGGAGTTTATCAACAAGGAGAATGGGGTCGCACTGTCGAAGTATGTTTGCACATTCATCCTCCGGGGCAGTAATCCCTGACTATTGAATACGGTTTCGTGCTCTTTTGCACTGCAGGGTGGAACGTTCTTCGGATCAAGTGATCAAACCGGTCAATTTAGAAGCACTCTCCAAGTGGGTTGGCAAAATACCGAACGACGTGGTACGTGAGATGGCCGACGTGGCCCCGATGCTTTCGGTGCTCGGCTACGACCCGTATGCCAACCCACCCGACTACGGCATACCGGACACGTACGTGCAAGACAACACCTACAAGGTGAGATACCCCCGATGTTTCTGAGGCTAGGTGTCCGGCTCCGACTAAAGGCACCCTGTTTTAGGTACGATCGAATTCGCAACTGTGGGAACATCGAGTGAAGGAGTTACTAGATCGGGATGCGCACGGTGTAAACGCTGAGCACGAGCACCCACACAGACTGAATGGTGCCGATGAAGACGACTACGGCGACGGCAGCAAGGATCGCAAAACGTGATGGGGATTGGACGAAGAGCGGTTGTAATTTGTAGGAGAGGCACCTTACTTTCTCTAGCGACTGCATAGCAGCATCCCAAAGAAATGAAGGTAAAATGGAACCTTTTTTACCACGGAATAAAGCTGCGAAGAAACGAACAATGTAGAAACGGCTTCGTTTCTGCGCGTGCCCAGCAACTCCATCGCTAGCAGCAATATCCTGTTTTCTTGTTTTTTTTTATTAGTTTTGTTTGCAAATTTTGTACGAAAAAGATAAAAAAACAAAAACCACTGATCGCAAAACCAAGAAGTTAGTGTAGTAGTAAGACAAAGTGAAGCAAACTGAACGATCGAACGCGGAAACACTAATAACTTAAAGCGAAAAACCCGGGATAGTGACTGAGATAATGGAAAACCCGCCGCGTTTGTTCAATGTTGTTGTTTACATCATCCGTCTGGTGGTTAGTTCAAATGTTATGTCTAATATTTATATTTAAAAACACACACACACTAGCAAATCGTAAACGGTAGTATAAAAGCACACTAGTATGCTTTCTTCAGTTTTATTTTTAAAATTTTACCTAGCAAGATTTTTGCAACCACAAAAGTCTTATTAAAAGCAACCTTCCTTAGTAGCGGAAAGAAGAAGGAAACGAAACACGGAGAAATTTTGTTTCATCTTCTTTCCCTCGATTTTCATCTCTAGTTGACCTGGGGGTGAATAACTGTTTGTATTGTATAGCTTACCATTGCTAAAGAAACCCTTTGAGTCAATCGCCACAGTAGAATGTGAGTGATGTCCCACATACATGTGCAGATAGTGCAACCGATAGGCAAATATATGTGTTAAAAAGACTGCAAACTAGGAAATTGGGACAACCGGTTAGACAACCGGCAATCAATTAAAAATCTAAGCGCCAACCCAAGAAATAAAAAACGCAATATTGAATCGTACAACGCGAAACAATGAACAATACACATTACAACGCACATCGTTAGTCATGTAGTCATATACAGTTAGGAAATTTATATTGCAATCGAGCGCCTCTTTATATGGACTATAACCAGGCAATAACAAAAGCAAAAAAAAGAAGACCTGGTGGCGTATATGAGTTTGTCGGTACGTTGGAAATGAGATCCACGGTTAGCAACCCACCCTAACTGATCGAATGCGCTTATAAACAAACGCAAAGGCAAATAGACATAAGTACCAATTGCAAACGGCATACGTTTCGTGAACCACACGCAATGAAACAATCACTAGCAGGCAGAATATAATATGATCTGGTATGGAATATTACGGTTAGAGCAATGTTCATCCGAATGGCAGGAACATTGGAGTTTAGTGAACCGAAATTTTTTTGAACACAAATCTCAATCTAGATCACAGAAATCTTTGATTTCTGGTTTTACTTTGAACGTTTGCTCCTCGCAAGACGCAAGAAACGGAAGCGTTGTACAGTACGGTACCAGTGTAGTGATAATTTTAAAATGTTCACTTGAATTCAATAAATCGATAGCAACAAAGCAAAGCACACAAACGAAACTAATGCCAAAACTACAGACAAATTTAGTAGTGCGGTATTCGGGTTTTTGCTACGATCCGCTTCATGGGAGGAATTCACGAAAACGCATTAGAAAGCAGATGCGAGCAGAAGAAATTCGTTTAGAATATTTAGTTCGGAGTTTTGTTGAGTTTACATTTTTATTGAAACATTCCAGAGTTTTCTATGCCGCGAGCGTGAACTGCACAACGAAACTATCGTCGACCAATTGACAGACTACTCCGACGTTACTATACTTTATATCAACCTTAGGGAGAGTATTGAAAATTAAACATCAGGAATTGTTATCTTGAGAAACACAATTACCAATGCCGCCATTATTGAAACGATTCGTTTTTTAGTAAACCTGATCAACATCCGAGCTTGGAAGCACTTCACTAGGAGTCTATTATGTATTGGCCGCACAGTGACAATACGCAATGGGTTTCGCCGTTTACTACGAGTTGTGTTCATTTTTTAGCCTTTCTAATTCAGAAAAAAGACCAGCGCAGCCAGAATAATGAAGGGGTTTGGTGAACATTTATATCCACTGACCCCTCAGTAAAAATTTCATGCTCCTGTGTACAACACGCTCCTTGTGGGCATTGACTAATGAAGATGAAAATTTTGCTCGTGCCGAAAAAATGTTGGACAAAAAATTGAACCAAGAGTGAATGTTGTTAAAACTTCGAAAGCCCGTGTCGGAACTATGAAACGGAAAAGTTATGAAACTTTGAGCAGGGTTTACGGGGAAGATTGCCTACCCCGTGCCACAATTGTTTAGTGGTACAAACGTTTTAAGGACGTTACGTTGGGACGACGTTGAAGATGATAAGCGCCCCGGGTGGCCTGTGACTTCAAAAAGTGGCTTGACTACTCCAAAAAGAGACGGAAATAATAAAAAAAAATCATTGTTCAAGTATTAGGGCCATTGTTGGGTTTAAGTATTAGCATGTGGGCTTTAATAAAGAAACAATGAGACAAAAAGTTACCAGTGATGTGGAAAAAGAACTACTGGGTTCTCTATCAAGACAACGCACCGGCTCACAACACCCACTATGTCAACGGCAGCTTCGGTCAAAAACCCGATCCCGTTATGGAATACCCGTCTTATCCACCAGACTTAGCATTCTGCGACAGTTCCTCCGTGTAACGCACCCGCCAGGAGTCATTACAGGGCACAAAACAAGACTCGGCGCAACTTGGTGAATAGTGGCGCCGAGTAGTTTCGTTTCGTCCGTTGAAAGATGACCTGTAGCGTTACATCGTGGAACATTTACACGGAGCGGTGTAGAGCTGCGAAAGGAGAGGTACACTGAAGGAGGAAATTTAAAAAAAAAACTCGAAATAAAAATGTTTCAGTAACAGTCTGGGAAAATTAATTGCCAGACATCGTATATGTTCTATTGAACTTTTTTGAACTGCTGTAAAAAACCCTTTTTTCTGTAAAACTGGTAGTTCTTAGAGAGCTAATACATTGTCATTGTCAAAATATATGTAGGTTTGGCGAAAATGTTTCGGTCCGAATTATATGATGAATATGAAGGTAAAATGAAGAGTCTCACAACGTTTGCAGGATATTTGCCGTACAGTTGCACGGTAGTAATACGCTTGGTCGGAATAAAAATCAAATACCAGCAACACAAGTTATACGGTACACTTCGTTTTATTGAAACAAGTTTTTGTTATAATGCACGGGACGAACCACAGTTATATTAAAATCTGTGTTTGTGACTGACGGATTCTCGATGGTAAACTAGTTGAATTGGGTCGATTCATTTCTTTGCATGAATTGTTGATGATGGCAGATGGTATGATGCTTACAACGACTTTTATGAGCTGGTTTAAAATTGCGTTTGGGAAGTTCAAACAACGGAACAAAATATAGCAACCTTTAGCACATCAATCCGGTAAACAACCGGCTTCTTGTGATCAACCAACATTCGATTCGAAATCCCTTTAATAAACGAACAATTTTAGCTTTTCAGCCTTACGGACGATCATATGCGTATCTAGTGCATTAGTTCAGTTGACATTCGTTCTTTATTGCTGTTCGTCGATAGACCTTTCTAACAAACGAAAAAAAAACCGTACACGCTATCGTTGATAAGTAAAAAATTATTGTCATTTTTCGCTCCGGCTTCAATTCGAGTGCCAATGGGCCAATACTAGTTAACCAATTATTTCTTCCTCAAGCGTTCGATTTTCATTCAACATCCTCCGACTTATCGCTGTAGCATACTCATCATCATCGTTATCATCTTCAACTTCAACAATTATGACGACATGCTTCGAAAGATGTGGCACGCACGTGAACTACCCGAAGCAATATATGTAGTGGTAGTATTACTTTTGCATATGTACGACGTATGGTTACTCACCCTCTCCCACGCACATCCTACCACATTCAATCGTACAACTGCGCTACAGTTAAATCTTACACTTCCCCTACTGTGCTTTGATATTTGCTTTCGACAACGGCTTTTTGTATACCTTATAACAACATCAAACATCCGAGAAATCAACGTCCCTTTGCGCATTATTCGTCTTTTGGTTTCGCTTTGTTATGTCCGTTTTCAAGCCTGGTCTGCAAAACGATTTGGCTGTTTGTTTTGAATTTCGTTAGCAATAATCATGTAACGTGAACACGTGAACAATCAGGTAGTATAGTTTTCCATCGATGAAAAACAAACACACAGCGAAGCTACTCTGTTAACTTAAGTACACGATTTTTCTTTCAAGTTTTTAATTGCAGCAAATCATATTTCTTTAGCATCTACTGGTGCACAGTGAGTATTTGATAATACCGAAATAAAAGAACAGTCCTCTGCAAAGTGAGGAACGTTTCCGTTCACTCAGAGAATATGTGGGAACGATTTGATTCAATAAGCGCTTTGTCGCCTGGTCGCAATAAATGATATTCTGTCGAGTACGCAACTAATTCATTGGTCGAATACCCTTTTTCCCAAAACTTAACTGCGATAGTGATGAAATAGTATTTAGCAATGCCAAGCGCTCGTTAGCATAGCGTTACTTAGAGGCGCATTACAACGTGAATATGTGATGTGCGGCACGCCATTGCTATGCATTTACAATACGAAAACTAAAAACATGCAATTTTATTGCAGTTAATATTGTTGTTTTGGAATTATCTCGATATTTCCTACCGCGCTTGCCGCCGCCTCCCTTTCTCGTTATTCTACGAATTTTGATTGCGCCAAAAGTTTTCCAGGCAACCAGGCTCTTCCGAGCAACGGTGCCGTTAACCGTTCTATTTCTAAGACCCGGCTTAAACCCGACGTGCTATCCCCATGTGCGCCACAAGTCGTCCGTCCTCCTGAAGCAGATGATGGTTGGTCTGGGTTGAGAAGGCTGTTTGTGATGAATGGGCCACCGGTGGGCGCATACGCGGTTTACTTGTACTTCTGAAGGAACTTCTCGTGGAAGGACTTGAACAGCCCGAGCATCTCCTTTAGTTTTGCCGGCTGCGGTAGAATTGTGGTGCGGAAATGATATGTACCGGGGCGTTGACCGAACCCAGATCCGGGCACAATGCAAATACCTACGCGAAAATGGATGGGGAAATGGAGAGTTGTCGTGAAAGCGCAAGAGCAAAACAATCTAATACGAGCTGGACGTTTACCTGTTTCTTCGAGCAACTGGAATGCATAGAACGTGTCGGCTGGTTTGCCCTCCTTCTTGGCTGCTTCGATCGCCTTCGGCGGTAGGCGGATCTGTGGGAATGCGTACATCGCGCCCTGCACTGGATTGCACGAAAAGCCCTCGATCGAGTTGAAGGTGTTCGCGACAAGCTCCGCTCGCTCCCGTAGCGAATCGAGCACGGCCTTCTTTTCCTTCGCGAACAACGCGTATGAAGGATCGCCCGGTTGCGGCGGGTTTACCACGCAGTCCATCACAGCCTGCCCGGCCGTGGTCGGGCATAGCTGAGCGGAGATGCATTTCAGCAGCATGGTGCGTACGTCGGGGCACAGGTTGACAATTTCAGCGTACCCACCGCGGATGCCGCACTCGCCCATGTAGCCCTTCGAGCAGGACATGAAGCTGCACAACTCCATTTTACTGTACGGTTCGCCCAGTTCCGTCATCACTTTCTTGAACGAGTGGAAACTCGAGCCGGCTTCGTAGACATTGTCCTGGTACACCTCGTCCGCGAACAGCACCAACCGTTCACGGTGCGCAAACTTTATAATCAGTTCTATATTGCTGCGCGACAGTACCTGGCCGGTCGGGTTGCCCGGATTGATCACGACCAAAATGCGGGGCGCCGATATCTTCCGAGCCTCCGCCAGCGACCGTTCGAGTTCGGCAATGTCCAGGCCCCACTTGTTCGACTCATCCAGGTAGTAGCCAATCTGTTCCATGTCGAACTCGGCGATCGTGGCCGAGTAGAGTGGATACTGCGGGATCGGTATCATGACACCCGGCTTCTTACCATCGATCGGACAGCGCAGCAGTGACATCAGCACCTTGATGCCGCCCGACGCACCAGCCGATAGGATAATGTTCTGCCAGTCGGACGGAATTCCACCATCGCGGCGCTCAATGTACTCGGCGGCGTGCCGCCGGATCACCTCGATACCGGCCGAATCTGAATACGAACCGACCGACCCTCCTTTGCACCCATCCAGGATTCCACGGGCCCGCTGCTTCACATCGGCCGAGATGTTCGGATCATCGAATAGCGGTGGATACGACACCAGTCCCAGTACCTGAAACGGGCAAGCGACAATAAATGTTTATACTGTTTGTCCGTCACTTCGGTTTAGCTGGTAACTTCGCGAACGGAAGCAGAAAGAGTAAGAAGAAAATGCGTTCGGCGATTTCCATTTCGACTGCCACATTTCCTTGCTTGCCTTGATTCGTAAACGTGCTACTGCGCGCCATTCGACGCACGAGGAGTCACGTGGCGTAATGGAAAATCGAAGTACGATGGTGATAGTGCGAAAAAGGCACCAAAAGAAGTTATCATTCGTGCTGAAAATAAAGAAACCAGTGTGCAATTAAGAGTGAGCAAGTTTGAAGACGATAACCGCCGTCAACCATTCTCTGACTTGCCTCGTCGCTGACTAAAAACTATAGGCGATGGAAAGGGCAGGGTATTTTTTTACTCGTTTAGAAGACCGGGAGCGACTCCGACCGGGTGATACTATATTCTAAAGCCAGTTGCCTATTAGCAACACCGCACCAGCGCGGCGATGGCTGTCAGTAGCAACTCTACGTACAAGAAAATAAAACTCCGCTAAACGACAGCGCATCAAATGAAGTTGTCGTGTTGTTGGCATCCCGGATCGCGTAATCGTTACGTCTTCTAAGAGGGCAGCATCGTATGCCCTGTCTGTCCATGCACCAAAAACAAAGGCACCCGCTTGGCTTTATCAGCAAAGTAAATAGACACCGCCAGCACTTGCCACGTTTATCACGGCGATAGATAATATATACTCCGGCAATCCTACGGCGTTTATATTCGCTCTGCCAGCAATACAGCAGCAGTGCCGACGGGTTGTTGACAACACTATATGGTGCAGGGCGCGCATCATGATGGCGTGATATGGGATATATGGGCCGCACACCAACCAAGACCAAGGAACAAAATTAATTCTGAAATTGATGTCAATTGAAATGTTTTTTCGACGAGCGTTTTTTGGCGGAACGGTGGTGTAGGGCGAACAATAAACACCGAGCACAAACATCCACGCAGGCACGCAGCGTAGAACGACGTCCTTCGCAACGATGAGCGAATTATAAAACAGAGTCACGCCATCGAGCTCGTGTGCGTGCTTCTAGGTGCCGCGGTTTTATTAACGAATCGCTAAATGACGCAATAACGCCCGGCATCGAAAGTGAGAATCTGTCCCCGCCGGAGACAGGATGGGCAACCAATTAGATACATTCCGCTGTCTGGGTAAAAACCGTTACTTAAACACGCGAAACGGGATCTAGCTTTGTTTAGCGCGAAGGCGGCGTGCAGTGAGGGATATAAAACTACTGCTACGGCGCTATTGCTTCTTTTTCAATATTTTTTTTCCCAGTTTCTGTATCTTAGGGCATCTCTGCATCCGTTTTTACATTAAACTACATAACTGGTATCCCGGATGTGCATGGAACTCGCGAACACTTGTCTTCGACGACATAGAACAAATAATAGAAAGAACATAGAAGATACAAGTGTTGAAGAAAAACCGGTTCCGGTGCACCGGATCGGGTTATAGCACCGGTCCCCAAACCAGCCAGCAAAAACCGGGCCAGCCGGGCGCTATGAAAAGGACAAAACTGTTCCAAAAACCGGAGATGGCCAGCGCAGCTGCCATTCGTTTGCTCACGTGGTTATCAGTGAAGAGCCTCCTAAATACGAGGGGGCCCGGCACGGCAACACACCAACCCCATGCAACCCCATGTGATTGTTTATATTGTGTCTGTGGCAATAAAAGTACAACGCCACAACGACATCGCGCGACCCGGTTTATGTGCGAATGTTACTGCTGCTGGGAAGTTGGAAGTATCTATACTTCACCTACCTGACGGATGAAGGTAATCGGTGGCTGACCCATCGCGTGACAGTCGCCGATATTGGCGCGGATGACCTCCTTAAACGGTTTTTTCACACCCTAAGTGGAGCAAGCAGAGAAAAATGGACAAAAGAATCGATCGATGACCGTTCAGTTTGTTGTTGTGTATGTAACAGGCACGCCACCCCCCCACACCCCACCCGTAACGGGACGACGCTCGCCGACGCACCTGTTCCAGCTCCTTCTCGATTACTCCGGCCCGGATGACCAGCGGGCCGCGTACGGCGTACTCCATCGTTTTGATCGCCGGGTTGATGTTGTCGATCGAAACGCATCGCTGATGCTGCTGCTGAGCGCACGCGGTTGTTGCCATTGTGCGGTGCCGTTGCTTTTGCTGACTGTACGTGATGGCACGGTTTATTGCTGTTGCCGCGGCTGGACAGTTTGGGTGGTGCAGCGTTGATGCCGTGCGTCCAATTCTTAAACTTCCGGGCCGAAGCAGAACGCCCCGATTGACGGCGGCACTCCCTTGACAGAACGCTAACGCAAGACTGAACGCCATGGTGTAGGGTTCGCTCGGTATTACTCTCTTCAAATGCTTCCCAGCTGCTGCTGTTGCTGCCGCTGCTGCTGCTGCTGCTCTGTCCAACGGTCACGTGGTGTGGACCACAAGTGCTCTCCGGCTCCGGCTTCTCTCGCTCTCGCTCGCTCTCCGGAAAGCGGTCGCGGGTGCGTTCTCTTCTGCTAGCACTACCCCTTCTATGGCACACTCTGTGTGTTTGTGCTCGGAGCTGCGTCGCTTGATTGTGCTACACGCGGTTTGCGAGCGTTGGCCGGCTGCGATCCACAACCGCCGATTGTCGGTTCAGCGATTCAACATGAAATGTGTTTTCCCCCATCATAGTAACGGGATGAAATCGCCACAATGAGATCGGCAGCCAATACAATTGCAGGCAGGAAGAAAAAAAGGAAAAGGGTATAAAAGAAAGAGGAATGGATGAGATGGTATTTTGAAATATAAAAAAATAACTGAATGAATTATGTTCAACAACTTAAGATCAACTGTCCAGAACGCGCGAAATCAGGGACACAAGAGGATCTTAGCTACCTAGCTCTTTCATTTTGCCCGGGAAGGGGACCTTTTGGGCAATGTTCTAACACCTCGGATGGTGTGATCTGATCGGGCTTTGTAAAAATAAAACGACCTTTCAAACTGGACCTCGTCCTACGGCGCTATCGCGAATAATCTGGGCCACCCGAGCATCATCCGATAAGCGGCGGCGGCGACGGCGGCGGCGGGGGCATATAGTGCGAATGCGATGAAGTGGCAGATTGGCAGGCGGGATCGTGTCGAGTGCTGTAACGTGTTGCTCTTTAGACCCGCAATTCTGCCGCATGTGATGGCAAACGATTACAGGATCCAGTTTGAATATGTTTTTTGTTTACCTTCCCCTCGCGGAAGATTCCCGTTGAACTCTGCGCTTACATGTTACATGTATTTTCCTTTCGTTTTATAATCCGACCCCAAACCGATCCGACCCAGTGTGTGTGTCAGTGTCAGCGGGACACACGGACACACGTGACGGAAGGACAAGTCATGCTGAAGCTGGCCAATTTCGACGACTGTACGTCCCCCGGTGGTCCAATTCACTATAAATTGACCGACTGCGACCGTTGCTGGCCGTGTCAGCCCGTGCCTACCCGATCGCCGGCAGCAGCATTGTTTCTAGCGCTACCTGCCAGAGCAAACGACGAAGGATCACCATAACGGTGCGATAAGGTCGAGTTGTCTGTTTAGCTGATAACAACAAGAACAAACAACTGAAACATAAGAAAACCACGAACAAACGCCACGACGGCGGCGGCACGAGCTCAACCACGATGATTTAGCTCCCCGCTTATTTGCCCGGTGTTCATCGGATGATGTGCGTTTGGACACATTGCATGTACTTTGGGCTGGTGGCATGATTTTGGGACCATCTTGGACCATCAGAATGCTCGTATTCAAGTCGTATTCGGAAACGTTGGTATGCTGAAAACGGTTTGACGCAATTTTTTCTTCCTTTTTTTCGCTACCAAAGCCGATTCTGGTGCGCGAACGTCGCAGGAGGCTGTGGCTAAAAAAACAATTAATTTCACTTTTGTAAAAGAAATCAAGAAGTTTCTATATTGTGTTTGGAGTGAAGCAAAAAAAATAAACACTCCCCGATTGAACTCGCGTGGGAGTGTAAACCGATCAAAAATTCGCATCCCGTGCCAACCAAAAAGGGACTGGTGGCACGGACAACGGTAACAGTAAAACAACAACAACAAAAATACGACCGTTTTACAACAAACGGCTACAGAGTTGCCGCGAATCTGGTATACACTCATCTGATCACCCATTCGTGTAATCTTATGCGAGCGATCCTATATATTTTTAGATTGTGCCGCACCGGTCGCTGGCATAGTATAGCAGCATGTACGCGGCGGCGTGGTCAGGGGTGGTCAAGATATTCTAAAAATGAGCAAAAGATGCCCTCCGCAAAAACACGCCGCCCCAGGTGGAACTCCCGCGGTGCATAGTAGGCCGATGCCACTTCCAAGAAAACCACCAGGGAGCTTGTTGGATATGCATCTGAAAGCAGCATGTTATGCAATGTCAACATTTAGCGAATTGTACAGGAACGGAACGGGTTTTGATGTAAAAATTTGCGGACTAGTCAACGTGTCGTATCAGCAACTGCTGCGGTTTTGCAACGGTAGAAGTTGGCAGCCATTACACGATGGCAGATGAGCCATTCAAAGGGTAGACAGGATAATTTTTGAAACATTTTGAAACATATTTTAGTATAAACAGCAGCTGGCGTGGCGTTTCCAATTAATAATGCGTTACAGTCGCCGCCCGTATATCATCAGCTCGATTTAAATCGCTTAATCACTATCAAATGTGAGGGTTGCCCTACTTTGCGTCTAGTGCGAAACTTTAGGGGGTTCTGCACCGATGCCAATACGAACCAGGCTGGGGGACGTCACAAGTGGGAAGGTTTCACAAAACTGTAGCGACAAATGAACGGCCGAACCCACGCTTAACCCACCAGAAGCACTTTCCCGAACAGAAGCACTTAGCACTTTTCTCGCGGGCTTCTCGGCACAACTGATGGCACGACTGACCCTATGGCTACCGATGGTTTCCGCGATATGTATTTTGCTTTCCCAGTACCTATTGCTCCGGCGGATGACAGGCGGAAAAGTGAGTGCAATGGGGCATACTTGTTTACCGAAACGGTGCGTTCTGTCCCTTTCGAACCCGTCCGTGGCTGTCAGTAGTCGTGAAATGGTGTAATGTGCGATGCCGTTGGTGCAACGCCAATGGCGTTGTATAATGTTTGATTGAGTTTGCAAAAAATGTATAGCGCGTGCGATACGGCTATTGCACAGAAATGGAGAGCAGCACTCAAAGCAAACAAAAACAAAGCGAACTGTCCCGTTAACGATGCACCTTCATTTGTTTACAGACGACTTGAAACGTACGGAATTCGAACGACACACGCGTGAAATATTTCACTCGCCTAATTTTACGGTGCAACGGTCTGGGCTGCCGTTTTAGGTCGGCCGGCACAATGAATATTAATCTACATATCTCTCCACTCTGGTGCTCTACCGCGTCCTCGAATACCTCCAACACCAGCCTCTCGAACATAACTCCTTTCCTCGAAAAAGTGTCTGTAAATGACAAACTTTCCGTTACGGCCTTGAAGGGAATTCCACGCGTTCCAGGCACTCTGTTGGTGGAACCTCTGCTTTCAATGGCATCATGACATCACTTCAGGCTAGTTTCCGGGGTCCGGGATCGCTTTCATTCACTTCCCGCTCTGATTCCTAGCGTTTAGAGGTCATCGGCCACCATGCAGTCCCCATCCCGTCATCCTCGTTATCGACCAATGCCCTACCGCCGCTCGCTAGCAGATCGATCTCAAGTCCGATCGTTATCTGACTGGCTGGCTGTTGTAGCGCCCTCATGGATCAGTCCTTGTTTTCACGCCCTTCCTTGTGTTTGATAGGCCGCCGTTTTGGAAACGCATCGATCGAGTTCGAGGGTGTGCACTCCGGACTCTTTCCCACCCAAAACACTCCAACACCCGCACACAGTTGAAGGACACTTTTTGCTTCTGGTCGCAGCGGATCGCGATATGCCCCCGTTTACTGCACTGGAAACAGCGTCTATCCGTCTTCTCTGTCCGTCCTCTCACTTTCTGCCAGCGAAGTGGAGTCAACTTGCTCGGCTGAAAATGAGGCTTTAGGCGGCTTTGAAGTTGCCATTTCGATACCAACAATTTATTACAGAGGAACGCTTGTCCAATTTGCAATTGTTAAACGACTTTTGACAAATTCTATGTGACCCAGGGGCAAAAACATACACACGGTAACTTACTGATGCTGTGAGTTACTGAAGGCTGTCAATTTGTTCATTCGAACGATAACGTCCTCAACGGATGCCTAGGATCTTGGTTTATATGAGTGTTTGGTACGGCATTTCGAAAAATCTAATTAATCATAAAGCAGAGCTCTGTTTCTATGTTATTTGTGAAACATGTTTATTTTTCCTGCCCTGTCTCACAACTGTCTTCGTCGTTGTGAATAAATCTGTCGGAAACTTATTTCTTCTCAGTGATGTAAATGGTCTCACTGATATAATGATTTTCTCACTGATATAAATGGTTCTAAACAACCGCAGTATCGTTTGGAAACTATTTTGAATGATTGAATTGACAGCTTCTGCTACTCACAGCATCGTTTAGAAGCCGTGCTTTTTCTCCGGGATTGACAGCATAGAAGCTGTCAAAAATAGCCGGCAAAATAGCTGTCAAAATAGCCGTCTCAATGCACAATAACCTTTCTAGCACGCGATACGGTGAATTTTGCTTTCGTCTTTAACAAATACTTGGAGTAAAAATGGCATCTTCTAATCCGTCTAATGCTTCATTATCATCGGAGTAAGTTGACTGTAGGAAATATGACGTTGACAAGAGTAAATATGTGTTATAGCGCATTTCTTTTTAGAACCACGACTGAGTGCCTGTCGATTTCGTCGATGGATTTCGCCGAATATCTTAAACTACAAGAATATCCCATATCACTTGCTCAGGTAACCTTCTAATAATGAAATGTCTCATGCTTTCGTAACGAAACGGTGGTAACATGCTCCTCATCTTTTTTCAGAAGTGTCCGCTCGTGTGTGAAATCTGCACTAAAGTATTCTATGCGACAAAAAATCTGCGCACGCACATGAAAATTCATAATAAGGACCAACATCAATGTCCTCATTGTCCTGGCAAATTCGCAGAGCGACCCCAACTCAAAGATCACATTCGGAAGCATACTGACGAGAAGCCGTTCGTGTGTAAAGTCTGCGGCAAAGCTTTCCATGCGGCAAAAAACCTGGCCGTCCACATGAAAATTCATATCAAGGACAAGCAGTGTCCTCATTGCCCTGGCAGATTCGCGCACCAATCCCGACTAAACGATCACATGCGCATTCATACCGGCGAAAAGCCGTTCATGTGTAAAGTCTGCGGCAACGCGTTCCATGCGGCAGGAATCCTGCGCTCCCACATGAAAATTCATAACAAGGACCAACATTAATGTGCTAGTTGGCCTGGCAAATTCGCACGGCAATCCCAGCTTAAGAAACACATTCGCACTCACACCGGCGAATAGTAATTCCAGTACGAAGTTTGTGGCAAAGCGTTTCATGCGAAAACCTATCTCACAATAAGGACAAGGACTTGTCAGAACAACAGCATTCTGAAATTCACAAACAGCAACATCCTAAATTTAATAAGTTTATTTCATTATTTCAATTTGAAAGTCCTAGTAACAGAATACATAAGGAACATGACGAACAATGAAACAGAAATGAATAAAATGCACTTTAAACAACGATCATCTACTAACATATCTCGGTTTTCAGTTTTCTTAGGGCAACGATTAGATATTACTTCGTTTAATGTGTATCCTTTGGTGATTCTTTTAACTTTCTTAGTATACTTTACTGAACACTGAACATATACGTACGAAAATAGATGTTTGTCATAGAGATGTTTGTGGATTCTTTACGGAAGCTTGGTGGAGGACAGATCCGTTATAGAAGTAGAATCTCGTAAGTTGTAGGATCACTCGCTTACGGGAACGACCCCTCCCCGGATCGATCACCCTAAATACACCACCGACGCATGCTCCTGCTGATTTATCCTTTCTGCACCAATCTCTTCAGCTGGCGAACACAAACCAAAAGTAATCCAACAATGGTGCCAGCTCCTTTTGTTTTTATCACCACAATCACAGGGGCATTCCTGCTCAGTTTCAGACTCTTGTCGTGTGTGATAAATTATGGGTAGTTGCCAACAAATGGCCCCCCTAAATATGCCTCCGTGTCTCCGGCTTTGCTGTGCTGCCGGTACATTGAATGCACGGTGTTCCGGACTGGACTGGACTGGGCTTATTTTTCCATTCCTGCCAACTCCTCGTGCCCATCTGATGATTCTGGTCGCCACGCCACGGCTTTAGAAAAACGGTATTTTGTTTGCGGAAAGTTCGCACATTGTTGCGAGCGTTGGGTACTGGGGGTTGTAATGGTTATTTTGTTGTGAATTCCTCCGTGAAAGTTCAATGATGAGTTTTGCTTTCCACGTTCACGCAAAACTATTGAGGATGAGGACGGTCGTCGGGGCGGCTGCCAAGTACGGATTGGCAAGTATCAGTGCTGTTTTTGGAATGAAACGAAAAGAGTGGAGGCCCTTGAGACCCGAGGCCGAGAAGAACATCCGATGTCATCAACGGACGGCAGTAACAACGACGCCGTGCGTTCCAGCGAAAGCAACAACAGGGACCGGAACAAACACAGAGAGAGAGAGAGAGAGAGAGAGAGGGCCACAAGCACAGTGCCGCAACAAGCGCGATTCTGTGTAGGGGCGGGTGCACCGTGTACTAGTGTTTGCGGGAACCGGCATCTAGTTTCGCTTTCCGCCCCTAGGGGTGGAAAGAACTAGCGCACGAGAACGGAGCGTGGAGCGTGGACCTCTGACGGGCGGGCCGGGCGCATTGAGCCCAGCGTACGCCGTCGCTCTCCATCATTCGTACGGTGGCCACGCTTTCCACTGCATCCGAGGCGCAGCGTGTTCACGGCACAGCACAGCACACGTCAGTGAAGCAGAAGCAGAAGCAGAAGTCTCCAGTGACGCTCTCCCAACGGGGATCCTCCGTGGCTCCTAGATAGCGCGATCGCCGCGGTTCCGGATGTTCCGGGTTTCGGGTTTTGTTCATCCTGTGGGCCAAGCGAAGACCCCATTCCCCGACCCCGGCGAACTCGAAAAGTGTCAAAGTGCGTATTTCCCGCAGTGTGTTGTGGCCGCCGCCGCCGCCGCTACCTGTCTCTCCCTTGGTGCCTTGGTGTGTGTGTGTTTAGGAGTAGTAGTGCGGTCCAATTTGGGTATCAATCGATCAACCACATTTCACAGAGTGAAAGAGAGTGGGGTGGGGGGGGGGGGGGCGGGTGGAGAGCGAGAGAGAGAGAGAGAGAGAGAGAGAGAGCTAGGCAGCTAGTGACTAGAGGGTCGGTGTTGCGCGTCACCGCACCTCATCACCGAACCTGATACAGAACGTCCCCCGGCGTCTTTGTCCCCGAGCGTCCCGCAGTAAGACGATACATCGGGCGTTCCGCGGCTGAGAGACGCCGTCGCCGCCGCCGCCACGATCGTCGTTTGTGGTCGTTGGGAGGCGGATTAGCGGATGGCCTTCTCATCCATTATACGCAGTTGAAAGCAAAGCGCCGGGCTTATTATGTTACTCGCCCCGACACACACACACACACACGCGCCCGCGCAGGGCCATTATTCTTTCCTGCGGCTGTTCCGACCTTCAGCACACCCCAAAGCCATCCGTCACACCTCAGGAACGGGGGGCGCTGCAAAACCCGACGCCGCCGAGCGATCGTCGCGCAGTTGCAAGGATTGTGCAGTTATTCTCACGACACTCGCAGAAACTCCGACATCGCCATTGTTCGTACCATTGGTGAGATGGGGAACAGAACACCGGGGTCACCACCACCATTTTCACCACCACCATTCTCACCATCGTTCCGGTGCTCCGGCTCCGGCGCATTCTTCCGGCTAAGCACGCGCCCGGATCGTTTATCATTGACGTAAGGCCGGGCCTAAGCGACCCCCCCCAAGGGTGCCTGGTGAGAGTGTGATGCAGCAGTGCTCCAGAAGAAAACGGAGAAACGGGGAACAGGCGGCAGCAGCCGCCGGAATGTCGCTTCGAAACGCATGACGCACCAGCACCAGCGTGGATTCCACGGGCACGGGTTTCTTTCTTCTGATAACGCGACTAATGCGGGTGACTCATGCGCGCGGGAGATGCGGTTCCATCCCGTAATGGAACGGCGTTGTCACACCGGCGCAACGGTGGGAACGCAACGAACGCGGGGCGCCACACACAGTTGCAGTTGCGCACTCCAAGATTCCAAACATAGGCGCAGCGCGGCTTCAAGGGTGCGTGAGGCCGCTTCCATTTTCAGCCGTGCGCTGGTGAGTGCGCCGTCCAGAAATGGAACACCCGAGCAAAAGCCGAGCACCATATGGCCAGCGACGGTACTGATGCAACCCGGCCGCGAATGTCCACGGCGCTATAAGGGCTGTCCACTGTCTAGCCGTCTGCGGCGCTTGTTTCACAAATCGGACATCCGGAGCCCAGCGGAGGCCAGACGGAGGCTGCCGGAGGTTGCGCAACCTGCAACTGCGCCGTCCGTTCCGAAGCTTCACCCATTCATACTAGGCTGTTCCATAAGTTCGTATGGTCGATAAGCAAAACACATTTTTATGGTTTAAAATACACTTTACTATTCAGTATGGCCTTCCTGAACATCAATCCACTTGTTCCAAGGAGACTCCAATTTATAAACTCCACCCATGAAGTGAGAAACTGGAAGGGCTTCAAAATACGCTTCCACCACTGTTATGATGTCATCATTTGATGAAAAATGCTTTTCACGCATGATTTTTCTGAGTCTGAAAACAGATGGAAGTCGCTAGGGGTCAAATCTGCTGAATACGGTGGATACTCCAACAATTCGAACGTTAATGCATGGATTTTTCCCATTTTCAAAATGCTCTTGTGACACGGGTGCATTGTTCCATTTGTAGCGAATGCGGCTCCCATTTTGCAAACCTCTTTTAGGAACCCAAAACTTTAGTCAAAATATTGGTTATACCGCACAATGTGAAGGCTAGACGATTTTCCAATACGATATCCTTTATTTGTTGTACGGTTTGAGGTGTCGTGTCTGTTTTTCGACGTTTTTGACATGGATCGTCTTGAAGGCGACCATTCAGAAACCCCCCTTTTAACCCTCTAATTGAAGACGAAGAGTCCTTATATATTTTCAAAATTCATTCATAATTTTCCTTCGCTTTCAAACCTTTCAAAAATAAAAATTAAATCAACTGCACGATACTTGTATTTTTTCCATTGTAAAAAATACTGTGACATGTCGGTACTAAATGGCTTGTAAAAAAACAACTAAGTGACCGATGGAAATGAAACTTCACACAGGTTCATATGAAGAGTGTACGAATATAACAAACAAAAATTAGACTCGTAGCAGCGCTCTTTGTTACCGACCGTACGAACTTATTGAACAGCCTAGTATGTTGCCCTACGCCCTACTGTTGCCACTTGCTGCCACCACTTGTTGTTTAATGTTCTGCATCCGATGAGCGATCGTTGCCAGGCCGCGACCAGCAGCAGCAGCAACAATTCGGTCGATGATTATGCGGCTGTCTAATTGACGGGCCGCCATTTAACTAACCCACTCTGGGTATCGGTGGTTTGTAGCAACGATCTTCTTCTTCTTCCGCTTCTTATCCGGGGCAATTACGATCGTCCTCTCCAGAGACAATGTTAATCTCTGTTGCTTTCTGTAACGTTGTGTTTTTACAGGCGCGCTGACGGGATTCGGACACCAGCTGGCCAAGCTGCGACGAGCGATCTGACCGCGGCTGGCCCATCGAAAGATCATGTGACAACGATCAGCGATTGAAGCGACTGAAACGGGTTGAAGTGTCACAGGCTCTCGCGCGGGGTGTGCTTTGCGGGGTCGGCGTCACGGCCGCCGCATTCGGATGCGACGGCCAACGACAACGACGACGACGACGACGCGAATGAGAGGGAGCGATTGTTTGTGCGTCTGGCTTGGCTGGGTGACGGGTGGCGGTGCGCTAGTTTTGCGGTTTGCCAAAAATGGACATAAACCATGTGCATTACCTTGGCATCTTTGGCATCCGATGGCGACTGCCGCTGTTGAGCCTCCTCCCCGTCGCCGCCGATCCCGGCTGCCCTTGAACGGGCGGACGGAAGCGTGCCTAATGAGCTCGATCCGAGCCCGGTCTAGCCCGCTCGACCCAGTCCCGGCTGACCTCTGATATCCCCGTGCCCCCCCAAGGCCTGGCGGCGCCAGTCGACCCGGTCCGGTCGTCCGGGGGCCATTTGTTTTTTTTTGTTTTGTTTTGTTTTTAACACGAAAGCGATTCAACCGCTATCCATAGCTGGAAGGAGTGAAGGAGCTCATGTATGGATCGGCATGTACGGACGGCGACAAGTCGAAGACGGCGAGAGGAACAGCAGAAGGAGAAGCAGAAGATGACAAGAGAGGAAACGTATCGGACGTGCTGTGCCGTGCCGTGCCCGGCGTACAAGAATGCAAGTCGCACGGGGGGGGACACGTCGAGGACCAGCGCCAGCGCACCCGGGAGACCTCCAGTTGCCCATGTATGGTGGGAATGCCTTAAAAGGCATGCCCGCGGTTTTGCCCGCGTGCGCTCGCGCAATCGCGTAATCACCGACGCGAGCGACACCAGCGAGCCGCTCGTCTCGTCGGGGCCCCTTTTGCTGCACCGACCTGATACTGTTTTTTTTTGTTTTCTCTCTCTCGGCAACCCCTTTTTGCAAGGCTGCCAGCCATGGGGCGAGGGGTGTTGCGGTGGCCCAAGACGGCCTCGGTCTGTGGAACGAAAACGGGGTCCCAAGATGCCGAGATGCCTATCTACTAAATGGTAGCCAGTCCCCGGGGGGGTCACCGAGGATTGCTAGGTCCTAGAGTCTGGGAAGTGTCTGCGATGGATACGATGGATGGAAACACAGGTGTCCACTTAGGGCGTCCTGGTTTCCTGGGCAGTAACAATCGAAGGTTCTACCGCACCGTCGAACCGGTCCCGGGATCGAGCGCTGACGCTGAAACCCTTCACAGGGACCACAGGGTCCCGGAGTTCTCGCTCCTTCTCTGGCTCGCACTTCTTCGCACGGCTGCCTGCGCTGCCAGTTTGAGGCGCTCGTCTCGTCGTCGGCAGAGCCTACTTCTTCTGTTTCTTCTGCTTCTTCTGCTCGCAAGGACCCAACCGCCGGGGTGGGCTCTACAGCGGGGTGGGCTCTCGGCGAGCGAGCGACCAGTCGGGTCCACCGCGCGACGGTCGGTCAGTCAGTATCGAGACTGAAGCCTACCACGACGGACCACGAGCTACGACCACGTGCAGCAACCTCACACGGAACCCTGCGAACGTACCAGGACCACCCGGACCAGGTTGGGAAGGAAGAACGCTATCCGTTTGCTGGTGCGCGCGCGCTCGTACTGTGGCGCGTTGTGTGTGCGTGTGTTTCCGGTTTCCGGATAAGCAATAGAACAGTACAGAGCTCGGTAGAGCTGGACGGGGCTTACTCACTAGTTGGTTTTTTTCTGCTTGCTTCAATTTAGTTTAAATTTCGGTTTCACTTTCAATCCCTCTGGCGGTTTTCTCCAAACCGCCCCAAAGTCCAGTGCAGTGAGTTGGTGTGTGTGTGTGTGTGTGACGCTGGTGTGTGAGAGAAGAGCAGAGCTGCAGTAAAACAATAGCAAAAACATTCTGTGTAAACAAACAAACGGTTTTGCGCAAACAAAACCCTCACCGGTAGACACTTGCAAAGGGTTGGAACAGGTGTGCCGTTCGAGTAGTGCTGTGTGCACGCACACGGTTGTTGTTGCGTGTGCGTGCGCGTGTGTGTTGTTATTGTTGTGTGTGCCCAGAAGTGCCCAGTCTCCTGGGTCCCAGGCTCATAAGGTGAATCTTCGGGGTGCTCTTTGGTTACTTCCGTTACCTTCCGTCACTGATATGCCACTGTCCATTACGCGGTCTCTCTCTCTCTCTCACACACAGGCCAATACTGTTACAATCGCTTAGCTTGCCGCTAGCTTAACCCGAACGGCCGGCGACTATCAATTCCGGCGGCGTCTGTTCGATCAGCAATCAACTAATTTTCCCAGCGGCAGCGGCGGCGGCGGCGGACAACTTGCGGGTGCGATCCTCAGCAGTGCGACAACGAAACGTCCGCAAGGGGGATCAGGAGCTAGGGACGGGACGCCACGCCACGATGGAGACCCAGTTTGCGGCCAGCGCCGACCTCTCGGCGATCACCGACGAGGATCTGCTGCGCAAAATGGTAAGCATTCTGTGTTCGGAAGCCCATCAAATTCTCGCAAAAATGTGTATATCATAAGTGTAAATGGGTTACGAATGGATCCACCAAAAAAAGGGACCGATGCACCGATTTTCCCTTCCGTTTCCCGGCGACGGTTTCGTTCGGGTGCAACAGCTCACAATAAATGACACCGTGCAGGGTGCACCACCAAACGCGCGGCACTACAGCTTCGACCCGTGAAGGTTCGGCTTCGCTAATTGATGTTGTGGATCGCGTTTTCGCTTCAGAACATCGTTTGCAAGGATCCATCCATGCCATCACACACTGTGTGTGCATCATAATTTGTGTGAAAAAATGGAGTTAACTTATGTTTTGTTTGTTACTACTTTTGTGAATTACTTTTGATGAAATTTTTCTTTATTACGCCATCGAGGGACGCTTGTCGCTTGTACATCATCCGCGTCTGCGGTGCCCCGATTAATCGGTTACTATGCGAAAGATGCGTCAGTTCGAACCCCAGCACAGTGCACCAACTAGAGCTGTTAAACCCGTTAAAAAATATTTCTACGCTTGCTCCATGCCCGAGTATGTCAAAAAAGAACCTTTCCTTTGCCTGTTGGATGATGCTCCCTTTGACTCACGGTGGGAAATAATGTTACCTAGCTAATGCTCAAAACTACACACGCACGCATACCGACACCGGACGCGCATAACAAAGCCCACCGCCGCCGCCACCGTGGCCATAAAGCATAAGATAAAGGCGGCTGCGGCATTCCTGAAGTCGTCCTGGGGTCTTTACGACTTTGTGGCTTTGTCCCATTGCGCGTTCGGCGTTCCGTTCCCGGTTTTACTGCCCCGCGCTCGCTCGTACAAGCTCTTTCGGGTTCGTCTTTCGAAACTTTTTGTCGTTGAGCCGAGAGAGAGAAAGAGAGGCTAGTACATGGCGAGGTATTACGATTCGCTTCTGAGCTGATGATGAGCGATGAGTCACCTTATGAGCTCGACGGACGCCCGTGGAACGATAAAAGATCGCCCCTTTATGTGGCCGCGGACACGATATGCGGCTGCAGTCATAAAGACACATTAACGGTCGGTCGGGATTAATCCACGCATCCACCGACTAATCGCCGCCACTTGGTCCGCCGAGAGTGTCCGAGAACACCCAACCCCAACGTTCCACGAGATTCTTTCTGGTGTGAACATTTCGTTTCGTTCGGTATGCCAGGCATCAGGTCCTCGAAAACTTCCGGGAGCACCACAGCAACAGTCCAGATGGTTCGTAGATCCACTAGGACCTGCTGTTGTTGTTGTTTTCTACTCCTCGCGTACTCACGAACACAAGTCTTCTAAGGTTGCTCGGTTTTGCTACAACCTACAGCGAGAGAAGGACCGCAGCCGGCAAAAGGACACCCAGTTGGTCCACCTGCCGTTGGTCTGCCGTTGGAGCCTGTTGAGTCGAAGTCCTTGAAACCGAAGCGGAAGTTGTTGTGACCCCCCCAAAAAAAAGTTTCCGGAGCCAAGCTACCGATTATGTTAACAGTGGATTGGCCAGGCCAGTTGGCGTTGTGGCAACCAAATCCTTCCACTCCGCTGTCCTCAATCCTCATGTCCACCCTGGGTCCCGAGACCGATCTCCGGTGGATTTGGAACCTTCGCGCCGCGGAACGTCCGTAGAGGCGCCATTAACCACGAAAATGGCGGTTGCGAAAAACGGCTCCACCGCTACAACGGGAAGCGACGACCATCCGCGGGCCGTTCACTCTCTCTCTCTCTCGTTCCGCCGCGTACGGTTACCTGAGCCTGGTTCACCCTGGGCTTTGGAAGGGGCTCTCGTCGACGGAAGCGGGCATTTCCTTTTACGGAAAGATAGTTCACCTTCTCCACCACTCAATCAACAACTGCGGGCGCCGGGGAGGGGTCTGTGGAGTGTGGGGGGGCGGCTGGTTAGAGGGCTAGCGAGGGTGACCTTCGCCGATCGAGGGCACGGTGCATAAAATAACACAAATTATGGTCGTGGCTCCGCGTTCCCCATTGTCACCGCGCGCGCGTGAGATGCGGGAGATGCGGCGGACGCGAGCATCCTTCCCCGACCGGTAGGCCCTAACCGGTTGACCTTAGTGCGCACGGGGCAGGGCCTTGCCATTTATCGGTCGCACCATGCAAAAACACACACACACGCACACGCACACGAAAAAATTAATGTGGAAGAAGCGAGCGCGATATTCCGACATCTGAAGGTCACCGAAGGGCTAGTTAGCTGCGTAGCACCTCAGTGGGATCATCAAACACAAAAAAGTACAATAAAACACACCACACCAGTCCCGTCACCACCGCGCTTTCTGCCCTTAAACCCACCAGCAAATCTATTCCTGGGGCGTGTGGGGCACGACATAGAAGCGGCAAAGAAGCGGTGTCCAATTCGGGCTCCGAAGTGTGGTGAGTCAACCCCAAATAGAGCACCGAGCCCCCCGGTCAGGTTGCTTCGCTGCGACCAACAGAGAGAGCGAGAGAGAGAGAGAGATAGAGAACGAGAGAAAATAAAGAAAGAGCAAAAAAGAGAGAAAGAAGAATACAGAAAGAGTAACGACAGAGAAAACGATAGAAAAACAGAGATAGAAAATGTGTGTGTGAGAGAGAGAGAGAGAGGGAGAGAAAGAGAAAGTGAAGGGGAGAGAGAAAGAGAGAGTGAGAAAGCGAATGCGACAGTGATGCGATATTATGGGGCGAAAGGCGACTTAGAACGAAATACCGGTTCGTCGCTTGCCCCGGGCTGTTGATGTCTTTCGTATATTCTTTCGTAAGCCAGACTCGCCACACTCGTCACGCGCGTTTGTCGCGGCCGTTTGTGCCCCCCCTCCCCCGAACGGTTCCGAAGCTAGTACCTTCCCTCACCCGCCGTCACCCTGACCTCCCGGCTTTGCCACCCGCCTTTCGTTTTCCGTCAAGGCGCGTCTCTGTTTGCACTGGGCGCGCAGCCCTTATGCTGCTCCAGGCGGCCTATAGCATCCGCCGCGTCTCTGTTTGCACCCCGCACAACACGTGGCAAAGCCCATTGCGCTACCCCCCCCCCCCCCCCTTCCCCCGAACCCTATCGACTAGAGCGCAGCCCGAACGTAGCCCTTGTTGTTGCTACTCATGGGTAGGAAGAGCTTGTTTGTGCGTGCGTGCGTGCGGCTGGAATATGCAGATTCTGCCAGAAGCTACTATGCTTTGGA
>NC_069143.1:6823912-6834925 GCF_943734635.1 Anopheles cruzii
CCCCCCCCCCCCCCACCCCTCCAGACTCTATCGACTAGAGCGCAGATACGTAGCCCGTTGTTCCTACTCATGGGTAGGAAGAGCATGGGGCTTGTTTGTGCGTGCGTGCGGCTGGAATATCCAGATTCTGCCAGAAGCTGCTATCCTTTGGGATGGTGCAATTCCATCCCCCCCCCCCGCATTTTGGGCGCCGGTTAAATGTGCCATTCCAATGCCTTATCACCGGGCATCAGACCTTCTAAGGCTCGGCATCGATCGACAGAAGCACTCCGTTTGGTGGCCGTTTGACCTTTTACGTCCAAGGATTCCGTATCCCGGGTTTTGTGTTCTGCAAATTCTTGTCACGATGCGAAATTTAGAGGTTCTCTTTCTCACTCTCTCTCTCGCTCAAACATGCAGAAGTCACAGTCCGATGAGCTGCACGGTTTCCCCGACAGTCAGTTTGTCAGTGTGTAGGAAGGAAGGCCAAATTATGTGACAGATTTCGCCCCTATATGGGGCGGACAAGCGACCACGGTGACCGAACACTCAGAGGTTTGGTGAGAAGGTGGTTACGGTGACTTCTTGAACCGATGAACCAATGCTAATATGAAAACAATTTGAATCGAGCTTTATTCGACTGTTTAGATGACCTCACGACGACTCAATCGTTGGACACAGGATTGACACAGGAACGCTCGTGTTTTCCTTCTCCCGGGCTACCCGGACCGGTGTCTTCGGTGTCACGGTGCGCGACGTTTTTCCTTCCTTTTCTTCTCAAAATTTTGAGTCAGTTTCTGTTTGTTCTGAGCGAGGTCCAAAGAGAGGTCCGAAGCAATGGAAGCGTGTGGAAGCGCATCGCGCATCGGCTGAGGCTCGGCGCCCTGGTGTGCATGGGTGTGTGCCGACGCCCGGCGTGAGTATGGGTGCGAGTCTGTCCACCCGCCCAAACACCCGCCCGCCCGCTCGCCGGTCCGGGGTCCGGGGCCGGCTTAACGCATGCGCTGCCAACGGACCGGTTGTTGTTGTTGTTGTTGCTGCTGCGGCGGCGGCACGCAAACCGCTTCCTACGCAAGTTCCGGGCTTCCTGCGCGCACCACACGCAGCAAATGGACGGAGGCGAAGGCGAGAGGCGAAGGCGAGAGGCGAAGGCGAACGGAAGCGAGCGAGAGCGGGACGTGAGAAGCGACAAAAAAAATGCGACCCCCTTGTGGTATGGCGCGGCCCACCGGCGGCAGGGTCGCCGGTGGGCCGCCCGACAACGTCGGCGGCGGTCGGACCCGGCCGCCCGGCTGTGGCTGCTGCTGCCCACCACCACCACCACCACCAGCACCGCATCAACGGGGTGCGCGCACCGTCAGGCGTCGAAAAGGCGTGCGGCTCGCTGCCAGAACCTTAGTCGAGCGCAAGTCGAGCACCAGTGAAGAACGTTGCACCAGAGGCTCCAGGGAAAGACAAACCCCCCAGAGGGGCCAGAGAGACAAACAGAAAGAAAGAGAGAGAGAGAGAGAGAGAGCGAGAGAAAGTGAGACAGTGAACAGAACTCGCGCGCGCCAGTGTTCTGGGGTTCTGGGGTTCTGGTGTTCGGCATCTGAGAGAAGAAAGAGTGTAGTATAAAAAACACAACAGAACAGAAGCACAGAGAGAGAGAGAAAGAGAGATTGGGGTCGTCCGAAGAAGAAGCCTTCTGCGCACAGAGCCTGCCGCTGCCACTGCCGGAGCCCCAAAAGTGCCTACACATCGGAACGGTTCTTATGCGCGCGCGCGCGTGTGTTTGTGTGTGTGTGTTAATGTAGGTGTTCCTGGGTGTTCCGTTGCGTCTGCCCCGTCTCCTAGCCACTTCTAGCAACGCCACCATCAGCCCCGCCGTCCGACAAGTCCACAAGCCACATCCAACGCGCGGCGAAGGCGGCAGCATCAAAAGGTGAACCAACTCCACTGGCACTGGCACCCCGGCATCCCGCCTCGGTGGTCGTCACCCGCCGGGTGTGCTGCCGTGGCCACCCAAAGACGAAAACCAAAAAAACGGTTGGTTCCTCAAAACCGGCACCCTTCTTGTCCCTTTAGCGGCCGGCCGGCGAGCACTTTGGTCTGTGGGACTGCGCACAAAAAGTCCCATCCCGGCCACCCAACGAAAGGGCAGCCCGTTATCCCGGTGTGCGCATGTGGGGGGTTACCTTGCAGCAGCTGCAGGACCTTGCAGCTGCCCTGGAGACTGTGCTGTGCCTTTCCCCTGCGGGGAAAACCCATAAAAAGGTTCTGTCTGTGGCCGTGAATGTGGCGCAGGATCTTGGTGCAGAAGGTTCCACGGTTCCGCGACAGGTCCCCGCGGTCCCCGAGGTGTCTGTCCCGGGGATCATCCTGTCCTCTGCGAAACCACCACCATCATTTCAACCCGGTCAGTTCTAATGCAGTGCCCGAGTGCACCGAAATTAGACGGAGCCAACAGAGGCAAACGTCAAACGATTCCCTTTACGAAAGTCGCTCCATCGCGTTGAGCTTCGATCCGATCCGGAGCCGACCTAAACACTTGTTCGAACGGAAGGGGTGTACTTGAAACTGCCTACCTCTGCCTGCGATCTAGCGAATTTAGCTGCAATTAAACCGAGAATTTTATCCGGATCCGCACGCCGTCAAACAGAGGTTAAGCCTCCCGCGCACAGAGAGAGAGAGCGAGCGAGAGAGAGACATGCTGGTGGGCGGCTGGCGGGCGTAGTAGCTGGCGAGAGCGCGGGAGAAAGGTTTTCTTCAAAGTCCGTTGCCGTTACTAGGGCTGCAACGCATCTCGCCTACATAAAGTCCCCGGCTGACAGGCCACTCAGGGCTGTCTGTGGATTCGTTAAAAACACATTCAAAACGGTAGCAAGCTCGGCACACCGTTCACGCATTCTCCTTTTTGGCGGAGCTTCCATTTTCCGGAAAATGGAAAACATATGACGGCAGGAAAGTAGTGTCCGCCATTAGCTCAGGTCCCATCTTTCAGGTAATTCCCGGTAATTCCGTGGCGGTAAAACTCCTAGAATCTTTCAGAAGCCGGATCCAATCGGCGGATCCAGGTTTTGAATACCCTCATCAGAAGTGAACCTCTGTGCTGTGCTGCGCGATCGTTATTCATCGCCGGAACACGGAACAAATAGTAGTCTGCAAAGAGCGCCCCATCTGGTGAATACAGCTGGGGGGTTAACAGTTCCCATCCGGCATTTTCTTCAACTTCGACCTAAATCCGGGCCCTTTTACGTGTAGGCTTCACCACCAGTGACGATTAATCGGTAAAAGAATCCCTTTTCTGTTTTGCCCATGCAAGCAGTCTGTTCTGCAAATGGGTTTCCTTCTTTCAATATGCTTTTCTTTAAGCCCGTTCCCAATACTAGGTCTATGCGTTGCAAATCGGACTTTTTATAAAATGGCTGTACCTGTCGATTGGGACTTCCCAGTTTAGCGGTTCATTCATCATTACCTTGTTTTGACATCAGGTAAATGAATCCAGGTCGCAAAATTTTTTTATCAGTTTGCGAACGGCCGTTGAAAGGGTTAGACAATGTCAACTTTTGTGCCTGAAAATGACGTTGTATGGGGATTATTATTTTTCTGCTCCTTTTGAAGAAAACTGCTTCGGAATCGCACCAAATGCTTGTTGGGACTTGTGTTTGGAAGATTGCAGTGCTTTAAGTGGTTTAAAAAATTCCAAAATGGCGATTTTGACTTAACAAAAAAAAGCGTCGAAGGACTCCAAAAAACGGACTTTTTGATGGGACAGAAAGGTGTGGTGTTTCACAAGCTCCTAAAACCTGATGGAAACGTTAATTCCGATCGCTACTGACAACGAATGGTCAATTTGAACCATGCATCGATCGAAAATCGACCAAAACGCAATTCTAGTGGTTTTCAATGGAGACGCCTAGTCCCTCATGGCCAGGCGCTTCCAAGTCCCAAAAAGCAAAACAGTTTCAGGAAACTATCAAATCACTTCGATGGGAGCTGCTATCCCTCCCCGCGTTATTCACCAGACTTGGTTCTTTCCGAATATCATTCTTTTTCATCGATGGGACACGTATTGGCTGAGCAGCCCTTCGTTTTTCTACGATGAACTCGAAATGGGATGACTAATTAGTTTACTTAAAAAGTCGAAGAATTCCTTCGACTGGGAATCCATGATTTAGCAGAAAGATAGGGGAAATGTATAGCTAGTGATGGCACATACTTTAATTAAAATAGAAAATCGCATTAAAATGTTATAATCTTTTATTTTTTGTTAAAAACAGTCCGATTTGCAACGCATAGATCTAGTAAGACATTTTTCTAAGCATACCCACTCAGGCACTCAGGCGTTTGGAAACAGTACTCAACTGCTGCCAATTCTTCGTCAGGAACCTTTTTTTTTGCGGTCCAGGTCGCTCTGCCACACACTGTCAGTCGCTGTGGATAGTCGACTGATCGTCAACCTTGTGTATTACTCGTGGAAGGGGAGCGAAGGTCAGGTGTCGCTTCAAGACACTGACCCTCTGAGAACCACCTTCAGGACCTTCTCCGATTGCCCGGGTGGCCAATCGCCAGCTCTATCGACCACAGCGTGGCGCAGCGCTGGACTTCCGCACACTTCGCCAACTTCGGCGGGCGCCCACGCCCCGATGTGGCCGTATTGTTCCTTCCTGACACCAGCGGTCCAGTGATGGCCGATGACAACATGACGGCCACGGTGACGGAACGATCGATCCGCAATTTAGTTGTTACTCCCGCACCCACCCACGAACGAACCCGTGTGGGTTGTCATTAGCCGGTGCCTGCCCTGCCCTGCCCTGCCCTGCCCTGCCCTGCCCTGCCCTGCCTGCCGGATTTGTTTTACTTCTCGCCAACCGACCAATTAACCGCGCGGTTCTCTGTCTCACTCGAACCACGGACATGCGCCACGATGCGCGCCCTCTTGAGGAGGCGTTGTTTTCAAATGCGCTGTTGGCTGCCGCTGCCGAGAATGTGTCACGGTCTTGTGTGTCTCGCCAATAATACTGTGTCGCTCGCCCGTCGACGCACCGTTTATGGGCATACGCGTTGGTCCGCGCGCGACCGCGGCCCGTATGGACCGCGATCCGAGCGATCCGATCCGAGAGTTGCGCTGCGCCAGTCAGAGAGCTGTGCGACCCACGGAGCGTGCGGAGAGATATGCGAAAAGGAAAGCGCGCAGTACCTCGCTCCGAATAGCTTCATCCGAGTGCGCGGCGGCGGCACCCAGCGCAAGATCCCAGACCCCCCCTGGTGTTGCTGGCCAGCTGCTACCACATCTCACAACCACCCCACCCATACCCATACCCTGGCAGGCTGCCCCGTTTGGGCGCTGGACGCCATATTTTGCGCACTTCCTGGGGTCGTTGTCATTGAGGCAATAAATTCTGATCCCAGAAGCCGCTGCTGCTGCTGCTGCTGCTGGTCGGCTTCCCAAAATGGGCCAAAAAGTGAAACCTCCTCCCGCCGGGGGTCTACGTCTGTTTTTGGGCACCTCGGCGAAAAGCCGGCTTCGGGCCGTGGCTGAGATCATCCCCACGCACCCCGCAGTTGGCCTGGGCCTGGGTGCCTTCGATACGGCATTTATTGCGCTGCGCGATGCTGTACCGCCTGTAGGTATCATTGACACCGTGTTCTGCCTTATTTGGCGTTTGGTGTTACAAAGTTGGCTCTCGAGCAGTTGCGCAGATGCAGACCAGACCGCGCCATACGGGCCCAGGGGCCGAGGTTCGAGGAGCTCAAGAAACATGCCAAATTTGGGCTCAAAATGAGTGGGGTGATCTCGATCTCTCGGTGCGACCGGATCGCAAAAGAGTCAATCCGGGCAGGCGACATTCGGACCATCTGTCGGAAGTCGCCCCGGGCGAGCGAGATGTGTTCTCGGCGGCGGGTGGGTGTAGAACGTAAACGACCGACTAGGGTGTAGGACGTAAACGAAAACGACCCAACTACTGAAGGAGAATGAAGTCCAAAATTGCACACGCACAAATGATTGCACTCGATTGTGTTTCGATTCGGTTTTAGCTCTTATGGGTGTGCGAATAGGTTTATGTATGCGATTGGTGTTGTAGGAAGCTTGAAAATCTATAGAAGGCATTTTAAAGCCCTACCTTTAGATTGAACTACTGTATGTCACCATTATTGCAACTGGTTTGCAATCGCCACCGCTAGCTTTCGCTTGCATTTTCTTTCTTGCTTGATTTTTTCTGAAGAAATACACTGTGCTACTCAGTATTTAGGTCTCCCTGCAACAACAATACACTTTCCGTTTTTAATCTCAGAAGAACGGACCGGGCCGTATTTATAACAAATACTAGCTGTTCCCGGCGCGCGTCGCCACACCTCATTTCATCCTCATTTCTCGATTATCCGCGATGAGGTACAAACGGACGGATGAAAAACATCTATTTTTGTACATATAGATCTCAGTGTTCAGTAAAGTATACTAAGAAAGTTAAAAGAATCACCAAAGGATACACATTAAACGAAGTAATATCTAATCGTTGCCCTACGAAAACTGAAAACCAAGATAAGTTAGTAGATGATCGTTATTTCAAGTGCATTTTATTCATTTCTGTTTCATTGTTCATCATGTTCCTTCATGTATTCTGTTACCAGGACTTTCAAATTGAAATAATGAAATAAACTTATTAAATTTAGGATGTTGCTGTTTGTGAATTTCAGAATGCTGTTGTTCTGACAAGTCTTGTCCTTGTTGTGAATCGATTCATCGGTTTATGCAGAAAGACTTTCGCATGATACGCTTGCCCACGAACTTCGTACCGGAATTACTATTCGCCGAATGTGTTTCTTAAGCTTGCTTTAATTTTGGCCTTGATATGAATGTTTGTGTGGATGCACAGGATGCGTGCCGTATGGAACGCTTTGTCGCAGACTTCACATATGAACGGCTTTTCGCCGGTGTGTGTGCGAATATGATTCACAAGTTGGGATGGCCGTGCAAATTTGCCAGGACAATGTGGACATGGATTTTTGTCCTTGTTATGAATTTTCATGTGGTTGCGTAAGATTGTTGACGCATGGAATGCTTTACTGCAGACTTTACACTTGAACGGCCTTTCGCCGGTGTGAATACGAATGTGATCGTTGAGTTGGTGTCGCTCTGCGAATTTGTCAGGGCAATGAGGACACTGCTTGTCCTTGTTATGAGTTTTCATGTGGACGGCCAGGTTTTTTGCCGCATGGAACGCGTTGCCGCAGACATTACACACGAACGGCTTCTCGCCAGTATGCTTCCGAATGTGATCGATGAGTTGGCTTTGCTGTGCGAATTTGCCATCGCAATGAGGACATGGATGTTGGTCCTTGTTATGAATTTTCATGTGCTGGCGCAGGTTTTTTGTCGCATAGAATACTTTAGTGCAGATTTCACACACGAGCGGACACTTCTGAAAAAAGATGAGGAGCATGTTACCACCGTTTCGTTACGAAAGCATGAGACATTTCATTATTAGAAGGTTACCTGAGCAAGTGATATGGGATATTCTTGTAGTTTAAGATATTCGGCGAAATCCATCGACGAAATCGACAGGCACTCAGACGTGGTTCTAGAAAGAAATGCGCTATAACACATATTTACTCTTGTCAACGTCATATTTCCTACAGTCAACTTACTCCGATGATAATGAAGCATTAGACGGATTAGAAGATGCCATTTTTACTCCAAGTATTTGTTAAAGACGAAAGCAAAATTGACCGTATCGCGTGCTAGAAAGGTTATTGTGCATTGAGACGGCTATTTTGACAGCTATTTTGCCGGCTATTTTTGACAGCTTCTATGCTGTCAACCCCGGAGAAAAAGCACGGCTTCTAAACGATGCTGTGAGTAGCAGAAGCTGTCAATTCAATCATTCAAAATAGTTTCCAAACGATACTGCGGTTCTTTAGAACCATTTATATCAGTGAGAAAATCATTATATCAGTGAGACCATTTACATCACTGAGAAGAAATAAGTTTCCGACAGATTTATTCACAACGACGAAGACAGTTGTGAGACAGGGCAGGAAAAATAAACATGTTTCACAAATAACATAGAAACAGAGCTCTGCTTTATGATTAATTAGATTTTTTTAAATGCCTACCAAACACTCATATAAACCAAGATCCTAGGCATCCGTTGAGGACGTTATCATTCGAATGAACAAATTGACAGCCTTCAGTAACTCACAGCATCAGTAAGTTACCGTGTGTATGTTTTTGCCCCTGGGCCACATAGAATTTCTCAAAAGTCGGTTAACAATTGCAAATTGGACAAGCGTTCCTCTGTAATAAACTGTTGGAATCGAAATGGCAACTTCGAAGCCATCTAAAGCTTCATTTTCAGCCGAGTAAGTTCAGGCGGATTGGTTTATTAGTTTTGGAAGTTACACTTGAACTTTTGTGTGAAAGGTAAATTCATTACATTTTTTATGGAGAACAATATTGGTCAAATGTTTACCACGATTGGCTTGGCAATAGCTCATTCGGCCGACCTATTTTTGAGTACGCAAAAAACGCTTCTCCAGCAATGTTGTGATCACATCATCGATCGGATGGAGAACGATTTCAGGATCAGGTTGTGGGTTAGATTCAAGTTTTATCCACCGTGAGAAGTTCGGCTCGGCTCGGGAGAGTACTAATCGGCATCCGTTTTGTTTCCGATTCGCGCAGTGGCAACAGGCGGAGGACTTCTCGCGCAAGAAGGAGATCCGGGCGTACATGTACAAGCTGCGCGAGCAGCGGCTGAAGGACTTTTACGCCAGCAACGACAGTAGCCCGCCGTACTTCCTGATGGATAATGCGAGCGCCACGTTCGGGCTGAAGAAGACGGGTGCGGTGACGGTGGGCAGCCACGGCAATTCGCTCGTCGACCAGAGCTTCGAGAGCTTCAAGACGAAGGAGATCCGCGACTCGGAGAGCCCGACCAGGTAACACGGCGAGGGGGGGCACCTTAAAGGCGCACCTAGGCTCACGCCACACTTGTGTGTGTGTTTTTTAGGTTCGGCACTCCAGCGGCGATGGCGACGGTGACGGCGGCGGCGGACGGAAGCAGATCCGGCTGGCAGATCCGGACGTCGGAGGAGGTGAGCGAGGACGGCAAGACGCACACGGTACGCAGCTCCGCCACCACCGAGGGCACGCAGGAGCTGGACGGGGGCGGCCGGGCCCGGTTCGCCGGTCGGAACGAGGAAGCGCACAGCGAGCGGTACGAGGAGGACCCCGAGAGCGGGCTCGCGGTTCGCAGTGCGGTCGCCCAGTCGGACACGTTCCTGTCGGAGGACCGCGAAGATGGGGCCGGCCACCGCCACCGGTTGGTGACAGCCAGCCAGACCTCCCACCACCACCACCAGTCGTCCTCCAGCAGCAGCAGCACCACCACCAACACCGACGGCAGCAGTGCCCGCCTCGGGTCCGTGCAGCTCTCGCAGGACCCGGAGCGCGTGCGGGAAGCATTCCGGCTGGCGGGGCAAGAGGGTGGCACGGTGGTGGAGCGCGAGGAGCAGCTGGTGAACGCGACCACGAGGATGATCACCGAGACGAAGCAGCTGGCCGACGGGACGACGGTGACGACGCGCACGTACGAGAAGGTTGCCGGTGAAGCTGAGCTGGAAGTGACGGGGGTGGGTGACTCGGCGGCGGTACCGATGACAACCCCCGGCACCCAGGCCAGGGTCGCCACCTCGGCCGAGAAGATCCTGGTGGAGGTGGATGCGGCCCACGAAACGTTCGTCCGGTCGCTACGCTCGGTATCGCCGGCCGCCGGCGGGGTGGACCAGGGCACCTCACCACCGCAAGGGGGTCGCAAGGGTCGCACCTCGCCGGCACCGGCTCCCGCCGTTCCGGTTCCGGAGGCAACTACATGCGATCGACGATCACGTCCGAGCGGAAACAGTCGCAACGCTGCGACACTGATGCAACCGGGGATAGTGGCGGCGGCGGCGGCCGAGCGGATCGGTCGGCTAGCCCCCGGAAGGTGTCCACGGGGACGACGGCGCAGACGAAGGCAGGGCGGCACGAAACCGCCGCTCGTGCGCAGCGAAACGTACGAGGAACGCTGCCGAAAGATCCTTGGCATGTCGGAAACGGCCACCGCCGCCGCCGCCAATGGTCCCGACCCGGCCACCGGTAGCATCTTCAGCACCTACGACAACACCGTGACGACGACGGTGACTGCGACGGCGGCAGCGGCGGCGACGGCAGCGGCGGCGGTGCAGTCACGCTCGGAGCAGCGCTCGGAGAAGCGACGCCAGCTCGAGCAGGAAATTCGCTCGATCGAGAGCGAAACCATAGGGCGGGCCGCGGCGAAGGAGGCCGCGGTAGAAACGGTGGAGCCGGCGGCGGCACCGAAAGCGAAGGATGCACCGGCACCGGCAACCCCAGGCACGGTGGCGCGTAACGTTTCCGTCGCCGAAATCACGATCGTCCCGATGATGGAGGCCACCACGCAGGTGGAGACGCAGGTGCGCACCACCACTACCACCACCGGGAAGGCGTCTTCCGGCGTGCGCCTGCTGACGAAGCAATCGTCCGACGGGAAGTTCGATCGGCGGCCCATCAGCACCAAGAGTTCGTCCGACTTTGACGTGAAGCGACAGACGGCGACGGTGGCGGCGGCTGCGTCCGCGCCGGTGCCCCGGAATCACCACATCACGGTGGCCAAGATCAAGATCGAGTCGGTGCGGGGTGGCGCCGTCAAGCAGCAGGTGGGCCGCGCACGAGGTAGTACCACCACCACCACCACCACCACCACCACTACCGGTAGCAGCGTCCGGCGACAGGCAGCTCACTGCGACTCGGAGTCCGACAAGGAGACGGGTGTGTCGGACAGCGAACCGGAACCGACCGAGACCGGAGCCGTGAGCGGTGCGTCGGGGGCGGCTGCGGGCCGTCGTCGCCGCCCACCGGCGGCGATTACTGATCGCAAGGACTCGGCTCCGGTTTACCGGACGACGGGTCGGGCACCGGCCGCCGACAAGTGCTACACGCGCTCCTCGAGCGACAATCATCTTCGCACCACCACCACCACCACCGGCAGC
>NC_069143.1:6841438-6986044 GCF_943734635.1 Anopheles cruzii
GTCAGGTCCGCGCAATTTGAGAAGACTCCGGTGTAGAAGGACTCTCCTATATTGAAGGCTTTGCGTTGGAAAACGTGCTCTGGTCCGCCTAGGAGTTCAGTGGCGTCAAGTCGGGAGCTCTGTGACTCGCGCCAACCGCACCAATTAACAAACTCCAACGACCAACGGCTGTGAGTTTTTGTGTGTGTGTGTTTGACAAGGACGACATGTGGCTCAGCACACGGAATACATTCTCTGCCGGAGTACACTCTACTATCAAACCGTACCCCGTGCGTTATCAGTGGCAGTGGCATATTTGGCTGCTGCGGCTAGACCTACGCGACCAGCTCTACCACCATCACCCACTCGGTACTAGGGTACTAGGGCCGAGTGATAAGCCCCGAGCACCGGCCATTTAAGACCGACCCGGACCCGATCAAATATCTCGGTGGGACGTCCCCCAAGCCAAGTCAGCTCGCGGCTTTCGTGGCAGCGACTATTTTCACGCCGGCGAAGAAGAACTCTTCCTGCCGGGTGATATGAATAAACGTGCACCGAGCGAGCGAGCGGGCGCGGTATGTTACGTAACGGAATGTTGCGCACTAGAAGCTCCACGTCGCGTGTAGCAAGCGATGCAGCGATACTGACAGCCGCCCGACGCCGCTGCTGCGCTTCGGTCCAATTTTGGTCCGAGACGTTCCGAGAGAGAGAGAGAGAGAGCGAGAGACCGCCGGAATCGCTCACACAGAACGATCGGTGGCCAGGCCTGTTGGGTGTCTTGCAGATGTTGCTGCCCCTGCCGATTGCTGTAACGGGGTCCTCCTTCTCCGGGTTCCGGCCACTGGAGCACTTTTGGTTTACGCGGCTGGCCTGACCTTGGCAGAGGTTACGTACCGGGAGCGATGGAGTCGGGAGCAGTGATCCCGACACGACCCGTGTTTGGTCCGGTAAAGGCCGGCTTCGCTGACACCAAGGGTACACACCTCTTCCTCTCGTCCGGTGTTGGTCCCGTAGTATTCGGCTTCGGGGAGTCTACGGGAAACCCCCACCCCAGACCAGTAACCAGATCTCGGTGTTACCTGGGATGTGGACCTGGGACATTAGACGGACGGCGCTTTTGATGTAGACGGCGCTTTGGTGTAGTTCGGAGCTCTTTCGACCGTCACCAGTTCGTCGCAGAAACACGTCCCGATGACGTCAAACAGAAACCAAAAGAATCGACGGTCGAGGAGGCTAGTCCAGTGATCCAGACCTAATCCACTGGGGATGTCTGGAAGGAGGGAGATAGAGTGTCGATGGCGATCGGGGAGTTACAGACTGGGGCTTGCTTGTCTTGGACCTGCTCTACCGTCCCGGACTAGGCTAATGCCAGCTGTGGTTGCGTCTTTACCTCACGATAGAGAGAGAGAGGAGCGCCCACCGGTGCGAAGAGGCGGAACGATTCACAATTGCCTCCGTCTCGGCCCCGCGTATATCCAGGAAAATTCGGTCTCACCCTGCTTTCGGTCTGCACCTGCTACCCTCGCCAGCTCGCTCGCTCTAGAGACCGCTCCGTGACCATCTAGGGACATTTGAACGAGGGCCAACGCAAAACGGCAACACAACACACATGGGTGGCTCGGTGTGTCTGTGTCTGTGCGAGGTGCGAGTGCCCTTGAAGGCCGATCGTGTACGAGATCGAGCAACGTTGTTGAAGTTGGTTTGGCAGCTTAACGACGCACCCGGATATCGATCGGTGCGGCGTTCGCCCACACAACAGCCAAGAACGGCTGCGCTGGCTGACAGTCCGGAGACTAACGGACCAACAGCAGCAGTCCGGAACTGTCAGTGAGCAGCAGGAAACAAGGCGGCCTCCTCGGGACGTCAGACTAGCGATTGGCAGTTGAGGGCCGCCGCCGCCGTCAGCGTTGCTCGGACGTACACAACACCTATCACCTATCAGCCACTTCCCAGCACACACCCCGCTACCCCCGTCGAGCCTGTGCCGGTACTATGGTCCCTGGTGCTGCTGATGGTCGGGGTCGGGGCAACTTCAGTTGGGGTTTTCCGGCGGACCTAAAAATAGCGCCCTAAACGTTAACAGCTCACTGCACAGACAGAGATTGCGTATGCATTGCCGGCGTACGCATGTGTGTGTGTGTGTGTGTGTGTGTGTGTGCGGGAAAAGAATTGCAAACGCGCGCGCTGGGAACGACAAGTCTGTGGCGAGAAGTACAGGCCCGGAAAGGAAGATGCAATTGAAAATGAGTTAGAAACGGGAACCAGGCGAAGCAGAGGAAGCAGAGGAAGCAGATTCTAGCATAGGGTGATCCATCAAGTGTTTTGGGTTTTTAAGCTACCGAGCTACTTGACATCTAAAATGTCAAACTTCTTCACTCTGGGAATTGTAAACATTGAGTAAAAATTTTGACAGTTACGAAATGGGGAAGACATTGAAAAAACCTAATTTCCAAAGTGGTTCTCAAGTCTTCAACTGAAACTGTACGACATTTTACTCATTTCCGCCTCGGTGGAATCTCATTTCCGCCTTTCTGATTGCGGTTCTTTGGCGAAACTGGAAAACTTGGAAAACTTGGACTTGGACTTGGACTTGGTGTCAACAGGACGGCGCTACGACGTGCCATACAGCCGTCGGCCGATCTTCAGAAGCCAAGAACTAGATGGACCACCCTGCTAAAAAAAAAACGACTGACGGGCTGCTAAAAATATCATTCGCCGTTGTCGTTGTCGAAAGTGAGATGCGGCAGACATAGTCGTCGAATGCTTGAGCCGCGCGGCAACCAACCGCACCAACAATCATCAACCGTCACCGAGAACCCTCCGAGGTCCTCCGATCTAACCGCCTTCGCGCTGTTTGGTCCCCCTTTCTGCCAGGTGTCGAAGGTATCGTCCAGCAGCAGCAGCAGCACCACCACTACGCGCACCGTTCGCGCTGGTTCCGGTTCCGCGGCAACACCGGCCTCGGCTACATCGGCCATCAGGCAGGTGTCCATCGACAGCCTCGACCAAGTGTGGGACGAAGCCGTGCTAAAGCAGTTGGTACGTGTGTGGTACTGGTGGTGTACTCCTCAATCTCCTCCCTCTCTCTCACACACGCTCCCGCTATCACTTTGTTCTTCGCCCCCAGCTGGAGCAGTCCACGAGCTACGACGATCGGCGCAAGATTCGGGCCCGCATCCGGCAGATAATGGCCGAGAAAGAAGGTACGACCCATGCACCACTCTGCGTCTCTATATCTCTTCCTTTGCCCCACTTTCTGACACTTCGTCCTCCCGCGCCCCATCGCCCGTCTTACCATCATGGCGCGTGCGCGCTGCCTTGGGAGTCTCAGGGTTTGGGGCGATGCTGCTTGTGTTCGCCGCCATCAGCTCGGTTTTCTTTGCCGCTCCCCGATGCCGGCCCGACTTTCTTTCCGTTCTATTACTCGAGTATGACGTACGAGTATGTTTGTTATTGTTTAACTTTTCTGTTACCGTTTTTTCGTTTTCTTTTCTGTTATGGCTCCCTGTTACTGTATTGCTCGTGCTTTTTTTTGGTTACGTTTCATTTACTTTGTTTTCATTTCGATTCATTTGTGGTTCTTTGGCGCGCTCCGGGAATGATGAAGAGACTGTCATTGCCGGTCAGATCTTTGCTCGACGTTACCGGTCGGTTGATGGTTTTTGTTCTAGCTTTCTCCCCCGTTTTTGGGTGGTCTTTTTTGTCTACTTCTATTATCGGCTGCCTTCTGATGCTATCAAACACGCCCACCCGAGTGCCCTCCATTGGGCGATTATTCGTTTTCTGATCACAGTATAGGAAAACCCCTCGCCAACCATGTACCAGGTTGTTCAATCAAGTTTGCGCGTTCGATGAGAAAAACATAATTTTATGGTTTGAAATCCATTTCATTACTCAGTATGGTCTATCTGCAACAACAATACATTTGTTCCAATGAGCTTCCAATCCGTGAATGCCCTGATCCCTGAAGTGAGAATCTGGAACGGGGTGAAAAATTGTGTTTTCATTAATTCATGGATTTTTGCCATTCTCCAAACAGCTCTCGTGACACGAGAGGTGTGCCCCCCGCCCCCCCCCCCCCCCCCCCTCATGGGTTTTTGAACGGTTCCACCCATCCCCTCGAGAAGTCTGCGCAGTTCCGGAGGCCCACAGTTGGCCAATCGTTGGCCTTCGAAATCTCGCTCTGGATAGACTAGACAGACGAAGGATCTGCGTACCGGGTCTTTTGGTCTTCGGGTCTTCTTCGCCACGTGCCTCGTCCACTTAGGTGTCCGCTACTCGTTAGGGCGTGTTTCTGCCTCTCGCTCCCTCTCTCGTTCGTGTTCTCGACTCTACGCAATTTACTTACACTCATTTTCTTTTATTTTTTTGTTTCTTGCTTTTCCATTTCTTCCTATTCCTCTCTGCCTCTCCCTCTCTCTCTCTCTCTATCTATTTCTCTCTCCCTCTCTCTCCCTATCTCTCTCTCTCGTTACCCTGATGCGCCTATCCTGCGCCCTGCTGTTTGATTTGTTCATCCTCTCCTACATATCTCTCTCTCTCTCTGTGCTATGTTTATGTGTCATTTGTGTGTGTGTGTGTGTGTGTCCGTGGTCCTCGGTTGTCATACATCCATCCCCCCCCGCCACCCACCAAAAACCCTCCCACCCGACCTGTGTCACCTGTGTGTCTTGTCACCACCTCCGCACAGCATGCACCGACATCGTCGCCAGTGTCACCGCCGACCTGCAGCGGGATCGCACCCTGCAGCAGCAGACATCAGCGGCCGCCACCGCAGCGGCAGCAGCGGCAGCAGCGACGGCAGCGGCCGCCAACGGAGGGTTGCCACAGGGTGAGTCACTGCTGCTGTTACCGTTACTGCAGGGCCTGCTACTGAGCAATGCGGCCGCCCTCGGCTACCATTTGCCGGTCCTAGCGGGCCTCACCGGTCCACCGGGTGTTGGTGGAGCTAATCATGTTTGTAGTGCTGGTGGTGGTGGTAGTACTAGTAGTGGTGGTAATGGTAGTAATAGTAACGCCAACCTGCCCCGAGAAGGTGCAGGCGTTGGGAACGGTGCAGTAGGGACAGCGACGACGACGGCGGCCCTGCTACCGGTCGAGGACTCGGGCACCGAGTCGGGCGAAGATTTGCGCCTGTTGGCCGCCGGCCTCCACGAAGCGGCGCTGCAAACCCACCCCAAGGGGGCGACGGTGGGGGCGGCAGCCCCCCCGGCCGCCGCCCAATGTTCGGTGCTGAGCGAAGTGACGGCCGCTCTCGAGCGGCTACAGCGGACGCTGCGCGGCGAGGGCGGTGGCGGGAGCGCCCCCGATGTGATGCAGCTTGACACCGAGAAGCGGCACGCCCTGCTGGCCCTCGTCGCCCGCCTACAGGAGGGTCTAGGGCAGCCGGAAGCGATGGCGGCGGCCGCAGTGGCTAGAGGTGGTGGGGTCGTCAGTGGCGAAGGAGCAGGCGGTGGTCCCCGGCGGTCCTCCGCTGAAGCACAGTTGGACGCCGGCCAAAGCCGCCACCGAGTGGTGCCGGGGGCGGCAGCACCGCCGACAAGTTCACGATTCGGCGGTGGCGGTAGCGGCGGAGGCGGCGGCTCGAAGCGTCGCACCAACCGCAGCAACCGCCACACGGTGGGCGTTAGTCGTGAGGAGCTCGCCGATGCGAGAAGGTTCATCGAGGAGATGGTGTTGGTGAACGGTACGGTACATCAGTCGGCGGCGGCGCCGTTGCAGCCGCCGCAGCCGCCACAACCCGTTGCCACGGGGGTTAGCGAGAGGCCGCCCCTCCAGAAGCAGCCGGCGCCGCCGCCGCCGTTTGCGATGAAGCGCCCGAGTCAGTTCGTGCCGAAGGAGATGCAGAACGCACAGACGGCCATCGACAAGCTGGTGCTGCCGCCAGCCGCCGTGCCGCCGCCGCCGCCGAAGAGCGCTGGCGGCCCGCCAACGGTTCCGCCCCGGACGGCCGCTGCCAAGGCGGCCAAACAGAAACTACTGCTGAGCCGCCAGTCACTGAGCGTCGACCAGGTTCAGCCGCCCACCGCGGCGGCCTCTAAACCACAGCCGCCGCCGCCGCTGCAAGGGCCAGCCGCCGAGCAGCACTTCCGGAAGCCGACACAAACGGCCGCCCAGCGGGCACTGGTCAAGAAGTACTCGTTCAACGACGGCTCCAGCTCGGACGAGGAGCGCACGAAACACGCCCACCGAAAGCCGGAAGAACAGCCGCCGGCGGCGGCGCCGCCGAGTAAGACGGCGGAACAGGTGGTGCTGCGGAACAAGAGCACCACCACGCCGGTCGTCAACACGGTGCAAAGGATGGTCAACCGCGAGGTGAAACTGCAGCCGCCGGCGGCTACGGCTGCCGTGGCGGCCAAAGTCACGGCGGCCAAAGTCAACAAAGCGGATGGTGATCACCATCACCTCAACAAGTACACGAGCAAAAAGTTGCGCATGAAGCGCGCCAACACGATCGACATCCCGAAGAAGCTGCTTCTGACGGGCGGCTACGACGACGACGACAGCGATGGATGCCGCACAGGGGAACGCAGCACCACGACCAGCACCACCACCACGAAGCCGCACCATCTATCGCCAGCGGCGGCGCCGCCGCCGCCGCCGGTAGAGGTGCCGGACTTTAAGCCGCGCACCGAGAATGACCTCAAGTTCATGGCCTTCCTGCAGCGCCAGGGGAAGCAAGGGCAGGCTCGCCAGGGCTGGAGCAAACCGGTGCCGCCGCGCGAGCACGCCGGGTCCAGTAACTGGACGAACAAGTTCGACCACCTGAAAAGCAACTTCGAGCAGTCGGCGGCTGCTGCGGCGGCGGCTGAGCGGCGCAGCCTCTCGGAGCTGCCGCCGCGTCACGGAGCGCCCAAGGCATCGGCGATGCACTTCTGGCGGAACCGGGCGGCAAGCGGTTCGTTCGACGACACCGAGCCGCCGCCGCCGAGAGCGGCGCCGCCACCCGTCCTCGAAGGACGGCTCGTGCTGGGGGCGCGCAGAACCGGGGCCGCCAGCGGCTCGACCAATCAGTTCTCGCACGCAGCCGCCTCCGTCTTCAAGCCGATACCCCGCAAGCTGGCGGTGGAGGTGGCGGCTGGTCCGGAGTCACACAAAGCACCGCAAACCGCCGTCGTCAAGCCGATCCCGGCGCACTCGACCCCGCACTCCACCGGCCTGGTCAAACAGTTGGTAGCCGCCGGGTTCCACGAAACGGTGGCGGCCGTCAAGCCGGAGCCGCTGAACGTGCAGCTTGGCCTCGTCCGCTCGCTAGCCGCCCAAGGCTACCAGGAACTCCCGTACGTACCACCGGCGCGTCTCGAGCGCACCCCGACGCATAACGTCCTGAACTACCGACCGCGTCCGGACGGTGCCGGGATTGAGCCGCCGCCATCAGCCGCCCCGTGGGCGGCTAAGAAGGGCACCAGCACGGAGGGAGAGACGGCGGGGCGCGTGGCCAGCATCGCGTCGACCAAGTTCACGGCCAACCCGTTCGGGCACAGCAAGGCAACGCTTCCCGTACAGCCGCCCCTCACGTACCACGGTTCGCTCAAGTACAACGAGAAGCCGCTGGCCTATCAGGGAGCCGCCGGCGGCGGCGAGAAGCGGCCATCGCTGCCGGACGTGTCGACGACGATCGCGTACACCTTCACCGACTACACGCAGCCCACCTCCGTGTCAACGTTCTCGTTGAACCGCAGCGATTCGCTGACCAACCCGGACAACGAACCGCTCGTCCTGACGAGCTTCAATTCGGTCTTTAGCCCCCCTTCGAAACAGCCGCCGCCCGTAGCGGCAGCCATCAGCTATCTGGCCGTGAACGTGGACCAGCGTAGCTCGTCGTCACACTCCCCGGCCGACGACGGGGACGACGACGACGAGGACGACCTGGAGTCGGTCGACTCGCACGAGATGCCGCGAGCCGTCTCGAAGGTGATGCAGCTTCCGGTCAGCCAGCAGGCGACCTACTCTGGACCAACTCGCCAGCAGCCGTCGTCGCAGTCGCCGCACCTGGCCGTTCGGTCGGGCCGCGGTTCACTCATCGCCCAGAGCCTGCAGTCGACGCTGAAGAAGCTCAAGGACAAGAGCCCGACCCCGCCATCGACCATCAGTCAGCCGCCGCAACAGCCGCCGCAACAGCCGCCGCAACAGTCGCCGTACCGTCAGTCGGCCGCCGTGGCGCCGCCGCATGCCATCTACAACAACGTTAGTCACCAGCAGCAGCAGCATCCCTTGGCACGGGCGCGCTCGAGCCACACGCTCGCCTTTGGGCCACCATTAGCCGCCACCCATCAGCCGCCGCAGCCGCCGCCACCAATCGGTGGTGCTTTTGGTAGTAGTAGTAGTAGTAGTAGTAGTAACAGTAAGCAGCGCAACGTTGAGGCGTACTTTGGCGGCTATTCGATGGGACGGGCCGCCTCGAACCACAGTCTCGCACCGACGACGGCGACGACGGCAGTGCTACGTGACAAGAGCACCCTCCTGGGCGGCTCACGACCGGCCCCCGTTCGCCCCGTTTCGTACGCGATCGGCGGCTACTACGGTGCTACGGGCGGCTATCATCCGCAGACGGCCGCCTACCACTTCCAACGCACGCCGCTCGCCCCAACGGAGGCTGTCGGCGGCGGCGGCGGAGGCGGAAGCGGAAGCGGAAGCGGCAGCGGTGGCGGTGGCGGCGGCTTACTGCGTAGCCGCACGATGCCCCACATACCGCTCGGCAGTCTGGCCCTGCTCGATGAGAGCAACGTCGAGGACGCGTTCGAGGAGCTCATGAACCAATCGTTCGCGGTCTAATCAGTCCTCAGGTGGTGGTGCTTGTGGTGGTGGTGGTAGTAGTAGTCAGCAGCAGCAGGAGCAGCGGTGGTAGTGTGCGTGTGCCACGTCACAGCAGCAATCGGTGCGGCCCTCGCCACATGGTCGCCAGCGTTTGCCAAGCATTCCATTTGTGCATCCTTGCGCACATCCTCTCGCAGGTGTGTCTCTGTGTGTGTGTGTGTCTGTCTATGCGTGTGTGTGTGTGCATATGCGCCCGAGAAAAAAGGAATTAGCGGCGCGCGCGCATTTTCTCTGATCTGAGTTCTGTTGTGATGTGGTCGTCGTTACGGTTTTGATCGTCCGTCTGCGTCCGTCTTCTGCGCCCCCCCCCCCCCCCCGTCTCCACCGCTACCTCTCCGATTTCTCCGCCGTTCGAGGGTGCTGGCCACTCGGCCATCGTTCACCAGCTCCAGGGTTTCGCGGTGTCTTTGGGTGTCCTCGGAGATCAGCCTGCTCAGCCAGCCATCCGGAGCCACAGTGCCAGAACACACCACACCATCCACACGATCCATCCATCGAGTCCAGACTACCAGGCACATCCGACTAGTAGCAGCCGTCTCTGTGTGCGTGCGTTGTTAGAGCACATCGCTTCGTTCAGTTTCGTGAGTTTCGAACCGCCTTTTTTGCTCGCTCTCTCTCTCTCTCTCCCTTGCCCCCTTCTCGCTGTGACAATGATCCCCCGTCCCACCGAGCCCTCCCCACCGGTAGCGTGTTTTTTTGCCACCTCTGTCCACGTGTGTTTTTGTTGTTGTGCTGTTTGTGCTGTGCTGTGCTGTAGGTCTAACACTTGAAAAACGGACTACTTTTCAAAGAAATCGAGATCGATCGCTATCTCCCTCGATTTCTCCCTCGCTCTCTGTTAAATCGTGAATTCCCAGATGCAAAAAAATGTTCGTCTTTTGAAACAAACCTCCTTAGTCCTCCAATTTCGACTTCCTCGTAGGAAACGAAGTGCTCTGGTCAGCCAATACGTGTCTCATCGATGAAAGCGAATGATATTCGGAAGGAGCCAAGTCAGCGTGGGGGATAGCAGCTCCCATCCAAGTGCTTTGATTGTATCCTGAACCAGTTTTTCTTTGTGGGTCATGGAGGCGCCATGCCATGGAGCAACAGGCGCCTCCATTTCGCACAAAAAGAAACGGCATTTTGGTCGTTTATCGATCAATGCATGGCTCAAATTGGTCATTTGTTGTCAGTAGCGATCTGAGTCTGAACGGTTTCATCAGGTTTTGGGAGCTTGTGCCAAAAAAAAAGCTTGCTTCCTTTTTTTGGAGTCCTCCGACGCTCGTTGTTTGTTAAATCAAAATCGCCAGTTTTAAGTCGTTTAAAGCACTCAAAGCACTGCGATCTTCCAAAAGCAAGCTTCGACAATCATTTGATTCAATTCTGTAGCAGTTTTCTTCAACAGGTAGCAGAAAAATGAGAATCCCTGCATAACGTCATTTTCAGGCACAAAAGTTGCCGTGGTCTAACCCTTTCAAAGGACTTTAATTAATTTTGAAATCATTTACCTGTTATTTTTTTTTTAAGCATTTCTATTTTTTAAAGCAAAACTAGTAGGTCCAAATTGACAGCTAGAGCCATCTTTTTAACAGTCCGATTCTCAAGTTTTAGACCTGTATGTGTGTGTGTGTGCGTGTGGGGGGTATTTTCGCTACCGCCCCTCCATTTTTGTTTGTGATCCCGAATGCTGCTGCACCGTGTCCCGGCTGCATGTGCCTATACCCCCCCCGTTGCCTGCGCCACCCACCCGGTGTGTGTGTGTGTGTGTCATTCACTGTAGCGCCCGTCATGTCTCTTCACCTTCATCTTTCACCACCACCGCCGTCGAGGCCGTAGGCCGCGCTTTCGTTCGGCGCCGGGGCTACCATCGGACCGACAGCAATCACTCACCGAACGTATCACCTCGCCGCCAAACCTTGTCCGCGGGTGTGGCGGCTAGTGTAGAAACCGAGCCCGAGCCGAATGGGCACCGCACCATGCTCTATGCCGCCACATATATGTATTTTGTTGTGTTTTTAGCTTTGTTTTCAGTCTCATACTTATCGGTTCCACAGGTCGTTCCTTTTTTTCTGTTTGTTTGGTTACCTATTTATATGATTTAAGTTGTATTTTTTAAGTTTGTTTTCATCATTTAAACTACTAGCTCTGTTAGCGGTACTTGTTTATATCTCCTTACTTTCTCGTTGGACCTTTCGTTACAGCGGTTATTCTTATAATTTATTTGTTTTCATTTACGTTTATTAGATATTTTAAGTTTCACATGCGTTCACTCTGTAGGCTTTCACTTTGTTTGTTGAGTTGTTTATTTGACTTTTGTGTTTGATTACTTTGGAGCTCCTTTCTTAGGTTATCTTTTTTTCCGTGTAATCCTAACTTCTTGTCTTAATGTTGGTACCGGGTTTTTTTTCTTTTTTTTTGTTTGGTTTGTATATTGTTTTTCTTGGTTTGCTTTTCCGTTTTCACTCCTTTATTTTGTACACTCTCTCATCCTCCCAAATAGTTTCATGATTTTGTTTCTGGTTTTTGTTTAGTACCGTTTGTTTTATGACATTTAAGTTAAACCGCCACCCCCCGCCCCCCCCCTTCCTATACCCCGTATCTCATGCTACACGCTTACTATTACGCCCGGCACTACAACCCTGCCCTGCCGGGGCGCTCAGCACATCCATTCCTAAGCTAACCTTTTGGGACTCTGTTGTTGTTTCTCTTTTCATTCGTTCGCTCGCTCGCTCGCTCGCAGCAGTTCAGCAGACCACGCGTACCGTCGCGTCCAAGATGGAGTCGCAGGATGGCGCCACCGTGACCACGCGCACAACCGGTAAGCGGCCGTTACCCGATCCGGCATGCATCCTTACTCAACTCTTGATGCCGATTTCAGTCACTACCAAAACGGTTGCATCCACGGGTACCCCGAAACCCATGTCACCGTTCGCCAAGTTCCGGCAGCTCGATAAGCAGAACTCCGTCTCGTCGCAGTCGCCACCCAAGTAAGTGCCGATGCTTGCCTTAGCCGCAACGCTAAGGACTAGGAGAGGGCCACTAGCCTGTGCCTAATGTATGTAGAGGTATCTCCGAGGTACGGTTAGCTTAGAGTTGAGCTCGTAGCCAGTAGGTGACCAGCCTTTCTTACTCCCGGACAGCGAGAGAAAGCACGAGCAAAAGGAGTGTGAGAGAAAGGTAGAGATAGTAAGAGAGTGTGGGAGAGAGAGCGAGGTAGAGATAGAGGTAGGTGAGACCGTGTGTACCCGTGTGATAGGAGTGACTAACCCAGGAGAAAGGAGAGCTACACGTAGTAACCAACCTCTAACCACTAGCCACCAGTTGGCACCAAGTAGCATCCTCTCGGTAACAACATTTCCTCCAGTAACACAACCCCTTTCAGGGGACCCCTTTTTCGTTTGGTTCGAGTCCCAAAATTTCCGCCCAACTCCAAAAACCCGCCCACCCGCCCGTGCAGCGATCCAGAGGAGACCTCATGGTCCTGCAAGAGTTCGCGAACGCTCGTTGCCGATGGAGATCGTCTAAAGATCGCAGGACGACGAGTTGCTCTCATGAGCGCTGCGCTGCGTAGTTCTAGGTGTACCAGAGGGGCCCGACCAAACTAGTCATAGTAGCTCGTAGGCAATCCGCCATTCTCTCCGTCTCGTGCGAGAGATGTGGGAGTGGAGGGGGGGGGGGGATACCTGCTCAAGAGGCATTCGCCGATTGCGCCGTCGGGTTCTTTTCTAATCTTCTCTCTCTTTGTTTACTCACTTTTGTAATGTCTTCTTTTCTTTTTCCTTCTCCTTCTTCTCTTTCTTTTCTTTCTTTTTCTCGCTCCTCTCGTTACACACATACACACACACACATCTGTTTCCCACACTTACAAAAACGATCAAACTATATCTCGGTGTGTTGGTATGTTTCGGTGTTTTCTCTTCCTCATTTGGTTGGTTTTTTGGGGCCAAACAAACGTCTTTGCTACAAAACCCACCCACCAAACGCGCCCTACCTCTCCACTACCGCCACCCCTCCCTTTGGCCCTCTATCTGCTGCTGCCGCTTCCCTCCTTTGTTAATCACCCTCTCTACTCACTCTGGTATCCCCTTTCCAACCTGTTGCTAACTCTCTCTCTGTTGCTGTTGTTCCGTCGTCCTGGACGTTGCCGGTAATGCCCTCCCATGCGTTCCCCGTTCGCCCCACCAAACGTTGGCTTGGTCTGGATCCGCATCATAACCCCCGCACATCCCACTCCCGCGCACAATCCGCCTCCGCTCGTGAAAATAGCTCCCCGAAAACACCTACTACTCCAACCACACCGTCTGCCGCGATGATGGGGCCCATGTTTAAGTTTACCGATCCGTCACTGAACCGTCGCGCCGCTACTGTTAAGGATCAGTTGTTGCAGTGGTGCCAGATGAAGACTAAGGAATACGAGGTACAGCCCACATTTTCATATCAGCCTCCCTCCCTATATCCTCTCCGCCGACACATGTTAAATAATCGCAAAAGCCAAAAAAGCCAGAAACCATAGGCCTTTTTTCTTTCTCCCCCTCGCTTTCTCTCTTTTTTTCTGTGTCTGTCTCCATTTCCTGCTTGTCTGCGCCACGCGCCACCCCCCCGTGTTGGGGTCGTCCTTTTCCATGCATCCTCCCGTTCTGTTCGTTTCCTTCCTCTCACTTTTACTTGTTTCTTGTTTTTTGGTTGCGATTTGCTTTTCTTTTCTCGTGCCTATTTGTCTCTGCGTGTGTGTGTGTGTGTGCATGTGTGCAGGTTGAAGTTTAATCCGAAGCGCGTTTTTTTGCCTTGTGTTTTGTTGCTTTTGCCGTTCTGGTTTGACGTTTATGGTTTTCTGGTTTTCACCCCCCCCGTTCTTGATTGTTTCTGTGTTTTGTGCATTCTGTTCCTGGGCTGCGTTTTAAATCTCTTTGTTTTCTTTTGGTTTGTTGCTACTAGTGGTTGGATTGATGTTCCTTTTCGATATTCCTCTTGGTTTGTTTTATTTCTATCGTCCTTCTTTTGGTTTTAATTTATTTTGTTTTCTTGATCGATATCGGGAAACTGGATCGGTATCGGCTTCGCTAATTCTGGAACTGTAAATTTCATTCGGAATACGAAATCGAAAACGAACTGTCCGTAACGCGTCATGATTCTGCTTTAGCTGGCCATAACCCCACACAGTGTGCAGTGTTTTGGTGCGTTTGGACCTTTTGAAGGATTGTGTGACGTCTCATTACAGTTTAGCTGGCATTTGAATTGTTTTTCAAAAACGATGCAGAAACTGAATGTGTATTAGTTCTACGTGGTCTTTCATTACTGGCGGCCTTACATGTCGCAGCTGTCTCAAACAAGTTAGGTGCGAAGTATCAACAAAATTCCTCACTTTTATTAAAAACTCCTGTGTAACTTCTTCTTCTTCTTCTTATTCGGCAACAACCGATGAGCGGTCCTGCGGCCTGCACCAGAGACAATGTCAATCTCTGTTGTTTTCTGTAACGGTGTGTGTAACGGTGTGACAGCGACGAGAGTTACCGACTGCTCTATCAGCTATGTATGACTAGCCTACGTTGAGCCTACGCATCTGACAACTGGATCAATCGACAACAATACTTGACAAATTGTCACTGAATACTGTTTGTACATGAAAGACCTTCTAGCTGACCCAAAAAGAGGTTCATGATCACGTGCGTGCTGAATGATCGGTGCGTCGGTGCTTATCTTATAAGTGGTCACAGCTGTACATACCACCTCCCTCACTCCCTCACTCCTCCGACGTATACTTAGTGCATACACCTGCGTCTGTCGTTTCCGCCTGACTGCTACTAACACCATCGGGGCCACCGGGCACCCGAATGGCCAGAGTTTATCCCGCAAGAAGTGTCCCCGGAGTGTGGTAGGTTACTAACGATTGGTGGTAAATAATATGCTCTAGCCTACTAACGACCTTTTGTTTGTGAGCTCTGATGCGAATGGCGGCAGCACACGATACTCATCATTAGTTGGCTCCCGGAAGTCTGTCAGTGTTTGCCACACACACCCTAGAGCCTAGAGACTACTATATCGCCGCCATGGTTTCCGTTTTTCTTTTACACCACATCGCCCTTACAGAACGTTAAGATAGACAACTTCTCCACCAGCTGGTCAGATGGAATGGCATTCTGTGCACTGATTCACCATTTCCTGCCAGATGCTTTTGACTTTAGCAAACTAACACCGCAACAACGACGCCATAATTTTACACTCGCCTTCCGAGTGGCTGAGTAAGTATTCCATGCGGTTCCCGCGGTAGTATCACTGCCACGCCGAACGCCGAATAATCAATGGTTTCGCTTCCTCTCTGTGTTTTTTTTTTTCTTTCTAAACAGTGAAAAAGCCGGGATCGCGCCCCTGTTGGATGTTGACGATATGGTTGCCATGCGAAAGCCTGACTGGAAGTGTGTCTTCACTTACATACAGTCGATCTATCGGCGATTTAAAAATGAGGACTAGTAGGACCGCTGGACCCCGACAGAGTGAAAGAGCGCGGGAGAGAGATAGAGAAAGAGAATGCTAGAGGATGACAACATTGCGGACCATGACGAGCCCCACAAAACGCCGTTGTAATGTAAAGTGTTTTTGTTTTTGTTTTTTTTTGTTTTCTTTTTAAATCTGAATCAGACCACTGTCAACACCGATAAACGAATGAAGATTCCATCTGAGTGGTCGAACGCCTCGAAGAGGTTTTTCCCCTTGCCCAACCAGGCCCGCGCGGTGGTCCGTTTGAGGCCCCCCCACCCCCCGTGCCCCCCCAGTTGTTGATTTATGTTTGTGATGAGTTAATTTGTATGCGCGCCATTTTTTACCACATTATTCGCGAACCCTTTTTGTCGTATGTCGACACACTTCATATATTTTAGTGCGACTGCCACTATCTATCTCGAGCGTTGCGACGTCGATGTACACAGAGCCCAGGGGTCCACTTCTATCGTAGCACGTGCTTCACCGGCAGTAGTAGCAGTAGACGGAGCGAAAAATATTCACCACCAGTACAAACCGATCACATCCATCAGAACCTTAGCTTATTTTTTTCTTCCATCGAGTAGAAAAAAACTAATGATTGGTTGGTTGGATCGGTTGTTTCGGGTAGCGGGGGCGATCGTTCTTCGCGTGCGCGTACCGGCGTGTGCACTTACTCAAGAGCATAAGTACACGGCAGGCGGGGAAGCGAATATCATCCCATGGTCCGCCGTGCTACGCCCAAGAGCCCGCCCATTCAGGCCTGAAGCTACTACTAAGCTGCCGCTTGAAGTGTGCCATCGCTTGCAATTTATCCCTTACTATACTACCACGCTGAGGCGACGAGGACGAAAAGTACGGATTTCATAAATAATCATCGCTTAGGACACTCCCGCGATTGGGAGAGATATTCTACAGAGCAAGAGAGTGAACACAGGTGAGAGAGAAACAGTAAATGATATGATCCTTTGATGTAAGTGGTCTCAAAGCAAGCGAATGGAAATAACGGTGAAGCGGAGAGAGAGACAGAGAGAGAAAGAGAGAGAGAGAGAGAAAGAAAGAGAGAGAGAGAGAGAGAAAGAAAGAGAGAGAGAGAGAGAGAGAGAGAGATATGGCCTGAGGTGATACAAACAAGAAACGAAGGACCGAAGGCGACAACGGGCGAGCCCAAACAAATGCAGGAACCACACCAGCTCGCAGCATCGTACACTTGTGGCCGAACCGAACATACTCCACCGGCTGAATCCTGTGTGTGGCTGTGTGTGCTGAGCTGTTCTGGGCAGTTAGATACCGGATCGGTGATCCGGATTGGTGACCGAACGATTTGAATCTTTACTGAATTCACCTATTTGAATAATAGCTCCCTATGCTGATCGTAACCGGAACCTGAGAGCGAGAGCGAAAGAGAAAGATGAAGAGAAGGAGAGAAAAAGATAGAGAGAGAAAGAGAGAGAAAAAGAGAGAAAGAGAGAGAGAGAGAGGGAGAGAGAGAGAGAGAGAAAGTGATACCGGGACCGGTTTTTGCCGGTGCATCAGGCAACAAAATAATTTATTCGAGTCACTCCTTATACGAGACAAAACTAATAAGAAGAAAGTGCATCCTGGAGGCTGGCCTGGTCCGGTCCAATCAATCATCTTTTTTGTACTACTTTTTATACATTGTTTTATGTTTTTTTTTAAATATTATTATTACACTATCAACGATCTATTATCAATTACTGCGCTGTTGCTTACTTACTTGCCTCGTACAGTTAATAATATATAACCGCAAGAGCGCATTCAGGCATTGCGGCACAGGGCGGCGATGTTCAGTTTTTTAGACTATATAAACGTTCAGCTTTTACGCGTGTAACCGCCGAGCCCTTCTGTAGCCCTCAGCAATCCGTACTCTCTACCGGAAAGGGAACTATGTACCACGCTGCTTGTTCCGCGACGGAAGATCTATCTGGGTAGCGAAAACAGAGGAAAAGCACCCGCCTACACACTGACGTACTTTACGAAAGTTAAAGAAATATAAACTAAATTTAGAACAGCAATCCGTGCCTAGTTTTTCATTTCTGGGCACATCCGCGTTATTGTGCTGGTTGGTCTAGGAGAACACTTTACGGGTTCCACACCTTTCCACAACAAAATACAGTTTCTAGAGCCGTGGCGTGGCGACCAGAATCAACAGATGGGCACGAGGAGTTGGCAAGAATGGAAAAATAAGTCCAGCCCAGTGTCCGGATAACCGTGCATTCAATGTACTGGCAGCACAGCAAAGCCGGAGACACGGAGGCATATTTAGGGGGCCATTTGTTGGCAACTACCCATAATTTATCTCACACGACAAGAGTCGGAAACTGAGCAGGAATGCCCCTGTGATTGTGGTGATAAAAACAAAAGGAGCTGGCACCATTGTTGGATTACTTTTGGTTTGTGTTCGCCAGCTGAAGAGATTGGTGCAGAAAGGATAAATCAGCAGGAGCATGCATCGGTGGTGTATTTAGGGTGATCGATCCGGGGAGGGGTCGTTCCCGTAAGCGAGTGATCCTACAACTTACGAGATTCTACTTCTATATCGGATCTGTCCTCCACCAAGCTTCCGTAAAGAATCCACAAACATCTCTATGACAAACATCTATTTTCGTACGTATATGTTCAGTGTTCAGTAAAGTATACTAAGAAAGTTAAAAGAATCACCAAAGGATACACATTAAACGAAGTAATATCTAATCGTTGCCCTACGAAAACTGAAAACCGAGATATGTTAGTAGATGATCGTTGTTTAAAGTGCATTTTATTCATTTCTGTTTCATTGTTCGTCATGTTCCTTATGTATTCTGTTACTAGGACTTTCAAATTGAAATAATGAAATAAACTTATTAAATTTAGGATGTTGCTGTTTGTGAATTTCAGAATGCTGTTGTTCTGACAAGTCCTTGTCCTTGTTGTGAGATAGGTTTGCGCATGAAACGCTTTGCCACAAACTTCGTACTGGAATTACTATTCGCCGGTGTGAGTGCGAATGTGTTTCTTAAGCTGGGATTGCCGTGCGAATTTGCCAGGCCAACTAGCACATTAATGTTGGTCCTTGTTATGACTTTTCATGTGGAAGCGCAGGATTCCTGCCGCATGGAACGCTTTGTCGCAGACTTTACACATGAACGGATTTTCGCCGGTATGAGTCCGAATGTGATCGTTTAATCGGGATTGCTGCGCGAATTTGCCAGGGCAATGAGGACACTGCTTGTCCTTGTTATGAATTTTCATGTGGATGGCCAGGTTTTTTGCCGCATGGAAAGCTTTGCCACAGACTTTACACACGAACGGCATTTCGCCAGTATGCTTCCGAATGTGATCGGTGAGTTGGGATTGCTTTGCGAATTTGCCAGGACAATGAGGACATTTATTTTGGTCCTTGTTATGAACTTTCATGTGGCAGCGCAGGATACGTGCCGCATGGAACGCTTTGTCGCAGACTTGACACATGAACGGATTTTCGCCGGTATGCGTCCGAATGTGTTCGTTAAGTAGAGATTGCTCTGCGAATTTGGCAGGGCAATGAGGACATTTATTTTGGTCCTTGTTATGAATTTTCATGTGGCAGCGCAGGATACGTGCCGTATGGAACGCTTTGTCGCAGACCTGACACATGAACGGCTTTTCGCCGGTATGAGTGCGAATGTGATCGTCAAGGAAGGATTGTCGTGAGAATGTACCAGGACAATGATGACATTGATGTAGGTCCTTGTTATGAATTTGCATATGATGGAGCAGGTAATTTGCCGCATGGAATGCTTTACTGCAGACTTTACATATGAACGGCTTCTCGCCGGTGTGAGTGCGGATGTGAATCTTCAGCCTGGATGTGTTTGGATACGTCTTGGAGCAACGGGGGCACTGGTGTTTTTGCTTGTTTTTATGCACATTACGAGTAACTTTTGGGCTCTGCATTGTAGACACTGAGAACTTTGCAGCGGCGACATCCTTTTGGGAACTTCGTCGCTTATTCGACCTTAACAGTCGCTGCTCGCCGACTATGGAGACAGGTTGATTACCAGTGTGTCGCGATGTTTCTGCACCGTTAGTATCCATTTGATTCAAAGTACGGCCTTCGGTGGTAGTGCACTGGTGTTTTTGCTTGTTTTTATGCACATTACGAGTAACTTTTGGGCTCTGCATTGTAGACACTGAGAACTTTGCAGCGGCGATATCCTTTTGGGAACTTCGTCGCTTATTCGACCTTAACAGTCGCTGCTCGCCGACTATGGAGACAGGTTGATTACCAGTGTGTCGCGATTTTTCTGCACCGTTAGTATCCATTTGATTCAAAGTACGGCCTTCGGTGGTAGTGCACTGGTGTTTTTGCTTGTTTTTATGCACATTACGAGTAACTTTTGGGCTCTGCATTGTAGACACTGAGAACTTTGCAGCGGCGATATCCTTTTGGGAACTTCGTCGCTTATTCGACCTTAACAGTCGCTGCTCGCCGACTATGGAGACAGGTTGATTACCAGTGTGTCGCGATTTTTCTGCACCGTTAGTATCCATTTGATTCAAAGTACGGCCTTCGGTGGTAGTGCACTGGTGTTTTTGCTTGTTTTTATGCACATTACGAGTAACTTTTGGGCTCTGCATTGTAGACACTGAGAACTTTGCAGCGGCAATATCCTTTTGGGAACTTCGTCGCTTATTCGACCTTAACAGTCGCTGCTCGCCGACTACGGAGACAGGTTGATTACCAGTGTGTCGCGATTTATCTTCACCGTATGTATCCATTTGATTCAATGTAGTGCCTTCGGCGGCATGCTTTATGCCCAAATTGTTGTGATCTGAAATTGGTGATTGGTCGTCAGGACCCGTGGTGGTGTTCCTTACCAGGGAACCTTCTTCTTGAATCTGATCTGCATGCGATAATTGAGACTGCTGCTGGTTCTCCATTGGTTCACGTTTCAAAAGTGTTTCCAGCGATACTTCCTCCGCCTCAAACAAATCGTCATGATAATCCTCTTCAGAATCTTCGGTGGTAACCTCTGTTTTAATGACCGATTCAACGGCGTCGGATTGTTGCATCCCACCGCCAGAATGCTCTACAGTTGTTTCAGAACCGGTCAAATGGGTGGTGTCCACTTCTTCCTTAACCAGTTTGATTTTTGCATTGTTTGAAATCCATATCGAGCGCAACTTATCCAGAAAATTTAATTGCGCTTTGCAGGCCGAACACAAATACGTTGGAATATTTGGCAATAGTTTCAGCTGAAAACAGATGAGAAGCATATTATAACCATTTCGTTACGAAAGCGTGAGCAATTTCATTATTAGAAGGGCATATTACCTGAACATTTGTACAGGAAAATACTTGTTGTGAAAGATATTCGCCCCTTTCGTCGAAAGTGACCGGCTCCAACGCGCCATCAGTCGACAGGCACTTTCGACATCTAGCCATGGTTCTAGAAAGACAAGCGCTATTATACATATTAATTGTTGTTTACCGTCAACTTACTCGTCTGAAAATGAATCTGTAGAAGGATTCGAAGTGCTCATTTCTACTGAAATAGTTTATTAAAGAGCAAAGTAAAATTGTCCGTGTCGCGCGCTAAAACAGGCTTTTGTTATTGTGTCAATCGGCTATTTTTGACAGCTTCTATGCTGTCAACCCCGGAGAAAATGCACGGCATCTAACTGATGCTGTGAGTAGCAGAAGCTGTCAATTCAATCGTTCAAAATAGTTTCCAAGCGAAAAAAAAAAGATTTTTGGCGCACCATTGGTAGCTGTAGCTGGGCAGTTGTTCCTCAACAATTCCGTTATGGTTCGCCATTCTTTTCTGCGGATAACATGAACAACGACTTTCTCTTTTTTACAAAATTGTTCTTAAAATTATGTCACGCATTTCGCACATACCTTTTCCAAGAACAATTTGCATCATTTCTCAAATTCACAAACTTGCAATTAAACCGACGTAAACAACAGCTGACACCAAACTACGTTTACAAATAATAACAAATGATGCTTTCCTTTTTCTTCTATTGCCATCTTTGTCATAATCTGATCCGCTGTCGAAAATCTGTCCAAAAATTCCCACAGAAAAATATTCTGCCCGTACCAACTGTCAAATCGAAAAATATTCTGTATATACCCCGAATCGGGAAAATAACCGATAAACAAGAGGATCTCAACAGCAACTCAAAGTAGCTCACGGGCAGTCCACCATAAAGAGTGACAGTTGCTGGGCTACATACATTTTTTCTCAGTTTCTCAAAGTGTTTACCCGGCGTTAGAAAGTCCACACATTGTGAATTGCCCACGCGCCGCGACGCTACCGATAAAGTCTAAGATAATCATGGCGCATCCGACAATTAACGATCTACCAAACGAGGTGAGTGATTTTAGTTTGCGGCTTGTTCAGGTGACAAAGTGGCTAAAAAAGTATTTATGTTTGTAGCTGTTGGAGTTGATATTCGACCAACTGGATATGGATTATCTGAAGGACGCGTCGCTGGTGTGCCGGCGATGGTCAGATTTGACCTTCTCGGGGCGACGAATGGATCGTGTGAAGCTAGTGGCGAATTTTCCGTGGGACAAACATTTGCTCCTAAGCAACCGACAATATAGCCACCTTGAACTCGGAGAAACTGAAAAGTGCTCTGCGCATCTGAAGAAATTATTCAATGCGTTCAATGTTACCTCATTGCGTATAGAAGACAGAGATTTATCATACTCTTCGTTACGGTTGATTTTGCTAGAGGCACCTAATCTTCAGCATTTGTCGATTGTTTGTGAACCCGATCTAATGAACGAAATGATTGAACCGCTCCCGGTTATGAGAAACTTGGAACGCTTAGAGATCGACTGTAGCATTCTGGGCAGGACATTCCCCTTGCATATGATCGCCCCTTCTTTGAAAGGTCTGAAAATGTATTGTAATGATGAGAACCAGTTGAAGCAGTGGAGACATTTCAGCGGCCAGTTGAAGCAAGCTTGTGCTACTTGCGACGGACAAAATTTATTGAATCGCTTTTGCGAAATGACTTTCCCTCTTCTAGAGGAGTTGTCAATAATAGTGGAACGTCCTTTTCAAATTAGTCCTGATCAACAATCCGATTTTTGTCGAAGAAACAGCTCTTTGCGGCTTCTTCGCCTCGATGGCTTTTACATATCTAAAACGTTAGTTGAGGATATTACGCACCACTGCAAAAAGTTGTCGTCTTTAGCAATTCAGCAAAAAGTTTACACCAGTGTACCAGGATTGTTGGAATCCCTGTCGCAACTGACAGAACTAAAGGTAAGCAAGTAATGTATGACTCACTGTTCCAACGTAATCATATTCAATGTTGTGTTTTCTTGCAGCATTTAAGAATGGGAAATGTGCTCACATTCATTCTTCACGGTTGTGAAGCGTTTACCTCGCTCCAATCTTTCTGTATTAGGGATGCATCATTTGGTGGCAAAGGACTGCTTAGTTTCATCGAAGATCTTTTCAAGATTGCACCACAATTGAGGTGTTTGGAATTGGGGTCTGTCGGGATAATAGAAAGCGTCGCTCAGTTCATTTGCAACAATTTTTCAAACCTTACTCGTTTGCAGCTGTCATATTCGGCAGAGGTAGGAAAACTCATCGATTGCCATGCCAGTGCCATGTAATTTCGGTTTGATTTCTTTCTCAGGTATCGCGGGATTTTCTCTCCGGAATCGACCGGTTACCGCATCTTTGGTATTTAGAATTAAAATTGTTTAATTTAAACGGATTATCTATCAGCCCCAATCCTCAAAACAAAGTTCGCTACCTTACAATGCACCTTCCTATTCAAGTAAGTGAATGAAGCATCTGACGCATGATGCAATCATTATGAATTAGTTATTATTATAATATTATGATCTTCTTATCCAATTCTTTTTCCCTGACTTTTATAGTACTGTCAACTTGATCTTCTTCGGCTGCTGGAATGTTTCCCTCAACTCGACCGATTGAACTTGATCATCCAAGGCCAGTCTGTTGATAAATCTACTGTCGATGAGTTATGCAAAATACTTCCGACATGCGCAATCAAATTATATGCCTATCCTTTGACCGACGCAGAGAAAAATAGAGGTTTTCAGAAGTGGACCAGAAGTGAAATGATGCCGTGGGAGAAAGAATGGAAATTTTACAATCGCATTTAGCCGGACAACACAACTCAGAGAAGAGACAACATTTGCTCAGATAACCAGCATCGGAAAACTGTGTTTAAGTGTTAAGATAGTACGCACGTGATCGGTATCTCGTGAAATATCGATCGTACAGTTTTAAGCTTAGGCTCGTTTTAAAGCTGATACTTTACACTAAAACAAAAGCTTTCACTGTTTACTGTTTGTTCCATTCGTTTGTGAGTTACGGGGTGTTAACAATGGAGGTCAACGAAGAGAAAATTCGGTATATTTTACAGTTTTTCTTTGAAAAGGCCGAAAATTCAAGCTAGGCCGCTGAAATTTTGCATGGTGTTTAGGCTGCCGATACTCTAACAGCTAGTTAGGTGCAATTGTGGTTCCGTAATCTCTCCTCTGATTGTCAAGTTCTACTCTGCTCCTACCTCTCTACCCTTCACCTCCTCTCTTTCCACAAACCTTTGAAACATTTTATACTCCTGACTCTCACTCCCCCGGACTCCAAGTCACGCATTGTTACCCTATCAGCTCCTTCCATCGCTATAACCTCATGTACCCCTTTCTCATATAGAGGATCCAGCTTCTCTCTCTTTCTCTGCATCACTAGCTATCCACCTATTCCTATTCTATCACCTATTCCTAAATCCATAGGTTTGGCACTTCTTCTTTTATCCTCCTCTGTCCTACCTCTGTCCCTCAACTCTCCATCTTACCTTTTCAAAAGGCCAAACCCATCCTCTTATTCCTTCCGGCCATTCACCTTCTCTACCCAGCCGTTCTATTACTTCTATTACTAAACGTGCCGTTTCATCTCTATCCAACTCCTCCTTAATTTGCTTTGTTGTTAGAGCAAACCTTTGCCTACCAATCAGTTTCGTATCCGCCTCTACACTAAACAACTCATGGGGCTCTAACTCGCTCCCAAACTGCGGATCATCGCAATGCTCAATCAGTCTAGACGGTGCATCTGCAATATTTTTCGAAACCCGCAACCTGCTCACACACGAAATCAAAATGCTGAATTCTCAAAAACCACCCCTCTGCTCTAGACATGATACGCTTTCCTACATCTTTAATCTTTCCTTTTTTTTTAACATAAACATAAGCGCCTCACCATCTGACTTGAGTAAGAATCTTCTGCCTATCAAGTAAAATGCAAATCTTTCCATTGCCCATACTATGGCTAACGCCTCCCTATGCAACTGTGGATATCGACTCTCTGTCTTCAGCCTGCCCGCACTTCCATATCCTTTCAGCTGCTCCTCCGGATTCGGCGTCCAATATCGCACGCAAGCCGCTGAGCCCTCTCTGATGTTCCACCACACTCCTTCCGTCACCGTGTTTACCGACGTTCCCATGTCCAGCAAAAATATGATGCTTTCGGCTACAATTCTGCCCTCCACCATACGTGGGTCGTCCGCCTGCCTCTATATTCGCTTCACCAACGGTTCTCCTTCCTGAAAGACATGAATTTAACCAAACAAATCAGCAAAAATAAACAACTTATAAGCACCAGTAGCGTCATATCTCCTACTCCTCTCCAATACCATCTCTGTTACTATCTGCCTGCTTTACGGGGCCTCCCCCTTAGTTACTCCGTTCTGCCACTTGCGAGGTCCACTCCTGTTGCACTTTCTCGCGAAGTGCCCATTCAGTCCGCAGTTAAAGCATTTTGCCATAAATGCCTTGCATTCGCGAGCCCCGTGCGCAAGTCCACACTTAAAACAGCTCCTCTTTGGTCCTGTACTTCGCATCGGTTCATTTCCCCTAAACGGAGGCTCTCGCCCTCCAACACCCGTCTCTCTCTTCACTGCATTCACTTCCAGCTCTCTCTGCTGGCCACTCTCCGCTCCAACTGTCTCTGCACTCATGCTGTTAGCTTCCTGCTTCTCCTGCTTTACCACATCCAGTCTCTCCCCCATCTTGACAATCTTTCGCTTCAAGCGATCACACCAGAATGTCCAACGTCGATGCTCCAGCGTGTGCTCCACGCTGCCTACCACCGCTGTTCTTGTCGATTTGTACCAACACATGGAACTCCCATCGCCGCCAACGCGTTAGGCTTGCTCGCTAATTCTCTCGCTCTCGATACCACTACCAACCCACCGATACATACCATCGCTGCTCTGCATTCGCGCATTGTCTGCTTCCATCTGCGCCGCCCGTCTCCTCCTTTTCTCTTTATTCGCTCTTCATATATGCGCACGCTATAACCGGGCAAGCCCGCTCTGGCGTGTAGCACTTCGCACATACTTAACTACTGGCGATCGTGAGGGCTCGCGCACTAGGCGGGCATAAAGCGTTCTAAGTGTTTGCTCGTTGGAGCACCACACCAATACACGCGACCCTCATTACTCTCTCTCTGTTCTCTCACATGTGCGGAGCGCAACGCTATCCCGGACTAAGTCCGCTCTAGCGTGTAGCACTTCGCACATACTTGAACTACTGGCGATCTGTGAGGGCTCGCGCACTAGGCGGGCATAAAGCGTTCTAAGTGTTTGCTCGTTGGAGCACCACACCAATACACGCGACCCTCATTACTCTCTCTCTGTTCTCTCACATGTGCGGAGCGCAACGCTATCCCGGACTAAGTCCGCTCTAGCGTGTAGCACTTCGTACATACTTGAACTACTGGCGATCTGTGAGGGCTCGCGCACTAGGCGGGCATAAAGCGTTCTAAGTGTTTGCTCGTTGGAGCACCACACCAATACACGCGACCCTCATTACTCTCTCTCTGTTCTCTCACATGTGCGGAGCGCAACGCTATACCGGACTAAGTCCGCTCTGGCGTGTAGCACTTCGCACATACTTAAACTACCGGCGATCTGTGAGGGCTCGCGCACTAGGCGGGCATAAAGCGTTCTAAGTGTTTGCTCGTTGGAGCACCACACCAATACACGCGACCCTCATTACTCTCTCTCTGTTCTCTCACATGTGCGGAGCGCAACGCTATCCCGGACTAAGTCCGCTCTAGCGTGTAGCACTTCGTACATACTTGAACTACTGGCGATCTGTGAGGGCTCGCGCACTAGGCGGGCATAAAGCGTTCTAAGTGTTTGCTCGTTGGAGCACCACACCAATACACGCGACCCTCATTACTCTCTCTCTGTTCTCTCACATGTGCGGAGCGCAACGCTATACCGGACTAAGTCCTCTCTGGCGTGTAGCACTTCGCACATACTTGAACTACTGGCGATCTGTGAGGGCGCGCGCACACGGCGGGCGAGTAGCGTTCGAAGTGTTAGCCCCACCGGGCACCACATCGTGACGCGCGGCCCTCGACACTCTCCCCACACATAAGCATTGCATTGCGCACGCTATCGGGCCAAGCCCGGGCAGGCGTGTTGCGCTCTGCAAGCTTATTCTCTTTCCCCGTACCGTCCGACTCTCGCGCTCGTATTTCAAGCCACCAACACAATCCTCTCTCGCACCAGTTTCGAACGTGTTTCTTTATGCAATCCTATCTTGCTTGCTTTACTCCGCCACTGCCATTCCAACACCAATACCACGAACTTCCGTTGCTACGTACAGCACTCTCTTCCACTGTATCTTCTTACCTCATCCAAGTTATCCAACTCTTCGTGTTCCTGCACGTTCTTACGTGTTAACCGTTGTCCCCGAATGCTCCTGGTCCAAAGCCGGGTCATTTCTAGCCAGCGCCTATGGTCCAAAACCGGGTCGCTGCTCCCCTCTACCGGTGTCGATGGTCTTAACCCGATCACCGTTGCCTGCGAATGCCTATGGCCCTAAGCCGGGTCACTCTTGGCCAGCGCCTATGGTCCGAAACCGGGTCGCTGCTCCTTTCTACCGGTGTCGATGGTCTTAACCCGATCACCGTTGCCTGCGAATGCCTATGGCCCTAAGCCGGGTCACTCTTGGCCAGCGCCTATGGTCCGAAACCGGGTCGCTGCTCCTTTCTACCGGTGTCGATGGTCTTAACCCGATCACCGTTGCCTGCGAATGCCTATGGCCCTAAGCCGGGTCACTCTTGGCCAGCGCCTATGGTCCGAAACCGGGTCGCTGCTCCTTTCTACCGGTGTCGATGGTCTTAACCCGATCACCGTTGCCTGCGAATGCCTATGGCCCTAAGCCGGGTCACTCTTGGCCAGCGCCTATGGTCCGAAACCGGGTCGCTGCTCCTTTCTACCGGTGTCGATGGTCTTAACCCGATCACCGCTGCCTGCGAATGCCTATGGCCCTAAGCCGGGTCACTCTTGGCCAGCGCCCATGGTCCAAAACCGGGTCGCTATTCTCTCACCAATTCGTTCCACCATGAAATCTTACATGGCAGGATCGCCAATGTGATATCCTTCTACTTTATTATTATTCACTCCGCCGCTCCCGCAGCTCTCGGACACAACCGTTGACGTCTATGCCCATCGTCAGACTGACTGCGCTCACCAATTCACACATACAACTGTCCGTTCTTATTCGTATATACCACACGATGGATGTCGTTTTTTTTTTTTAATCTTAGAGGAACGGACCGGGCCGTATGTTGTTTTTGTAGAATCTTCGCCGACCACATTGCTCCATCCCAAGATTGCTCGCATGATACCTATTGCGAGAAGAAGGGTGCACGATAAGGTAGGGCTTGCTGGTCGTGCTGATTAGATAGCGATAGTGCCGTTCCACCGTCGCTCGTTCCGGGTGTCGGCATAGTCCGATGAGGGATGAGCAGTCTCGTCGCCGTTTCAGTCCGTTCCAGTGGACTGTTTTCGGCCGCAATTGGTTCGGTACAATTTGAATTGCTCAGCTGACCAGGTGGCCGACTAACCCGGACCATGAGCGACGGATCGGGGCCGCGGGTGAAGTTTACCAAGACCTCTTGCTATCTCTGCAGTGAGTGGCTCAGCGACGATGCCATCGAGGTATGTTAGCGGGTCCGAGTCCGCCTAGCGTAGGCCCTAATAACCACACATTACGGTGTTCCGTGTGACTAGCCACACCTGCAAGAGTGCAACCGGGTCCTCGACCTGTGCCCAGAGGGTTGTGGTCTGCTGGTGCTGCGAAGAGACCTGGCGTCCCACAAGAACCGCTGTGCGGCTGGATTCAGCGAAGACGGCGAAACGGCTACAGTGAACCACCAACAAGCCACCACCACCACAACCACCATCAACCGCAGCGACACACCCGTCTTCCTGCGCGTGATCTCTCCCCCGGAGCCAACCATCGTTGGTGGAGACGTAAATGAGCTACGCCGTATGCTGCTGGAGATGCACCGGGCACTCGGCGAGGAAATGGTGCTGCGCACGGAACTGCTGGCCCAGGTCCGGCGCCTGAAGCAACGGCTGGAGCTTGCCGACCAGTGGACGGTGAAGGTGAACGAGGCGCTGGTGTCGATGAACAAGCTGGTGAACGAGGAAGCTAACCGACGCAGCGCTGCTGTCCGGAGTCTCGAGCACCGGCAAGAGGTAGGCTATCGAGCGATAGGAATGCCCCGCCAAAGGGTGATCGGTGATCGGCGATCTGGACTCTCAGTGCCCCGTTTCTTCACCCTCTTCCCAGCTGCTGGAGGCTTGGCGCCTTGACATCACCACTCGCTTCAACGTGATTGAAAGTAAACCAAGCGACGTGCGCGAAGGAAGCCACCCCAATGGCGGGGTCCGCTCGTCGGTGGAAGGTGGCAGCGGCCACCCGGAACAGGAGTGCCCGGAGCTGCAGCGAATGGTAGTCGAGAACCTGGTCGAGCGGCAGGCTAAGACCGCCTGCCGGGTGCAGGACGCGTTACGGCAAACGTTCGAGAGCGAGGAACGGGTGCAGGTGCTCACCGGGCAGGTGGAGAAGTACCGCCGCGAAACCTACTACACCAAGCAGCGCCTGGACGGCCTGCAGGCCCAGCTGCTACACGAGGACCGGCTGAGCGGCATCAGCAACCAGAATGGGCGTTGTGTCTGGCATATCGGTGGTTTCGAGCAGCGGTTCACCGAGTCCCAGGAGCATGACACCATGCTGAAGGGGCCCCTGTTTACGCACCAACCGTTCGGCTACGTCCTGCAGGTAGGTTGGTGAGGTTGGGCCCTTAGCGACCCAGCAGCCGGATACCGGATACATAGCTACAGTAGCAGTACTTCCTTTTTTTTGCGCTGGCCGGCAGATGGAAGTGAGCTTGTATGGGATCGGGACGTGGCGGGGACGGAACATGATCGTCGGGCTGACGGTGCTGCGCGGGCCACACGATACGCTCCTCCAGTGGCCCTGCCGGTTGCCCGGGACGGTGTATCTGCGCGACCAGCCCGACGACCGGGCGACGGCCTGTGACTTCAGCAAGGCGATCCTGGCCAAGCGCCACAGCCAGCAGCACGAACGCCACCAGTACGTCTACATCCCGCATACCACCGTGCGCTCGCAGCACTTTGTGCGCGACGACGCCATCTTTCTGGAAGTGGTACTTGACCGACCGAATGATGGCGACGCCGTTACGTAGCTGCGTGCTGTGCTGTGGCGAAATGTTCAGCGATCAATCAATAAACGCCCGCGATAGCTTTCATCCTTAAACGCTTTTATTGGAAAGGAATCGTGCCATATTTGTGTGTGTGTGTGTGTGTGTGTGTGTGTGTGTATGTGTGTTTGTGCGTGTGTGTTGCTGTGGGTGATCGTACAGTTTAGAGAGGTTGGGATTGATGCACTCGCTGTCAACATTCTCTGATTGTGTTTGGTTCGTTATCGATAAAGCTTTCTCGTTTTGTTAGGGTTTTTGCTCTTGTTTGTTCATGTCATTTGCTTAGTGTCGGTTGATGGCAGCTTTTGGGCCAGATAAAGGCGGAGCAATCGATTTTTCGGAGCGGACCTCCCAAGGCTGAGCTTCCCAACATTGCTTCCGATGTAAGCAAATACTTCGCATCCATCACCCAACCTAACGGCATCGCATTAACTTCACATAAAAAAAAAAAATTGAAGCGCATTCGCTGCCGCGAAAGGACAACGCGTGTGCTACGTATTGGTGATGCGGCGGCGGAACCTTTGCTTGGAAATCCCTTTTCGAAGGAGGCAGCCCCAAAAATTTGGATTGCTCCGACTTGCTCTGTCACACAGATGCCATGCTAACCGACTGTATCATTTTTGTAGTTGATCCCCAGTAGTGATAATAGTGCTACCCCTTGCGTCCTCGTTATACATTGCATTAGTTTTGAACCTGTGCCTTCGGTCGGATCGAATCATCGGTGCCTTCGGTACACTACTAGAGTGAAGTGCTCCAAGTGGGAGTCGTGGGAGACAAAAAGAGAACAAGAAGTGGAGGTCCTCAGAAGAAGGATCATTGTAAATATATATATATTTATATATCTATACTTGGCCATGTAAAAAGTCTGTCCGCGTTTTGCCTGCGTTTTGATTCTGGTTTAATCGGAAAAGGCTTTGATTGTGCTAGTGAGGAACCATGTATATGATCATCATTTAGTAGTGTCAAGTGTGTCAAAAGTAATAACAATTTAAACATGAACGAATTTGTCGAAGAAAATACGATAACAAACAGCCGCATCTTGTTTGGCTAAAAAAAGGGCCAAATTCTACATGATGTGGCCCTTGGAGCGATTTGTTCGGTTTCGATGTGGTTAATTTGTTGTCAGGAATCAGGATGGCTGAATGGAAGAACCTGTGAGACGATAGTGTACACCGGTTCCGAGAGGATCCAGCGGCGGAACCTAACTACGCGACGGAAACTTGTTATAGTTAATGGTAAATAGTAACTTGATGAACTATGGTTTCGAAATTGCAAGCATCACCATTAAAAGATGACCGAAAACGCACCAAGACGCCTCTTTACATGATCTAGTACACATGTACGTATATGAATAAATATATAGTATATATGTATATATATATGTTGTATATAGATAAAACAGTTACTCGATGAGAAGCTATCATATATTGGTGTGATGAATTGAAATATTGGGTGTTGTAGCTGTATATATGCATTATATACAGACCATTAGATATAATACTCAACCTTTGATATGAGATAGTGAGCTGTTTTGGGGCAAAATTGGTGGTCATTAGCAACGCACTCATAGTAAAGGTGTTCCACTAAGTCTATCTGTGCTCGTATCTGTTTCATCTAGATAAAATTGTGTCCTACAGAAGGCATTAACTATCTTCGCGTTTTTACTGTGTACTGTGAAATCCTGTTAAAACTCTTGTCGTGTCGGAGTTCGCCTATGACGCGGTGCGTGATCAACAACTATGATTTGTACGTAGTAAATTCACCACTGGCGGTGACCACTGGAGCCGCCGGAGCAGTTATTGCCTCCCCACCTAGACTAGTTTTCAAACGGAGCGGTTGCAAAAGCGGTAGGTGGTACTGCTGGGAACGTGCTACCGGTTACCGGCTACTGATTGCTAGGGCGATGTCCTGTTTCGGTGCTTAGCACATAACCTATGGGGAGGGGGGAGTGGCCTATGGCGCGACCTACGGCGGTGATTCAATGTGCGATTTTTACGCCCCGAGCAGTCGCTTCACCGAGTAGCCCGGAATGGCGTAGAAAAAGAGCAACAACAGCAGGGCCAGCCCGAGCACGAGGATGCCCTTGATGATCTTCCACTTGTAGTTGTGCCACACGATGTACCGCACCGACTTGAGCGGATTGAGGAACCACATAAAGGAGGCGTCGGGTCGGCTGAGAGACAGAGACAGAGACAGAGAGAGAGAGAGAGAGTATGAGGGCATGTGTGGGTGTTATGGACCTCCACCGGCGAACTCACTTGGGTTTTTCCAGCGGATCCGGCTCGTTGCGCCCGTAGCCAGCCGGGTTCTTCTCGGCCTCCTCCTTCGAGAGCAGGTGAATCTCGGCCTCCACCTTGCCGGTGAGCTCCATCTCGTCGTTTTCCTTCTTGATGAAAAACGGCCACCAGCCGCGGATGCGCTTCTGCTTGAAGATGTTGACCGTGGGCACGTTGTCGGTGCGGAGCATGTCGAGCGTGCAGAGCTTCGACGATTTGGCGCCACGCGGGAAGCGGTTCAGGTTGAGCGAGATCGCACCAAGAAAGTCGTCCGCCGAAAAGTGATCCGCGTCCCAAACCTGCAGCTCCAGCCGGGCCGGCATCTTCACCTCCGTCTCGTCCCAGCTGAACAGGGACTCCTTGCGCGACAGCACGATCCGCTCCTCGGCGGCCAGGTACTCGAACGGGAAGATAAAGCGCCAGTTGAAGTTGCCCTCGCCGGTCAGCGAGCGATAGTGGATGTCGGTCGCTTGCACGTCCTGCGGGCCCTTCAGCCAACTGTCGTAAGGAGACAGGATAACGGGCCCTGTTAAACGACGGGGTCTAGGAACGGCGCTCCACATTCGCTTACCCTTTCACGTAGATGTCGGACATCTTTTCCCCGGTGAAGAACGCGTCGTCCTCCAGCACGACGTCGTCCGTGTTCCAGATGATGATGCGCAGCTCGTACGACTTGGGTTTCCGGGGCGAGATGTCGACCGGTGGCCCGGGCAGCGGCATGTCCATCGGAAACATGTCCACCCACATCTCTAGCTTACCCTGCTCGATGCCCGGCTTGTCCGTGTTGTACAGCGAGCGCGACTCGATGTGCTCCGGAACGATCTGAAACAGAAGGTGTTTTTTTTTTGTGCGGGAGAACAGCAGCGGAGTCCCCTAGCATTCCCTACCTTGCAGCCAACTCGGGGCATCTCCTCCCAGCGGTGCAGCACGGCGAGCGCCAGGTGCTCGTCCCGGTACTTCATCGAGGCCGGACTGCTCCAGGTCGCGATTTCGTCGGCGCCGAACATGAAGCAGCACCGCCCGACGGTGACGCGATCCTGGAAGTACTGCGGGGGCTCCAGTTTATTCTCCTTGCACAGCTTGGTCAGGATCTGGGTCGGTTTCATCGGGTCGCGCCATATGTTGTAGCCGGAACTGTGCGGAAAGGGGGGTGGAAGTGAGTGCGAGTTAGACGACTGAAGCAGTGGCCGGTGGCCGGTGGCCGGCATCCTTACTCTTCGTAACGGGTCGCGATGCCGCACATCGCCCGGTGCTTGCTGTAGAACCGGTTCTCCAGGTCAATCTTCGTCTCGCCGATCAGGTCGTCCGAGCCGACCAGATCCCAGTCGTAGATCTGCACGGTCAGCATCGAGTCCTGCGGGAAGGTGGCCTCGATCTCGAAGCACTTGCCAAACACCGGGTTCAGCTGCTTGCTGACGTAGTTCTCCTTGTCCGCCACCCGTTTGCTGCCGAGCTGCAGCACCACGTACGGGTCCGCCTTCCCGTTCAGGTCCATCGGATGCAGGTCGGTCGCCTTGACCACGTACACCCGGACCAGCACGTGGATCGGGTCGTTGAGCGGCAGGGTGGGTGCGAACGCGGGCTCCAGGCCCTTCTCGATCGGCAGCCGGTACACCTTGAGCGCCCCCTTGAAGTACCCCACGATGCGCGTCTCGTCCTCCGTGCTGTCGCCCGTCTTCTTGCCGCGGTAGAGTGGAAACGACAGCAGCCACTCCTTGAACTCCCGGTACTCGGGCAGCGCCTCCAGCTCGCCCGGGTACACCTGACAGGTGGCGACCCGGCCCGCCCCGCCGCCACTGCCGCTCGCCATCGGCACCGGCAGTTTCTTCGATGCCGCCGCCTTCGGGCTCAACCGCGACACCAGCTTGGACGTCTTGACGCCGAGCTTCCTCGAGCCACCCTCGGTACCGCTCGATCCAACGCCGCCGCCGCCGCCACTAGCGCCTCCCAAGTCACACAGCTCCGGTGGCTGTTGTGGGTCGGTGCCACCGGTGCCACCACCAACGCCCCCGTTCCCGCCACCACCGCCGCCGCCGCCAAGTATCCCGCGGGAGGTGGTGGACAGCATCTTGGACGACTCGATGAGCCGCTCGTAGGAGAGAAAGTACTTCGTCCACCAGTCCTTGCTCGACTCGTCGTCGTCCTCCGGCTCGGCCGTCTCCTCCTGCTGCTGATCCGCCTTTTTCTTCCCCTTCCCCGCCTTGACACCCTTCAGGTTTCCCGCACCATCCCGGGACGGGCCTTTGGCGCCCACGTACACGGCACCGTACTGGGTCAGGTTCTCGTTCGACCACGAGCCGGCGAGTTCCGAGAGCGGAGCCGCCGCCGCCGGAAACGACTGGCTGGCTTGGTGGTGGTCGACCGCCTCCGGCCGGTTCGTGCGGCTCAGCACGATCTGCCCGTTCTGGTTGTAGCGCTTCGGGTCGTCCCGCGTCGTCCCGGGGCCCCCCGCCGTGGCCCGGTGCATGTACCGGTGGATCGAGGTGATCTGGTGCGTACCGACGAGCGTGTAGCGACCGAACGACCGGCAGTCCACGGCCCGGATCATGATGGGCGGCGCGTACCGCTCCTCGACGGGCAGCTCCAGGTCGAAGCACTTGAGCATGGCGGCAAAGTTGGGGTTCCGCTTCGCGTTCTGGATGATGCTGCTGCTCAGGATCTTGCCCGAGCACTCGATGTCGATGCGCGGCTTGTCGACCGTCATGAAGTGGACCCGCTTCAGGTCGCGCAACCCCCAGAACAGCACCTCGATGCGGAAGCGCGCCAGGTTGGGGCGTACCTCGCGCGGAACCGGCAGAATCGCGACGGTGCCCACCGCCGATCCACCGGCGGCTCCCGGTTCGAGCCCGGGCCGGTATCCTGGGCCGCCGCCACCGTGTGCCACGAACTTTGGGTCCGACGGGCGCGGCACGTCATCCGAGCCGAGCTCGAGCATCTCGAACGCGGCCAGCAGCTCACCGGCACCGTCGAGACCGCGCGTAATCTCGAACCACTCGAGCACCGGCGTGCTGTAGTGGTTCTCGCGCAGTTTTACCCTCGGTTTCGCCAGCGCCCGCCCGATAAACTCCGACTTGCCGACCTTGTCCTGGTCGTAGATGTCGACCACGATGGTCGGCGGATCGCGCCGGATTTCGTCCTTCGCACCGTACAGTACGATCTCGTCGAACAGCAGCAGCTCGTCCCAGGTCGGGCTAAGCGTTTCCTCGATCACCTGCGTCACCTTCGCGTGCTCCGTCACGTAGACGACCGCGTACGGGTCGCTCAGGCCGGACGCGTCCGATCCGATCAGCGAGCGGGCCTGGTACAGGTGGGCCCGCAGCTGGAACGCGTGCTTCTCGACGTAGTGGATCGTGCCCGGACACGGCACGTTCGGTTTGTCCGCCTGGCGCAGCTCGTGCAGCATCTCGTAGCCCTTGGGCAGGCCGGCGAAGAAGAACTTCTTGTGCTTGAGCGTGCCGAGCCACAGGTACAGGTGCAGCTTCGCCCGCACGTGCCAACCGGCCGGGCCCTCGGCCTGCTTGCCCGGCAGCTTCAGGAAGACGGTCTGCACCTTGCCGCACGCGACGCCCGTCTCCTCCTCGAGCGGCGAGTAGATGAGGTCCCGGGCGCCCAGCCGGTGGTACGCGACCCGCTTGCCGTTTGCGACCAGCCACACGAACACATCCGGCAGCGCGTGCTGCGGATCGTCGACGAGGAACTTGAGCCGCCCGAGGTAGCTGTGCGCGGTCCGGTACCGCTCGCGCATCGAGCTGCGCGTGACGAGGGCCCGCAGGTTGCGCGCCATGTTGCCGATCGACTCGAGCTCCCGCTGGCACAGCTTGATGCGCTCCTTGTCCAGCTTCGTCTTGCCGGTGCCCGGCCCTACCAGGGCGCCCTTCGTGATCGTGACGTACCGGGCACAGGCGGACGCCGCCTCTTCCAGCACGGCCCGCAGCCGCACCTCTGCGGTCGGGTCCTCGTCCTCCAGCAGCACGTTCGTCTCGGCCAGGCCCACCTCCATCCGGTCGGCGATCTTGCCGATCATGTTGCTGTTGTACATCCGGCGCCGCAGATCCGGGAACGTGCACCGCACGTCCATGCACGGCTTGTAGTCCCAGTACGGCAGGTAGTAGTGGCTCTTGTCGTGCGAGATCGGTTTGCACGCGCTCGTCGTGCTGTTGAACGCGGTCGTATCGATCGTCACTGGAAAACGGAACGGAACACCTCCTGTCACCATGATCTGTCATCTGTCACACGAGCGCGGCGCTTACCCAGCTCGTCGTCGTCGTCCATGTTGCTGGTCGCGCTCTCGTTGTGGCCGTCGAGCGAGTTGCCAGCGTTGCCGATGCTCAGCTCGAAGTACACCGACCGATCGCACACCTTCCGATCCAACATGGACGCCTCCAGCACGGTGGCGAACAGTGCAAACACGTCGCTCTTGCAGTACGATGACTCGCAGATCGGTAGCGTCGGCTCGACCTCCACTGCAGTGTGAAACAGAAAAAGGGAGAGAGAGAGATGAGGAAGCAGCCAGTACCAATCCGATACTCGACCGAATCGGACGCACATCGAACAGTGACACAGTCGAAAGAGTTCAAGAGACGAACAAAGAGAATCAGTGAGTGCCAGGTGTATACAGGTGCTAGTAGGATGGCACCAAAGAGGAAAAAAAAAATTCAACTTGCTGGAGACCTCAACCACAGAGGCGATCAATGAGTGGTGATAAAATTATAATCAGCAACGAATACGATTTGCTGTCGACGGCTGGGGATGAGCCCATTTCAGCCCACCAAACCACCAAAAACCGAACACTACCATCAACCTCAAAACACCACCGATCGTGGTGTATAGCTCATCGGTGAGCTATATCCACCGACTAGCAATTGCAGCAGGAATTATAAAATTCCAAACGTCTGCCACGTATAAAGGTACGATAAGCAAAACTTAATCCAAACAAAATTTCCCAAACGAATCCTAAATACAACACAATCGTTCCTCTCCAATAGAACAAACACCGTACACATCGCCGAATGCACAATCTACAGTATTCATACCAACTGCAGGAGTCCCCCAAGGAAGTGTCTCCAAACTCCAATCCTGTTTAATATATGCATCTTGGATATCCTCAGAGTTCAAAACTGCACTCAGTATCTATACGCGGCGCGACTGTGCCATCAGCGCCAACGGGGAAAACCCCAAACAGCCACAAATTATTGCAACAAAATGGGCTACATCCCCACTTTCCACCAACACATTGCAAAATTGATACAGAATTTCCATCAGAAACAATAGAATAGTTCAGGAAATAGAACACTCAACTACCCAACCTGCTCAACCAAATGTAAATTAGTTAGGAAGTAAGCCCAATCGTCTTAAGTTAGATAAGCAAATAATTAAGTTATGTTTAAGTTACTTTAAAACCAACCAGCGCAGGTATGTAAACCACCAAATCAAACATGCAAAATATACTACTACTACTACTACTACTACTACTACTACTAGAACTAGAGGAATAGAGGAAGGAGCGAGTGGGCGAGTGACTCAGCCGCCGCCGTACCGTTCTTGTCGGTGAACAGCTCGACGTTGTCGGTGATCTCGGTGCGGATGGCGATCAGCAGCCGGGCCCGGTAGCTGACGCCCTCGCCGAGCCCGGTGTTGAGGTTCGAGTGCTGGTCGAGCAGGTGGTAGTCGCGCGTCGACCCGTACAGGTGCACGAAGGACGGCCCGTACGTCGGCAGGAAGCCCTTCTCGCCGTCGTTCGAGATCTGCTTCAGGTCGATGTAGTGCGTCCCGATGATGGACGGTTTCATCGGGTCGGCGTCCCGCAACTGGATCTTGATGCGCTGGCAGAGCGGCGGAAACATCTCCGTGAAGACGAGCTGCTCGTTCCACACCGGGCTGTACGATGCCTTCTTCACGTTCGTTTTGCCCTGTGCCGATTGGGTATTTGGGTAAGATCGGTCGCCAATCAGGGGTCGCTCAGTCGGGTCAGACTCCTAACTCTGACACTTACCGTGAGGCCCGCGAACGACACCTGGACGTACGGGTTGACCAGGTCCTTCGCTTCCCCCGTGAACGCCCGCTTCACGTTCGCCATGATGGACGAGTTCATGCGGGGCAGCCCGTCGGCACGGTACACCTTCACGATGAACTTGGCCCGCTGCCGCTCGATCGGCACCCCGTCCGGTAGCAGCAGATTCCTGTGGGAATGTGGTAGTAGTAGAAGCATGAGGGGGTAAGCATGAGGGCCGCTTGGGACAGTGAGTGGTACGTACGCTTCAATGTCGTCCGGGTCCTTCTCGGATTTCGGGGGCACCTTCACCGTGTCACCCTTACCGATGATGCCGACGTCGCACTTCAGGTAACCCTTCGGGCCCGCCGCAAAGTCCTCCGGGTCGGACAGCAGCGCCCACTTGTGGTAGAACTGGTGGTCTGACGGGACAGACGGGACGGGACGGGACAAACGAATTAGCGCAGGGCGACGCATCCATCCGGAACGACGGGACAGAGAATAATGGGGAAGTACAGCAAATAACACAGGGTTGCGGGGGACAGCCAAAGACAGTGGGGCCGGCTCCGGCCCCCGGGAGGTCATGCGTGGTCAGCCGAGGAGGCTACAGAAAGGCTGGACGTGCCGTGTGCCGTGCAGACGGACCGGTGCAGCAGCCGTAGCCGTGTGTGTGTGTGTGTTGTGTTCCGGTAGCCGATCACCACCGGGACCAGGGGGGGGGGCGGTGTCTCAGGTGTGTGGTGGGGTGGAGGGGGTAGGTGGAGGGTGTCGTGTACCAAGAAACCGGGGAGGTTCCCAACAACACGGAACACGGCAAGGTGTGATGGTCGTGGCCCGTGGTGGTGATTAAGAGACCAGAGGTCTAGAACTTGAAAACCGAACCGAACCGAATCAAATGTTTGTTGGATTGAAATGAAACAGTTCTAGTTTATTCAAAGTGTGTGCTACATCGCTAGATATACATTTCTCCCTCGCTCTCTGCTAAATCGTGGATTACCAGACGAAAGAATTCTTCGTCTTAAGAAGCAAACCTCCATTAGTCCTCCAATTTCGACTTCCTCGTAGGAAACGAAGTGCTCTGCTCAGTCACTAAGTGTCGCATCGATGAAAATGAATGATATTCGGAAGGAGCCAAGTCAGCGAGGGGGATGGCAGCTCCCATCCAAGTGCTTTGATTGTATCCTGAACCACTTTTGCTTTGTGGGTCATGGAGGCGCCAAGTTGAGTGGCGCCACCTGGCGCCTCCATGAGGGACAAGGACCTCCATGGGCGCCTCCATGGGGTAGCGATCTGAATGTGAACGCTTCCATCAGGTTTTAGTTGGTTGAACGGTTTTAGGCTTGTCATGCAGCATACCTTTCTGTCCCATCCAGAAAGTCCTTTTTTGGAGTCCTCCGATGGTCTTTGTTTGTTAAGTGAAAATCTCCATTTTTTAATTTTTTAAACCACTCAAAAGACTGCGATCTTCCAAAAACAAGTGCCGACAAGCATTTGGTGCGATTCCGAAGCAGGTTTCTTCAAGAGGTAGCAGAAAAATAATAATCTCCGCAAAATGTCATTTTCAAGTACTAAAGTTAACATGGTCTAACCCTTTCAAAGGTCGGTTTCAAACTAAATTAATGTTTGTAATTAATTAATTAATTTTTTAAAACTAAATTAATGTCGAAACAAGGTAATGTTGCCAAAAAAGCAAAACTTGGAGAACCAAATTGACAGCTAGAGCCATCTGTTTAACAGTTCGGTTTTCAAGCACTACACCAGGACAGGTCAATCAGAGACAGAGGAGGCGTTAGAGGTGAAGAGCTGTGTAGCACGTGAACGCGTTAACGTGGTGATTGCACATGGGACTGCACCGGGGGTGGGGATTGGGGCTGGGGTGATGAGCGCGCACCGACGCACTCTCTACCGACGCCACCGCCGGTGCCGGTAGTGCTTACCTTTCTGGTGCCAGAGCGTGGCCACATCCAGCTTGAACGAGCCCACCAGCTTGTTGGACTGAAACACCCCGCGGTTCTGTAGCACCTGTGCGTTTGATAGGGGGGGGGGGGCACCGTCAGCAAACCACCCCGCACCACATCACCGCCACCGTGCCCGCCCCGTGTGTGTGTGTGGATTTAGGTCCAGGGTCCAGGGATTACAGAGATTGGTTTGTTGTGTGGCCCATTTGTTTTTGTATCCCAGTGTCAAAGTGTTGGGAACGATCGGCAGCAATGTTGGGGGGGTTGGGGTTTGGGGGGCCAGTGTACAGTATACGTGGAACAAGTGTTTCAATTGCGAACACACAACATGGACACACTCATGCAAAACGGGGGAGAAAAAGACACAGAGCAAAACAGAGAAATAGAGAGAGAGAGAGAGAAAGAAAGGCAGGGAAAGAGAATAAAAGAAGTTGAAAACAGTCATAAGGAAGTAGAACGATTCACGGAGAGTACGGCAACGGCCGAGGTAACGGATCACCGATGTGTTACCGAATGTAACACGGCGAATGTCAGTGATCGGCGAATTAAATTGACAAGCACTGGACTGGACCCACACATTCTGCTTCCAGCCCCCGAGACTCCCATGCACACCAACAAGGAGATAACGATGCACACAGCACATGGCGATAGAGGAGGTTTGGAGGTAGTATGGACGATACGATTGTGCCTCAAAAATACCGGGAATCCTGGCCAGATCAATGACAGCGTAACAATATCTCAATCTCTACGCTCAGCTTAGTGCAACGAGCGAAACACGGACATTCTTCGGAAGGTTTCACAACATGTCCAACACTCAGTATCTGAAATGGCTCCCTGAAATGACTAGAACGAAGAAGAAGCGTTGAGGAACGCTGCAGAAAGCCCTCAGTGAGTCGGCCCTAATCGAAAGCTCGAGCTGTCCAAAGAGGATCGGACAAAAACGGTTGAAGATACAGAAGTGTTCTCGACGTGGATTCAAAAAAAAATTAAGTTGGGAGCTCAATTGGCATGGCAGATGAACTGCAATCGTCCGGACCAAGCACCAAGACGCAGATTTCTAATCTAGCATCGCTAAGCCCATCGACGTGGAGCGTCTGGGGATCTGGGGATTACCCACGCAAGGGATGGGACATTAGATATAGGCGAGCAAAGCAAAGGTTTGTGTAGGTCCTAAACCGAAGACCCGGTATTTTTGACTCACACTAATGAGAGGAGAGAACAGCCGGGAATACACTTATGGTAGAAGTATGGAAGTAGTAGAAGTAGAAAAAACAACGGAGGGTAGCTACCGGGTGCGTCGTAAACTGTTTTGAGGTCGATTTTGAACGAGCCCACCACCGTCCCGGAGCGCATGAATTTGCGCGAGTGTATAACCTGCCGGTGGGGAAGCGGTACAGAGGACAGACAGGACAGAGTGTTACAGGTTACGCGGTTATCAGGTATCTGAGCTGAGACCCAGGACATCCCCAGGAGGTGGGCAAAACCTGTGGCATCCCCGCCCCATAGGTCCACGCTCCACGCTCGCTCCACGCTTTCGAGAGAAGCAAACCACAGGTGACCCGCAACAGGATACCATACCGGGGGGGCGAGTGGCATCGCTTTCCGCCGAGTGGCCACGATGCGATACTTACAGAGAGCGTGATGATCTTGTCGAACAGCATGACCGGCGGCATATGGAAGTCGAACACGAAGTACTGAAGCAAACAAGGGGAACCAGAGTGAGCCAGTGTCCACGCGTCGCAAGTGCAGCCCGCCCGCCTACCTCGTTATAGTACGGACAGTTGGTGCTCTCCTTGACGCTGGTGTACTTCTTCTGGTCGCCCACCTGGATGCAGACCACCGGGTCCATGTTGAGCCCGGGCAGCTGGCGGGCCTCGATGACGGTGACACACACCTGGAAGTCCTGTGACTTCAGGTGGTCGTTGCCCTTGGCCAGACTTTTGATCCTAGCGCGAGAGAGAGAGAGGCGAAGATCCAGCGAAGTCAGACGTCATTCGCCACACGCCCAACTAGGTCTTACTTTTTGAGCTTTTCGTTGTTGACTCCCTCGGTGTCGCTGGACGCGTTCGAATGGATGCTGCCGGCGTGGGACCCGCTCTCGCCGTACTCACCGCCGCCTCCGCCGCCGGTCGGTGTCGTTGGGTCTCCGGTGGCACCACCGGCACCAACGGTTGCTTCGCGAGCGCTACCTGACGCCGGCTCGCCCTCCGGTGCCCGGTCCCGGCGCTGCTGCTCCGAGTCACCGATCAGGGACCGGCTTTCGTCCTCCGTGCTGCTGGCGTTGCTTTCGCGAGACGAGTGGCGCGATCGGCCGAGACGGATAAAGTTTCGCACGGTACGCAGCGTCACCTTCCGGTCCGACAAGGATTTGTGCGTTTTGCCCGAGCCACCACCACCACCACCGCTGGCCTCGTTGTCCGATGAGGCATGATCCGAGGACGATTTCGGTGGAGCCGGCTGCTCCCCGAGTCCCGCCGACCCAGACGACAGTACCCGCTTGATGAGGCCCGTCTTGCGCTCGCTGCCGCCGCCGCCGCCGCTCACCTGCGATTGCTTCTGCTTCGGTGGTGGCGCCGCCGGCGGCGGCTGCTGTTGCTGGGTTAAGCTTCGCTCAAGGTTCGCGATATTCTGCTCGACGCTGAGCAGCATCTGCTGGTCGTCGTCGAAGCTGGACGTCTGGTGCTGCTGCTGCTGCTGATGGTGATGCAACCCGTGCACTACCTGTGTCGCATCGAAGTGCCCCAGTTCGTCCTCAGGGCTTTGATAGCACACGTCGAAGCTCACGAACGCCTGTGCGCCAAGAAAGGCAGAAAACAGATTGTTGGTCAACCAGCCACCGTGTACTCCAGGCGAGGAGGAGCCCTAACCTCAATCGGCTTGTTCGACAGGTCCACCAGCCGGTCTTCGACCCGCAGCCGTCCCTCCGAGATCAGCCCTAGGAAGAAACGGTGACAATGGGGGTTGGCAAACGAGAGCGCAGACGAGTCGGCGCCGGCTTACCCTGCATCAGCATCACGAACCGGCCAACGATCTTGGTGCTACTGGCAATGGTGCCGCGGTGCCCGTTCGACCCATTCGACGACGACGCTGACGACGACCCGACGAGTCCCGTTTTGAGCAGTATCTTGGTGGTCTGCTGCCGCAGCTCGACCGTCACCGTTTCCGTGTCATCTGCTGGCCGGGCCAGCGGCCAGATAAAGCTCTACCCGTTGGGACCGCCACCCCGAGGAAAGGAGAAAGCGTTACCCTTGAACGCACCCCTTGAAACGCACACTTACCTGATTTACTTGGATAAGCTCGGAGCCACAGTTGAGCTCGGTGGTCGTGTGGGCAACACCTGCAACAAGGACAGAATCAGTGACGGACAACAACAAATGGACGGACGCCCCCCCCCCACCCCCAGCTTTGGCGAAGAACTTTTCTTTGACAACGATACACGCTAAGGCCAGATGGGCAGCTAGTGGCCAGATGTAAAGGTGCCGTCGGTAGAACCGAAACAGAAAAGGAGCCCAGAAACCAAAACCAGAAGGCGACCGGGCGGCCCCAGGTGAGATAGGTGAACGGCAAAACTTTGCCACAATTAATTGACCAATATCCGGTCCGGTGTCGGTCGATATAATCTAATAGGCGATGCCTAGAATGAAATCTCACCGATTGTGAAGCGTTACGAAAAGTATATTCGTTCACAACGCTGCTTCCAACGTTCAACCGTGTTGATCCGAGGCCGAGGTATCTACTGGTAAGCGAACGAACAACTTTAATACACTTTTGGAAGGCAGAAGACAGTGATCGCGGATAACTAAAAGAAATCCCCGATTTTCCATTCGAAATGTCTCCAAACTAGTGACGTGGCAAGGTCAGCGATCATTTGCAAGGCAAACAAAACTGTTTTTTATTCTAGCAACAGGAAATCCTTAGGCAATTTTGGACAAAGAATCATTACCACGTCCAACAGCTCCCACCGAACCTGCTGCCTGCGTACCTTGAAATTGAAAACTTTCACAGTGCCGTTCGGGCCCAAACTGGCCCATGGCAGACAGACTGCTCCGCAGTGGTCTGTGGTGTCTATAACAAGTGACCTTAGCAAGTGAGCAAGGAATAAAACGCCAAAATTCAGCTATTCTCGGTGGTGAGAGGGTGAAATAAACACTACGTGAATATTGTTATGATGAAGAATTTGTGGGTGGAAATGGGACATGGGACTTGATTTGTACTGTGAGTCTCTATTCTTGGGCTCTAGTATTGCCGTGTCCATCTTCTGGGTCCAACAACTGGTTTTGTGTTTTTGTGTTTTTGTGTTGGACTCTCGGACAAGATTGTAAAACACAACCCTCGCCGTCTTCCGCAACATGAATAGTTCAGTGTCGAATCAGCTGGAGCTAGGCTACAGGTGTCTGGCACTTACCCCGGAATTCCACCCGGCCGAGCAGGTTGGACTTTGACTTCGGCAACTGGAACTTGTTGATGCGCACGGTTAGCGACATTCTGGTGCTGGCGCTGCCGCGAAGGCTGGCGCTGTTGGTGGTTCGCTGCTGTGTGCGTTGGTCGTAGAACTTCTAACGGCGTCGTTTGGCTAGCCCGGTCGCATGTACATTCCTGGAACGTTGATTGCTGGTGGCTGCAGGTTGCTCCGGTGCATGATACGCCTTGCCGTGGGAGCTTAAAAGCGTTCGGGTTCGCGCTGTTTGGTGAGCAGTTTGTGGTCGTTTTGATTGTAGCATTGCCGTCTCGTTCCTAGCTCGATTTCTACGCGCGTGGCTTACTACGGGGTTTTACGATACGTGGCGATTAGCAGCCTTCATTCCCTGCCGAATGCTGTGCCCCTTTTTTTGGGGGAAGGCCTCTCGCCGTCCAGTACACTATCTGTCAAGGCAAACGAATACTAGGGTAAGTAGGGCCGTCATAGAACGTCCAGACTTCCGCCAGGACTTCGCTGGACTCCGCCGCTCATCGCCTTTGGCGAAGGCGCCAAAGGAAAACAATTATGGGAAACTCAAAATGTCATAAACAGCGGCGGCGATGACACGTATTAGGGTGGTACGTCTAATGTTTGGTCCATCGGCTTGCTCCTTCTTAATTTTCGAAGAAACATGGGTCGATGGTGCCGACAGACCAAAGTCCGTACCAAAACCTCGGTCACTCGTTGTTGGTTGGCATTGGCTTCTCTTGCACGGCTTCCCAAAGCCCCAAACACGACAATTTTGTTTATAACCACCGAGGTGGAAATGAGCTTTTCATTCAGCACAACAGAAACAGTTTTCTGCAAGCACAGAGCGTCCCATTTCGTAAATGGCAAAGGTTGTACTAAACTACTTCCAGAATGAAGAACTTCGAGGTTTTAAAAGTCAAGTATTCGGTTCAGTTCAAAATCCAAAGACTAGCTGGATCGCCCTATACATCCCATGCTTATGTTGCCTGGCCTGGCCTACTGCTCGGCTCCGGCAGTTGACTCCAGACAGTCGGCAGCACATCCCAAAAACCATTTGTGTGCAAATTGAATTGCATCCTCCCTGCCTGGACCCCCCCGTCTGGAGCTCCCGGTCTCAAAAATTGATCAACGATTTTCCGCCCGACATTCCGAATCGCTAAGTAGTGCGCCTTTGGCGCTTCGGTGCCCGCCCGTGGGTATCCTTCGGCGAAGTAGACAGGGCGCCATTTAGGGCAGAGCAAATCTGGACACGGGGCACGCGCCCGTGTGTGTGTGTGATGGGTAAGCCGAGATTACGTTAATGCCGCACTCGGTGCCTCGGGTTTGATAAGGGCCTCAGACTATTATCCGCCTCAGCGCTAATGGAGCAGCACTCCTCCGGCTGGGCGGGGGAAGTAGTACAAGGCACGCTCGGCCTCGGTGTGTCCTTAGCGCGCGCTTGGTCGTCATCTTCCTCCTCGGTGGACCTGTAAGAAGACCGAGCGTGGCGCGTGGCACGCGGGGCACGCAATGCTCCGCTCCGCTAGGCGCCACTAATTGACGACTGGTCCTGCACAGTGGTCCAGCTACCTGAGACTGTGGGGAGGGTTCCCCGGAATTGTGTGGAGCAAAAAGGGAACGTGTGAACTTTACAACTAAGCCCCGAAAAAGGGAAGCCCAAATTTATGGGCCAAAACGACACAGTTTTTCGTTCACAAACGGGTCGCGCTCGCTAGGCATGAGGACCTCCAACTTTTGCCCCACGGGACACCGGAACCAAACTTCGACTTGGTGGAAGCTATGCTGGCTTCCCGGGTGAACTATAAATTCCCCGTACACGGGCACGGGCACCAAAAACTGTGCGTGTAATTCTCGTTGGAACAAACTACTGAAGGATTCCAATTCTTCCCGAAACGGCTCTCGGCGGTTGGACCGCACCGCACCACAGCCTAGCGGTTGGCGAACGGAAGTGCGTGTGTCGATAGGCTGACGAATACTAACGCACACACACACACGCACACCTAAACACCATACAGCGAGGGGGGGGGGGGCGAACGGCTCTCACCTGTAGCGCAGTGGTCCTGCTGCTCCCGCAAAGGCCATGAAGGAGCAACAAAGGTAAGGTCGCCGTGGTACGAAGGCGAGCTCGGCAGCCACAACTCTCTACGACAACGGCACTCTCAACTCCTTCTCACACATACACACACACACACACACCCACTAACCTTTTGCCGTTTGCCACCGAGAGAGAGAGAGAGAGAGAGAGAGAGAGAGAGAAGAAAAACACGGTCTAGCTTAGGAAGCTGCAGTGGAACACTTCACACGCAGTGCATGGCCAACTACACAGGTACATCGTATCGTGTGGCGCACAGCGCGGGATACCTTCCGGAATCGATTGGCAGAATATAGCGGAACCCCCCCGGGCTCTCTAACCCTATGCCGACCTCGCACGGCCCCCTAGCGGCCACATCGCGGCGGGACCTCTACGCGCGCCGACATCTCGGCGAGAACTGTTGCTGATTGCTCGGCCGACGAAGTTCGACGCTGTTGCGCGCCTTCGGCTTCGTCCTCGTCGGCGGCGGCCTGTTTTTTTGTCTGTACTGTCGTTCTGTTGTTGCTGCTTCATTCTCTGGTGCTGGTCCTGTCTGACAGGTCCTTCAGAACTGCTGCTGGTGAGTGTGCTGAAGGACCTCAGCCTCAGAGTGGACGAGGAGAAATGGGCGCGCTCAAGCGCGAAAGTGAGCAAAATATTTGTTTGAAATCCAAGCCGGGCCCTGGGCCTAGTCACACGGAGCCTAGAAATGGTAACGGGCGGCACGGAACAATGCTCATGCATAACTTGAGAGTTACCGCACCGCACCCCGTGCCCCCCCGTGTCCAGAGAGTGTGAGGCAGGGGGTTAACTTTTTATTGACTGCAAGCCAGAGGCTGCTGGCTTGCTTGCTTGCTGGTTGAAAAGAAAACAGCCAGCCAGAAAAAAACAATCCCTCCCAAGAATTGCTCACTCGTACTTCAATCTGGTGCTCTGAGCTCGTAGCTCTGAGAGCAGCACTCTGCAGGTGGGGCAGCATATCTGTTGGGATTTCTGTTTCGTTTTTCTTTTTTTTTTTTTTGTTGCGGACAAATGCCACCTCCAGTAAGATGTCATCTGAATGGTTTTCAACGCTCGGCAATGGCAATGCTGCGGCTGATGGACAGCGCGAGCGCCTCGAAAGCTGCATCCTATTCTTCACGGTCCCTTCCCGGAACATGGTAGAATGGCACCGTAAGAGATTCTCGGGACTGTCGTGCTTTCGTCATGCTTGTTGCCCATTTGTAACATTTGTAGCTGCCCGCCCGGCTCGGCGAATTGAAAATCGAAATCCAATTACGCGGACCAAGAAGTTGGTAGATCCTGGGAAATGAAAGTTCCAAATTTCCAACGAAGTTCACCGTCCACCGTCTGTACTTCAAGCTGTACACGCTCCGCATATTTGCTGAAGCTAATCAACCGACGATTTGAGTTAGTACACTCAGGCCACCAGTACTTCGACAGTAAGCAATTGCAGCCCCCTGGAAAGGGGGAAGGCCCTGAAAGGTTGACAGAGATTCCCAAATCTTCCTGGCTCCCGGTGTTGAACTGCGTTACGGCCCGCGCTACAGACGTAGTGTGTTTGTGCGCTCTGCGAAGTGCTTACTCACTAGTGCACCCGGCACGCAACTGTCACTCGCTGCTGGGGCAAACGCGAAGAAGTGGCTCGCAAAGAGCAGACTGTTGCGTGGGGTTTGCGCCCGTGGGGTACCCGCACCTGACTGTGTCCCCAACCCGACCCGACCCGGTCATTCCCGTGTCATTACCCGCTAACCGACGACTAGCGGACACTCCTGGACTAGAGTTGCGGCCGTTTTGATTGTTAAATTGCGCGCGGCCCTCTGCTTGGCGCCAACCTAATGGCGCGTTCGTCTCCGGATGTTTACTGGACTGGACGGGTTGCAGTTGTGTAGAAACACCACTCCTGGACGCCAAACCCTGCACAAAACGGACGCACTTGCGAGTCGCACTTTCTACCGTCACTTGCTTGCTTACTGTTGGTCTCTAACGGGTGGAACCGCGCTCGGTGTCCGCGCTCCGTTGTTCTAGCGGCGGTGGAAGGTCGGACGCTGCACAGCGGACGCTCTCCCCTCTCGGAACCTCGTCCTCATAGCGTCGTCGTCGTCGTCGGTATCAAGCTGCGCATGACGGCGGAGAATCCGGAGAAACGGACAGCGGACCGGACGACTGGCACGACCAGCACCAGAAGCACCAGAAACAGACACACCGACACACGAGCGGCAGCCCGGTCCGGCTCGGGTGGGCTCCGTATGTTTGGACCGTGGAACGATCGGCTCACGACTGACTCACGTCTCGTTGGTCGTTGGCTGCCGCGGGCCACGGACTCCGGTCTCGGTTCGGTCGCCACGCAAATGCTGCAAACCTTCAGATAACACAGGACGTCGGACGCCACTCGTAGTGCCTCTCAAGTTCAGAGCCGCCAAACGGCAAAGCTCCACGAAAGCTGTTGCCTGAAAATCCGCAACCAGGCAAAGCTCTCAACAGCAGCAGCAGCAGCGGCAGCAGGCGGTCAAGCTTTATACATTCATTCGCGCGCCGACAGCCTGCTGTGCAGCTTTCGAGAATTTATGGAGTGTCTGCGTTGTTTCATTCATCTCAAGCACAGCGAAGGTCGCACGGGTCGCTTCTCTCTGCTTCAGAGTCGCCCATTTCACTCCCTCAAATCGTTTCTGGGGAGTCTTCTGGGTAAGTTTTTCTTCGGATGTAGGCTACAATTTCGATGTGAACTCTATTGGGTTGCGTTCCGTACTTATTTCAGACAGTTGGTCGCATCATGGTCACAATTTCAAATCATCGGCCGGAAACGGACCAACTTCGAATCGTTTACCAATCTTGTTATCACCTCTCGAGGCAGATAGCTCGAGGCGGTGACGAAGTAGCGATCGAAGACGAGCACTGCACAAGTCCTCTAACCACGCACACGGTGACTCGGTGTTGGGAAACACTTAGTAGACCCTTTGCTGGTGAGTGGCGCAAGAGCGCGCGCGCGCGCCCCAAAACAGAGCTTCCGCCACAGCCAGAACAAAAAATTGTTCTGTCGTATTACTTCAACAAACGCACTACCGGGGATAGACAGTTACAGAGCGCAAAACAACCTTTTTACTTAGCTCAACTTGGAAATTTCTTGAATAGGTTAAGAATTTGCTTTGCAACCAAAGTAATGGGCATGGGTAGTACTAAAAGGCACAAATTTACGGTGCTTGAACGTAATGGTACGTACAGGTACTGTCATCAGTGTAGCCACTCCGCGCCAGCCAGTAATAATTCAAAAAGGCAACGAATGAACCGCATAAATGCATAGCAAATTGTTGAGTTTTTATAGGAAAACTTTTGTTAAAACGATTAACAGAGGTACGTGATGTCTCTCGAACGTCTCGACTGAAATTCGCTGGCGAGCCTTAAAGTGGATGGCCCGAGTTGATTTGGTCTTCGCGTCTCCGTCATACGTGGACCGGCTGAATCTAGTAGCGATAGTGGTCCGGCTTGTACGGTCCATCGACCGGTAGGTTCAGGTAGTCGGCCTGCCGAGCGGTGAGTTTGGTCAGCTTGACGCCCAGCTTGTCCAAGTGCAGGGCGGCCACCTCTTCGTCGAGCTTCTTCGGTAGCACGTGCACACCCACCGCGTACTGGTCCCGGTTGGTCCACAGCTCGATCTGGGCCAGCACCTGGTTCGTGAACGAGTTCGACATCACGAAACTGGAGTGGCCCATGGCACACCCGAGGTTCACTAGGCGGCCCTCGGCAAGCAGTATGATGTGGTTGCCGTTCGCGAGCCGGTACCGGTCGACCTGTGGCTTGATGTTGACCTTTTCCGTCGCGTTCTGCTCCAACCAGGACACGTCCACCTCGCAATCGAAGTGCCCGATGTTGCACACGATCGAGTCGTCCTGCATGTTGAGAAAGTGCTCGCCCATGATGATATCGGTACAGCCGGTCGTGGTGACGAAGATTTGCGCCTCCTTGCTCGCCTCCTCCATCGTCTGCACCTCGTAGCCCTCCATCGCTGCCTGGAGCGCGTTGATCGGGTCAATCTCCGTCACCAGGACGCGCCCACCGGAACCGCGCAGGGCTTGCGCGCAACCCTTGCCCACGTCCCCGTACCCGGCCACGACGCACACCTTGCCGGCGATCATCACATCGGTCGCCCGCTTGATGCCGTCCAGCAGCGATTCCCGGCAGCCGTACAGATTGTCGAACTTGCTCTTGGTCACGGAGTCGTTCACGTTGATCGCCGGCATGCCGAGACGGCCCTCGCGGAACATTTTGTACAGGTTGTGGACCCCGGTCGTCGTTTCCTCGCTCAGCCCGCGGATCTCCTTCAGCAGCTCCGTGTGCTCGGTATGCACCAGGTTCGTCAGATCGCCGCCATCGTCCAGGATCAGGTTGAGCGGCTTGCCGTCCGGGAAGACGAGCGTTTGCCGGATGCACCACAGGTACTCCTCATCCGTTTCGCCCTTCCACGCGTACACCGGCACACCGGCCTTGGCCATGGCGGCGGCCGCGTGGTCTTGCGTGCTGAAAATGTTGCAGCTGCTCCACTGGACCTGTAACCGAAACGGCATGAGCATGAGCATTCACGTTCTGTGCGCAACGCTCTTGGCGCTTGACGCCTTTGACGCGCAATACCGGTCTAAGCGGCCGAAGCGAATACTTCTTTATCGCGCGATCGACGTCACGCGACCGGACGCAAAAGACTTTTGTGTGTTTGGTGCAGACATCGTCACCCGTTCATCTCGCGCTACATGATGGTACCATCGCGATACATTCGTTTGGCGGGGTCAATGCCAAAGGTTATCGGCTCTTTCCCGTGCTCCGGTGCTGCGGTCAGCAGCAGACCAGTTTTGCCCGCGCTAACGACCAACTGTAACTAGGCGAAGTTGTTTGCTGGTTTGCTGGGTTCTACCCTTGTCTCTACGAGCTCACAGCCGGTAAATTTACCCACAAATCCGGTACTCCGAGCAAAAACGGGGTACGAACCAGTGCCGCGTGATGCGGAGTTCAGACAAAGTCAAAGTTTAGGTGCAGATGTAAGGGCAGATTTTGGAGGCCGGGTAATCACAAGTATCCTCCAGTAGACACCTTCGGCACTCTACCATTTTTCCCCCGCAACTCGCTATCAGTAGTTCAAAAGCCTGTTCTACATGTCTGAAAGTTTTCATACAAATGAATGCAATAACATGACCGGGGGGGTCCACGGGAAGACACAAGACAGGGTCGACGTACACGGCAAATTGCCGCACTTCGCCGTTCGGTTAAAGAGATAAAAATCAGCAACGACACCGGAATCGTAGCCGACTGCTACGTACCTCTGCGCCCAGCTCTATCAGCGTCTCGATGAGGACGGCCGTCTGGATGGTCATGTGCAGGCAACCGGCGATGCGGGCCCCCTTCAGCACCTTGGAAGGGCCGTATTTTTGCCGGCAAGCCATCAGGCCCGGCATTTCGTTTTCGGCAAGAATGATCTCTTTGCGTCCAAACTCGGCCAACGCGATGTCGGCTGCGTGAAAATGGAACGAAACGAAATCAAACGGCACCCGGTTAGCAACACCCGGGAACGGAACGGGAGGTTCAGTCGAGGATGTCGGTGGGACGACGCACGCTACTTACCAACTTTGTACGCTGGTTTCGTCATTTTCGTTGTTGGAAGATTGAGTGCTGGCTGGAGATGGAAAACGAGCGCCGGGAGCTCTTGACTCGAAGAACAGCAGGGCCACAAACCAAGCAACGGGGAGTATTGTGCGTTGCGTTCTCGGCACTGTCCGCGATTCAAGTGATCGATCGGTGAGCAAGCTAACACCCGGTCTACCCCGGAGCCAATTGCTCGCACGTGTTCCCGAGCGCGTTGCTGTACGCAAAACGTCGTAATCCTTCAGTTTTGCCATCTGGCGTTTGCTTTGCTGTCAAGTTTGCGCCGCGAACGACATCGTTGGCCGTTGAAAGTAAAGTCAGTTGTCGGTACTAGCACCGCCGCAACTTGCCCACAAAAAGTCCTGCCGATACCCTCTATAGTCAGGGCTGCCCCGTGAAAACACATGAATTCCGTTAAAAACGCAAACAACACAACGGAACTTCACTCGATGCGTTCGTTGTACATGCAACATGTACTACTGTGGCCAAAGATTAACGGCATTCTGCTTGTAACTCAAGCACTCTCTGTTCATTCTTCTAAATTCATTTCACCCCGCTGAAAGTATCATTCGCAAATGTTGGCCGAAGATCTTCGGTGCGCAAAAGCTCTATCGAAAACAAAAGTTTATAAGTGGTACAAAACGGCGAACGAACAAAATCAAAGAACAAGTGGTCCAGTGATCGTCGATCGACACTTCCCGATCTTGATGCGACCTTATTTGAATATCGCGCAGTGGAAAGCATGTTGAGTGACCGTTTGGGCCTTACAAAAGTTAACTGTCGATTGCAAGGGTTATGAGAACGAGTTCGTGTCATCATATTAAAGCTCATGGGCGCAATAAATGAACACCAACACGAGTTCATTAACGTATCGTTAAGAGGATCTGAAATTTTTTGCTATATGAAGTCGAAATCAACAAATTAGAACTATTCTAGTTGCTTCCTGGGATTCATTGTTTCTATGAAACCTACAAGTGGATGGCCTTCTAGCCGAAGGGTCTAGCGAAAGGTTTTCGGGATGCAAAAGGATCTTTGTTTGTGGATTATACTTACAAACTGCTGAATAAATAAATGCTAAATATTGGGTTGGGGAATAAGAAATCATCGATTTTCTCGATGGATCTCGGTAGAGTGATCGATATCTCGTAAAGTATCAATCAAACCATGTCAAGTTTATGCTCGTCATCAAGGTTACACTTCACACTTTAAAAGATCCTTTTTTATTGTTTTTTGTTTGTTGTATTCGTCGGTGAGTTACCGGGTGTTGGAACTATGGAATACCAACAAAGAGAAAACTCGGTACATTTTCCAGGTTTTTCTTTGATAAAGGCGAAAATTCAAGCTAGGCCGCTGTGCATGGTGTTTATGGTGCCGATAGTTTATTGGCCCTCGATTTAAAATTGGATTATTTTATTGAGGGCATTTTGAAGGGAATTAAAGGGATAGAGATGGATCGAATTGCCATCTGCCAACCCATTGCCAACCCATTTCTTAAACGGTTGGGTGCGAAATGAGGGATGAGAAATGGGATGCATACGACAATGCTGTGCGAAAACGAGCTCGGTTGGTCTAAGCATGGTGAAGCAGCAGGTGGGTGAGCCCTTAACAGGTGGCCACCCTAGGACCGGGACGTTCAAGAAGCTTCTACTGTGTATTTGGTGGGACTTGATAGGAATCATTTATTATGAGTTGCTTCCGTGTGGCCAAACACTAACATTCAGATCCAGAAAGGGCCAGAATTGGTCAATAGAAAAGGTGTTTAGGTGTTCAGAGCAGGAAATTTATTAATTATTGCAACCTTTTCAAACAGTGAAAGGAGAAAATTTTCGTAAACACAATACGACCTGGTTTGCCGCAGAAGACAAAAATCCGTTTTTCATCAAAACTGTACACCGTGTCACGAAAGCAGTTTGACAGTGGCAAACATCCATGAATTGAAGATCGAATCGTTAAAGCATCCCCCGTATTCGACCAGATTTGGCCCCCCGGGCGACTTCCATCTGTTTCCAGGTCGAACAAACAAAAATGTATGCGTAGAAAGCGTCTATCATCCAATTTCTTCAGGGATCAGGGAATTCATCGATTCGAATATCGTTGGAACGCGCCTGCGGAACAATACAGTGAATTTCAAACCCTAAAAATGATGTTTTTCTTGCCGAAAACCGCAAAACTTATTGGCCAGCCCTCCTGGTGGGATTGTGGGAACCACGAACCGTTATACCGGGTGTAGTTTGTGAGTGGTTCACGCGATATGTTTTGTTTGCACTGGTTTATGTTTATGCTGGCCGTGTGTTCATGGAACTCACACGATAAGCTGCGAGTTACGAGCTTTTAAGGCGAAAACTCGGTGAGTGAGCAAGAGAGAGAGAGAGAGAGTGCCCATCATTTGCAGGTTCACTGTTGCAGGTCTATTGCGGCCTTTGCGAGAGAATGCGGTCCGCCGTCAGTTTGCGTCGAGCGTTCGGTAGTGTTGGTTTGGTGATCCTCAAGCAACTCAGCTGGCCGTCGCCGCCGTCCGGAAGGCCGGCCGAATCTTTCCATTTTTGTTTTAGCGTTTTGATGAGTTAGTCATCGGCCGAACCCCACCACCCACCCAGCATATTGTGGCGCACAGGCTGGCGCCCATATGTGCGCAGTGTTTGTAAAAAATAGTCCCGTGTGCGGTCATTAGATGATACATTAGGGTGTGTATAGATATTAGACACATTAACGGTTCAAGTAGGCCCCCGACGGTTGCTGCTGTGCGGCAGTCTCGAAGCAGACCAACATTAGCCAGCGGACCACAGGATATCAGGTAAGGACGCAGGCACGGCCAAATTAGCGGCCCCCGAGGTACAGGCGACGGACCCGGACCGGTCGGTGGTCCTTCAATTCAAACGGTGGACGGTTGGCGACAATGTCTAATCGGATTTTAATCGATCGGCCAAACCAACACTACCACAAACCATGTTTCTGGCGCTGGTGAACCGCCGCCGACGCCCAGTAACCGGTTGGGGCCCTGCCCCCCGCCATCGTCCTCCAGAGGCTTGGCTGGCAAGTGGGGCGTTCTGTGGGGAGTTTATTTCGGTTTTGTTTCAGTCTTTTTTTTTGCTGTTGCTTCTTTGTCCGGTTTGTTGCTTGCGAAACAGTGAAAAACGTGTGTGGCGGCCGGAAGTGTGCACCTTCTGCCACCCGTAGAGAGAAAGCACGCCCCCCCCCCGCCCACCACCCACACATCGTCCTCTGCGATGTTCTATGTCGACGGCGGGGGGGGGGACCGCTCTGGAGCGAGCGTCCGTTCAATACCCACACACACAGTCATACAAGATGGCCACGGCGGTGCAAAATGAGCTCATCGCTTCGTGGCGGGTCTTCGGTGGTTCTTCGTCCCTCTTATTGTTGTCTGTTTTGTAGGAATTTTTTTTTTGGAACGAAATTATTTGGAATTATTTGAATGGGTCTCGCCGAATGCTCCCGTTGCTGTAGAGGCGAGCCCCCGCCCGTAACTAAAGAAGAGGAACCTTCACGAAAGAAGATATATGTGCGTGTTGGTGTGTGTGTGTGTGTGCGAAACAATGACATCAAACACCACCCGTCAGTGTCACATCATCGTCCGAGCGCTTCGCCGCCGCCGCCGCCGCGCCCTGTCAATGCTCTGCGCCGCCGAAGCATTTTCCGATGGAAAAATGGCGCCCAGCAGTGGTAACTTCTGTTTCGGAAAATTCGAACTTTGATTAAAATACACAAAACTTCGCGAGACTTGCCTTTCAAGCCGCGTTGTATATCTTACGGTTCCTTCCACACACATACACGCACACGAACAGCGGCTTTGGATTCTCCCTGTAGTTCATAAAGAAAGTGAGAAAGAGAGATAGGGATAGGGAAAGAAAAAGAGCAGACAAGACAAGATATACCAAAAGAGGGACTCTGCCGCCCTCCGTGCCCCGAACAACCATTAACCGTGTGTATGTGTGCGTCAAGAAGGGTATGCCGCAAAGGCGTAGGGAAAGGGAATATCAGTTTTCTCTCTTTAAATAGGCGGCGGCCACCGAACACACGCACACCGAGAACGGCCATCAACCAATTGGTCGGTGGCGGGTGACGGTGGGTTGGACGATTGGAAGACACAAATTCACAAACTCCTCACCCATCGAGCAGCAGCGGCGGCAGCCTTAAAAGCGGAGCCTTATGTTGCCAGGCGTCCTGTGCCGTGCAGTTCCGACCGTTCGTCCGTCCGTCCGTCCGTCCGTTTCCTTAGCACTCCGAAAAGTTGGTGCCAAACAATATAATGGGAATATTAATGTGTTCCGGTTCGGATCCCGTTGCGGAACGCGCGCTGTGGAAAAGCGAGCGAGAGAGAGAGAGAGGGAGAGAACGCAAAACATACGGTGGTCGGTCGCGCGCGCGCCACCTTTTCCTTTTCTCCGTCCTTTTCGCTTCTCCCACAAATGCGCACGCGAAAGCCCTCGACGCTTCCGGTGCTGCAGCTTGTAGAAAATACCTGGATGGCTGGGGCTGGCTGACTGACTGTGTGGCTCTTTCTCGGTAGCCGGTGACCGTTACCACACACGAACAGCCGGGGGTGGGGGGGCGAGGGAGGCATGTTCCCAACGGAAATGACCACAACAGGCGCAATGACGGCGTTACCATTAACTTTCTTTCTCTTGAGCACAACGCGCAGCGCAGACAGCCGCCTTCTTTTGTCAAACATTCTGTCAAGGTCTCTTGCCGTGGGTGTGGGGGGGATCCTCTGGGATCTGAGGCGCGCGATCGGTCGATCGTTTCCCGGTATCCCGGTTTAGCAAATCGGTACGCGATCGACAGGGAAAAGCGACGCATGTCCGTGTCGAGTATCTGACTTTTTTCCCGGAGATGACGACGCCACGACTGCATCTATGTGCGGTGTGTGTACTCGGTGGTATGGATGTGGTGGTATAGTGATGATCGCACGCCTCGCCACACCCTGATGATGATGATGATGATGTCAGCCTCTGTAAATCGTTTGAAACACCATCGCCGCGACGTGTGCGACACCTACTCTACTCAGAAGAAGAGAGGCCGCCGGCAAGATTTTCCACCGAACGCACCGAGGCGAGTGGGATTCTTTTTAACCATGATGTCAGCCTTTGCTTTGACACGGTCCGTGTCCTACATATCGTTTCTGCTACCAAAGACCCTGAATTTAACGTCTCAAACTGGATCATGGTGTAAAGTGTGGCAAAGCATGAAAAAACACAACAGAGATTTACAGCAGATTTCATTTATTTATTTGATTAAATCCAGCGTCATTTCCTGCCGATGAAATGCCCACTTGCCAAACCTATAAGTTTACCTACCACCACCCAGCAATGGTGTCTTTGCCCAAAGAGCAGGTCGTTCTCGAGCTAGGTTAGCAACAGGACAGCGAGAAAGTCCGCCAGGGGAGAACCTTCGCCGATATTGCGATCAGCGACAAGAGATGGATGGTTTGTGTGTCAACGAGATCGATTGATTTCTTCAGCATATCAACCTTTGTTGACTGTTGTTGACGTTTGATCTCGCTCGGGCTTTCAATTGACAACTCCACCCGAACGGAAAACGGCACACCGTTACCGGAAGCAACAAGCAGATTAACAATGTCTCTTGGGAGGGGGGGGGGGGGGGGGGGTGCAGACCTTCAGGACACCGCTCGGCGGGGCGGTTGTAGTAGCCCCGGATAAGAAGGAAGTTAAAAAGTACCCTTTGCAACAGTAGATCAAGTTGGTGGGCACCACCAACTACTTGACCGTTGGAACTTTTAGCTGCTGTCCGCTCTAATAATAATAAATAATAACAAATAAGTGGCGGTGGCGGCGTCGGTGTGTGGGTGTGGTGTCTTGTTGGTGCCGTGTTTTTATTTAACTCGCTTTCGCTGTACTCCTCACAATCCTGTACCCGTCACAATCCGCCTTTCTTCTGGTGGTGGTGGTGGTGGTGTGGATAACGTACGACGACGACGACGACGACGACGCGTGACGTGACTCATTAGTTATGGACGGGGCGTGTGTCTGTCTGTCGTGCGTGCGTGCGTACCCGTGTCACAGACCCCCGACTGCTGCTCCCTAGAGTGCCCTTCGAACATGTGCGCGCGCGCGCGTGTTGTTATGATTATTTTACCCTCTACGTCCTACCGCGCGTGTGGAAAAGCAGCTGGCGCCGCCCTCGGGACGGTTATGCCACACAGCCTCCTTACACTGGCTGGCCGGCGACCGTGTGACCCCGTTTTTGACGATGATGTCAGCTTTGTTCTGCGGTGCGTGTTGTGCACCGTCGCGCACTCTCTACCTCTGGTGGAGCTCTGACTCTACGGTACGCGGACAGACAGATGTCGCGCTACCGATCTCGGTACGAGCCGGAAAGAGTTGCAGCTCGGACCAACCACACGGACCGTCCCTAGTCTCGGACCTGTTTCTATCTCGGGTCATGTCGGGCGTCTTTATTAGTCCGAGGCCAAGTGCGCTCCGCGAGCTGCTGCTCTCCTGACCACGACGGACTCCTGAAGGGAATGATGCATGGGCGTGCGCGCGCGTCATCAAGGCGAAGTAAACCACCACCTCCTCCTTTGTCCTACCCTCTCATCAAGACATTGCATTTAGCTGAAGAAACGCCGTGCGTGAAAGCACTTGAAACACCCGAACCCCCGTAACCATAATATCGGTCTGCTTTCAAGTGCTTTCCACCAAGGGTTCTATCAGGTCGCGTATTCCAAAATACCTTCTCCTTTTTCCCACCCAATGACAATACTTGAACTCTGTCTGGGTGTGTGTCAAATACAGATACTTTCTTGAAAGGCGGCGACGTCTCAAGGCGCGGCAGGTGTGTCACACCGTGGCGTGTAAAAAGGGTTTTATATTGATTTCCCCGCACACTATAACCAAGTGAACAAAAAAGGCCACCGTAGCTCCGGCGAACAGCACGAATATTTTTTACAAATGTGCGCGACGGCGAGAACGCGCCGTTGTTTGTGGGTCCTGAGGGCGCAAAGGTCTATCAAAAAAAAAAAAAAAAAGGAACGCGCGCTTTCCCGAAAAATGTTGTGCCCTTTGGTTGCTGGGCCCCCCCCCCCCCCCCCAGGGCAAATGATCGATTAAGCGAATAGTAGAACCCCAGCGCGACCCCCCGTTCGTTCGTTGATAGAGCAGCAGCAGCAGTCGGTAACGCTCGTCGCTGTCACGCACAGCTCTCTGGCACGATGGGCTCGATTCCCGACACCGGCGAGGGGGGGTGACGTATGTGGGGTGGGGTTGGCACGGGCCAGCGGGCTAACAACTTTGCCCGTGAAAACACACCGTTACAGAAAGCAACAGCTAATAAATCGATGACGGACGATCGATGGTCGGAAATTCGATGACGTTTGGTTTGACATTGTGTTTGACTTTCTCTGCCAAGGGGTTTGTTATGGCACAACAAGATACAGTCGAGACGAGCCAAAAAGTTCTGGCAATTGGTTGTTGAAAATAAAAAGGAACACGTTGTCGTGTGTGTGTGTGTGCCTGTGTGTTGCGCACGCGTGCGTGTGCGACATGATGTCCGTTGCACAATGGCGAGCGGTTGTTTCCACACACTCCTTCCAATCGTGTGTGTGTGGTCAAGGTGGGTGGTGGTGATGGGTTAACCTGGGGGTGGTGGAATGACGATTGATGATTGGTGTTTGCGCGCGTAGTTGCGTCGTCTTGGTCGTCTTGCCTTGACTGTTTCTCCCCGCGATGATATCATTGCCCGGTTCCGTCCGTGTGCTTCGTGTGTGTGTATGTAGCTCTGAGTAGGGTATCTATAGCACGTCACTTCAGCATCATCAGCCAGATGGTGGTGGTGTGTGTGTGTGTGGTGTTGTGTGTTCACAGTTGGGCCCCGCTAATAGGTGCTGGGGGAACCTGTTACAGAGAGTCGGCGAACGCTGTAAAAGATGTGTAACAACTTCTATTCCATTCGATCCCATTTCTCGCAGCTTTGCGTTGTCGTTTCCGTGGTGTGTGAAGCAAAAATAATGTGTTGAGACCAAGTATAAAAGTTCTGTAGAGAGACAAAAAAAAACGAGCTAGTGTCCGCGCTGCCCGTCGCGCATGCGGGGTCAACCTTTGCGTGTGTGTGTGTGTGTGTGTGTTTGTGTGACGATATAGTGAAAGAATCCCGGTAGAAGGTTGGTTGGGTGCTCTACAACCCAACCCAACCCACCCTCTGCTTGCTTGTAGCTCGCGGCGTATGAAAATAACAACACTCTTCACCACAATTCTCAACACCGTCGTGTCTCGTCACCCCGAGGGAAGCACAACAATCAACCCAAAATTAACCGACCCCACAACCCGTCGTCGTCCCAGCTCTCCCGAGTGATCCGTGCGCGCCGCGCGTGGTAATTGATTTTGGTAACGAATGTCGAACACGCGCCACGGTCGTCTGCAAGCATAACGAAAGGTCGCAATTCTCGAGAGGAGATCTCGTCACGTAACAAAACTCCTCTCTGCTCTGCTCTCGACGCGCACAATCAACCGCCCCGTTCCATAGGAGGTGTCGGGCATATATGCCACTGCATGGTTTTCTGGTAAGTGAGACGAAATGTGTGTGTTCTACCTCTCGGCTCGGATGTGTCCAAGCCACCCTGCTCGATCTGCATCTGGTGTCCAGAAGAAATTCTAGGACACCAGACGGACGGACGGGGGTAGTTGCTTGCTTCAGTGTCGTTTCCGAATCCAATCCGAAGTTTGTTGTTGGCGTTAGTGTTCTTCGTTTGTTAAACGCCCCCCCTCACCCCCCTTCCCACGCGGTTGGGGTTTCGGATGTCAATGTGGCGGAATCGGCCTTCCGAAGCATCAGTGTGGTGTCGTGTAATCGCTTCTCTGTTTAAATTCAAAGACTAAATTCTAGTGGTAACGCGAAGGTGGTGCGAAGTTCTTTTGTGGTGATTATGCACGTGTTGCGGCGAAAGATCTCTGAGATCCGTTCGTTCGTTTCCAGGGCGGGAGTCCGCCGCGTGGTTAAGAAAACGGCAACTGCTGCACGGCGCGGGACCTCGAACAGTATTCGCTTTCACAAGAGCAGCAGCCGTTACAGCAATTGAACAAACATCGCGGGGCCCCGTTGAGTTAAAATTAGAACCCATCACAAATGGAAGCGGTTTGCTTATTGTCAAGGGATAGGGGTTCAATTCTTTAGCGTTACACCACCCGTCTATAGAAGCGCGAAGCGCTGTGGTCGCAGTCGCACATAAAATCGGCGTATTTTATAATTCTACCTATGAAGGTCAAATTGCGCTCGCGATTGAACCAATTGCATGTCAAAACATTCCTTGCTCAATCCCTGTGCTGAGCCTAAGCTACACCGGCCCAAATTTTCGACCCAAAATGTGTCTACATCATCATCAGCATAGCATCATGATCTCTGGCTGAAGTTTTTCTGTAGATGATCCCTGGGGTCTCTACTCGAGGATTTTTCCAAAGGAGGAGGATCCAAAGTTTTTCGGTGTGCCGAAGTTAGTCATAATGTTGCCCAACTTGTTACTCTGGCTATGCTGTTATTTGTGGCCTTGAAATCGCTGGAAAGGTCAGGTGGTATGTGGGTCCCAGCCAAGGACGGACATCGGACATCTATGCGATAGCTCTCGGGCGGACGGTTGTTCCAGTGTTGAAAGAAAGAAATGAAGCAAAAAAGAGCTTCACTTGATACACTATTAATCGATATACTTTTTTCCTGTTGTGTACTTTCAGTTGACCGCGTGACAGACATCTGGAATCTATTGGTGTTGTAGCTTCTCACAATGATGTCTCCTCCCGACAACCGGGAATCTCCGGGGAAAATGAGGCAAAAGAGCGGCAGATCACTCGGCTGCCGCCACACCACAACTATCATGAAAGTCAATCTTAAACAGTCGGCTGCACTAGTAGCTGGCGTTGTATTTATGCTCCACGTACTCGCGGTGCATAGTTTAAGTAAGTGTTGCGCCGCACCACCGGATCAGACATATGAATATACATATATATGCTTTTTGCCACTGAATTGCAGTTCATTCTCCGCCCCGCATCATCAAGCAACCTCCACCGGACGAGATGCTCTTCCAAGTGGCACAGCAGGGCGAAAGCGATAAACCCTTTCTGATTGAGTGCGAAGCGGAAGGTGAACCTACGCCAAAGTAAGTAATAACCAATACGCGTTACACAGATCGCTCATTTCTATTTCTCTTCTTCTATAATCGAACAAATTTGTGGCCTCGTTTACATTGCTGCGGTTGATTGTTTCCGCATCCTCTCCTTCCTCCTTCCTTTTCATGAACGCTTTTTTTTGTCGCTCCTTTCTGATCTGTTTTTCGTCCACTCCACAAAAGGTATCGATGGATAAAGAACGGGAAAAAGTTCGAGTGGCAAACGTACGATGACAGGATGTCGCAGCAGCCGGGCCGTGGTACGCTGGTGATAACCTCTCCGCGCGATGAAGACCTGGGGCAGTACCAGTGCTTCGCGGAAAATGAGCATGGTACGGCAACCTCGAACTCCGTGTTTGTGCGCAAGGCGGAGCTGAACTCGTTCAAGGATGAGCCGGCACAGACGGTTCCGGCCGACGAGGGGAAACCTTTCAAGCTCGTCTGCCAACCGCCGGACGGCTGGCCAAAGCCGAACGTGTACTGGATGATTCAGAACATGGACGGCGGGATCCGGAGTATCAACAACTCGCGCATGACGCTCGATCCGGAGGGGAACCTGTGGTTCTCGAACGTTACGCGTGACGATGAATCGAACGACTTCTTCTACGCTTGCGCCGCGTCGTCCATGTTCAGGAGCGAGTATAAGATCGGCAATCGAGTGCTGCTGCAGGTGATGCAGACGGGCGTCTCCGCTGCCCAGAACCGGCACCCCCCGCGGCGTCAGTATGTGACGCGCAAGAACGAGGTCGCTCTGAAGGGCAAGCAAGCGGAGCTGTTCTGCATCTACGGTGGCACGCCGCTACCGGAAACGGTGTGGACGAAGAACGGGCGCGCGATCATCTGGAACGATAAGATACAGCAAGACAACTACGGGAAGTCACTTAAGATACGGCGCGTCGCATCCGAGGACGCCGGCACGTACACCTGCGAGGTATCGAACGGGGTCGGGAACGCGGACTCGTACTCAATCAACCTGGGCGTGAATGCGGTGCCATACTTCATTATCGAACCGGAGATCGTGAACGCGGCCGAGGGCGAATCGGCCGAATTTCGGTGCGCGGCCGTCGGTGACCCAAGCCCGAACATCATCTGGATCCACAACGGGAAACCGATCGAGCAGAGCCCGCGCAACCCTCGCCGCGTGGTCAGCGCCAATAGGATCTACTTCAGCAAGCTGCAGAAAGAGGACACGGGCAACTATGGCTGCAACGCGACGAACTCGCTCGGCTACGTCTACAAGGACGTGTACCTGAACGTGCTGGCACTGGCACCGGAAATTACCGATCCGCCCAAGCGCGAGTTCACCGTAGACCAGCGCAACGTGACCATGACGTGCCGGGTGTTCGGCGCACCGAAGCCGCAGGTGAAGTGGATTCGTAACGAGCGCGAGCTGACCGGCGGCCGCTACCAAACGTTACCGACCGGGGACCTCTTCATCCGGGACGTTAAGTTCGACGATGCCGGCGAGTACACGTGCCACGCGGTGAACAAGCTCGGCTCGAAGACTGCGTCCGGTGAGCTGATCGTGAAGGAGCACACCGTCATCAACGAGCCGCCGAAGGACTACGAGGTGGAGGCGGGCACGACCGCAACCTTCCGCTGCAACGCTGTGGCTGACTCGTCGCTCGAACTGATGATCGAGTGGCTCACCAACGGCGAGGTGATTGACTTCGAAACGCAGCCACGCTTCATCCGCACCTCGGATAACTCGCTCATGATTGCGAAAACGATCGAGCTCGATACCGGTACGTACAGCTGCCTGGCAAAGACGGAACTGGATGAGGTAATGGCGAACGCGACGCTCACCGTCATGGACCGACCGAATCCCCCGACGATCGAGCACGTCACGTGCTGGGAAAAGATGGCGAAGATCGTATGGTCCTCGAACGGGGACAATCGGTCACCAATCCTGCACTACATCCTCGAGTACAACACCTCGTGGACGCCGGACACCTGGGGTGTACTGTGGGAAGAGATACCCGGTACCGATCTCTCGTGGGTGGTCAATCTGTCGCCGTGGAACAACTACACGTTCCGTCTGATTGCCGTCAACAAGGTCGGCCAATCTCTCCCGTCACCGCACAGCGAAGTGTGCACGACCCCGACCAACGTTCCGTTCCAGTACCCGGACGGGGTCGAGGGCGAAGGTACCGAGCCACACAATCTCGTCATCAAGTGGAACCCGCTGGCAGAAGTGGATCATAATGCCCCCGGTTTCCACTATCGCGTCTACTGGCGCCGGATGATAGACAGTGCAGCGTGGAGCTCGGTGGACGTGCACGACTGGCGCCAGTCCTCGTACACGGTGGAAGGTTTGCCCACCTTCACCCAGTACCACATCAAGGTGGTGGCGGTGAACGATCGGGGCGAGTCGAACGTGGGTGGCATGGAAAAGTTCGTCTTCTCCGGCGAGGATACACCACTCGACGCACCGACCAACTTCACGCTGATTCAGGTTACCGGACCCTCGACCGCTATCGTTAGCTGGAATCCGGTGGCGAACGAGTCGTTACGTGGTTACTTTAAGGGCTACAAGATTCAAACCTGGACCGAGGCGGACGGCGAGGAGAATCTGCGCGAGGTGCTCATTACCGCCGACTCGAAGCAAGCGCTCGTCACTGACTTTGTGCCCGACTCTACCAACTATGCGCGCATTTTGGCGTACAACGGGCGCTACAATGGACCGGCCAGCACCACCATATCGTTCGACACGCCGGAAGGCGTACCGAGCACCATCCAGTCGCTCGAAGCATACCCGCTCGGTTCGTCCGCCTTTCTGCTGCGCTGGAAGCGTCCGCTGCAACCGAACGGGAAGCTCACCGGTTACAAAATCTACTACGAAGAGATCAAGGGCACGACCGTGGGACCGCGGTCCGAGCGCGAACCGCATATTGCCGATCCGGCTCGACTGGAGGCGAAACTTGGTCGCCTCAAGCCCAGCGCGAAGTATCGCATTCACGTGGTAGCCACCACGAAGGCAGGTGAAGGACAAGAGTAAGTATGCATAACACCACTGTTGCGGGTTTGGTATTTCTCTTCTTATTGTGACCCCTTTGCTTGTTGCCCCTGCTTCGTCCACAGTTTTCACATCGAACGCGCGACTTTGTCTAGTGTGGGTATGCCACCGGATGTGCCGAATTTCAGCTGGGAAAATCTGCCCTCCGATAATGGGCTGGCTAACGTGAAGGTGATGTGGTTGCCGCCACTCGGTGGCAAAACCGGTTCGCACTTCTACGTCAAGTACCGCATCAAGGACCAGTCGGCGTGGCAGATGACTGACGCCGAGGTGTACGAAAACTTCCTCGTCGTGCGGGGTATCAACCCAAATCACCTGTACGAGTTCCGGGTTGTGTCAGTCGATGGGGAATACGAGACCGAATCAGCTACGCAAGAAGTCGACACCTACGGCATCCGTATGTTGCGTCTAGTTTTTTTTGTTGTTTTAACTTTTACTCTCTGTTGCTATAATTGAAGTCGCTTAAAGTCTCGAGTGTTATTGTTTACACATATTTTTAACCTTCGCCATTTGTTGGGCTTTGTTGCACTGGTCCGGTTCACTATATACCCCCTACAGAGAGCTCGGTACGCGTCGACGACAACATTGCGACCGCCGGCTGGTTCATCGGCATGATGCTCGCGATTGCCTTTTTGATTCTCGTCCTGATCATCATCTGTATCGTAAAACGCAACCGTGGCGGCAAGTATGACGTGCATGACCGCGAACTGCAGAATGGCCGCAACGACTACACCGAGGAAGAGGGCGGTTTTCCCGAGTACTCGCAACCGTAAGTGGCTAGAGAATGAGACCGACCGGGGATTTCTTGTCTGTCTCTCTCTCTCTCTTTCTTTCTATATTTTTCTTCCTCTGTCTATCTCTATATTTTTCCTTTTAAAATTACGGTCCGAATCGCTCCGACGTGATTGCTCGACTAGTTAGTAGTATTTTAGATGTCAGCTGCTAATCACTCTCCCCATACGAGATAATTTTAAAACCACTCCTTCAATCACGCTACTGTCTATCCGCTGTAACTCTTTACTTTACTTAGAAAGAGACATTATGAGCATCACCATCATTCTTAGGTAGAGAACATTCGAATCGTCTATCCGTCGGGTGATTTGGTTATGCCAAAGTATTGAAAAGCCTAGCGCGCCGCTCTAGTTAATCGAAATCATTCTCCCATGAGGAGCCATGCCGATTGAGTTGAACCCCCCGATTGAGTGAAACTTTTAAGAAAAATAAATGCAAATCACTAAGAGGTGATCAGTAAGTTGGTCATTGTTTGCTGAATGTTTGTCGGCTGCGAATGCGCCTGATCTTCTTTTCCTCGTTATCTCCGGGTAACATATATGCATAGTTTTATGATTAGACTCTGTCGCTTTTTATGTAAAGATTTTTTATACGACTCATTTATATGGGCGTTTGACATCGAAATGATGAAACTTACAAAACTTTGCGCAATATGAGTGAAAGGTATGTCACCTGGAAAGATTGTTTCTCAGCGTTTGCATTACGATTCAAAGCTCTCTGCCTTTTAAAAATACGCCATATCATTAGTCATATTTAGAATGCACTTCATAGATACTTTCATACATGTACTGTGTTTTGAATTTGACGACGGTTTTCATACATTCGTCGGTTTGATTTCTGTTTTATATGCATAGTCTCATAGTGCAATGTGACTATATAATACATAGTCACTCTCTGTGTGTGCGGTGAACGAGTAACCTGTTTTTGCCGTGGTTTTCCTTCTGCGCTACTATGATTGATGTTGTGCTTACATTTTGTCTACCATACCGGTGTTTCTCTTTTGAAATTGCACCCATGTTTTACCAGGCAAAAACCTCGCCGCTTTGCTTTAGCGAAAATTCTTGGTTTCTAGCATTGGCTCTGTGCGTGGATTGTTGTGTGTGTTTGTGTGTGTGTGTTTGCGTGTGTGTACTGGTACGCACGCTTGCGTGCGTGTGTGTTTATGTTGCTTATTCTGGAAAAGCATATAAGCACCCAAGTTTCACAAAAGTCTACCAACCACTGCGGAGCCAACAAAAGTCTACCAACCACTCTCGATCGTGTTAAGGTAATGGTTTTATGTAAAATCAATTGCCTCCTGGCACCGCCACGGTTTTGTCTACATAAAGGCGATACCAAGTCATGATTTCTCTGATCGTTGATAACACTTTAACATCAACAACAGTATAACAACAACCTGCTACAGCTAAAGCTGTAGCTTTTTATCTGTTTTAAGTTTTTCTAACGAACAGAGAACCTATAACTATCTATCGCCCGGACTTCATGTAGGCAACATAAGGCGGCGCTAGTAGCGAACTCACGTTAGTTTTACGGAGTTAGTCTAACACGGGATGAAAAGCAGCTAGATAGGTATTAGGTATTTACGAGCAGTAATACTGTTGATTTTAAACTAAGCAGGGGCATGTCCTGGACAGACTGATTTGGTAGCTTCACTATGATGTGTTCCGGTTTGTAATAGCATGATGCTTCGAAAATACCGACATATCGATATCGTATCGTATATTCGAAGCATTGTTTACATTTACTTTCATTTTTACAGCTACATTTTGTACAGTGTCTACCCTTTTTCTTAGGGAAAGCAATAACGACACGCTTCTCATTCCCTGTCAAACCGTTTTGTAACATGTCAACCAAGGTTTTCAACAAGAAGCCTTTTACATATTTTAGCTCATACATTATTGTGTATGCTATATTTATTATCATACTATGGCCACTTTCATAGTGCACATTGTTTATCTAAACACTGCATACATAGTCGTAGTTGCTACTTCCATTTACGATACCCTTACTCTTAAAAGACACAATATATAACATTGTTCGTACATTTTTACATATTGTGATCAAGAAAGGAGGAGCATTGTATCGTACATACTGTCTTAATTATTATATTTAAATGTAAATTCTCTCTATTCTACCTCATTCCGTTCTATGCTATCGTTTTTAACTGTGCTATTGGTGACGTATCTATTTTCGGTTTGCTCTAACCCCTCATACAATTGCATCTAGTAGATTGGCCAGCTCTGACTGTCTAACCAAATGCATCTAATCACTCTCAACAACAAAGGGGTTTGCAGTTCGTATTATACCTGTCTTACAACCTGGACTTTCTCTACATTGCTAAGCATTTTATGACCGTCTCTTTCAAAATTCCATGAAAACATATTTCGCTTAAGCATTAACAACTAGATTTTTGTTTCACAAACAGATTTTCATTTATTGGTTTAATAAAATGGACTGTAACAATTAAAACATTATGTAGTATATATTTCCAAACAAGGTCCACAATTATACTATTTGCAGTATTTCGAAATCTAATATCCACTTACTTGGCTTTTAACTTTGGCAATATTAATAATCATGTTTTGTGAAACCTATCCCTTTTGACGTTCACTTCTCATATTAGTGGTAGCAAAATTCCGTTATGAGATCACTAAAATTGATATGAAATCACTTGTTCCAATTAAATTGTATTCTCAATGCCATCTTTTAAAAAGGGCGCGTGATGGATTGATCCAAATGGATTTGATTGAAATGCAGATAGATATGGTTTTATCCAGATAAAATTCAATTTGACTTGCAGAAGTTTCGGTTTTAATTTTATGTCCAAACAAAACAGTATGTTGTTTTGAGCATACTTGTATGTAGTAAAAATGTCAATTGTTATTTCTTTATCATAGAATGTAATTTTAATTTTGGTAACAATCACAATCAAACACTACTGACAATCTTTTTGCCAAGAATAATTTAAATGAACAAGATTATCTAACCCACATCACTACTAGTTCTGTCATTTGTTCTGTTTTCCTCATTTTTCTTGGGCAAGCGTCATGAACTATTTTATTTGATGATACTACCACATTGGTTTTATGTATATTTATCTGAAAAATAAGATAGTCAACATATCACACGCACTGTTAAATAGTACAAAGGTATTAAGAACATTGGCCCCTGAGAGTCGGATCTTTCCGTTTGAGTAATGATGTCTTTCAATCAGTCTGTCTTTATTTTTTCCCGGCCTATGGTGCCGCGGTAGAGCAAAATAAGAAAATAGAGTTCCACCAAATCTTTCCAACCTTCCCACGCGTAGGAATCGAAATATGTACATTTCAAAAACCATAGCCACGGACGGTAACCGTCCACTGCTTTGATACCAAATGGAGTTTAGTGTTTTACGTGATTACAGTTTGGACAATAAAAGCCAGGGTCGACAATCGCTGAACTCGCAAAAAGTAGGACCGGAAAGTGATACAGATTCCATGGCGGAATACGGTGAAGGTGATACAGGTAATGTTGTTGTTTATGCTACCATCTCTTCTCACTGATTCTCCACACCTATCTGCAAAACTTCATTTTTCTACGACATTTTCATCTGCTGCATTCACTCATTCACTCACTTTCTCTCTGTCTCTCTTTTTCTCACAACATATTACTTTCTTTCATTTATTCATCAACCTCATTCATCTCTTGTGCCATGCATCAGTTATTAGTACTTTGGGTTAGTAAGAACAATATTTCATTTTTAGCTCCAGTTTGTAGTTCGATAGGACAGTTTACATAGTATATGCTATACAACAGTAATGTTAAGACAATCGCACCAACGGTAATGGCTTCGTTTATTTTTAATATCTCGTCCGTATTTAAAAAAAGGATGCTTCTAAATTTTACCATATTTATGCATGTGCTGGTTATACAAAATGCTGTCCTGATTTAAAAACGATTGTTTTTTGTTATTCAGTAACCTTCCACAATGAATTACAGCAAATTTGGGCTTTTATGTTTTTTTTCTTTTGATCTTCCTATGAAGTTTTTTTTCCATTTCTTACGCGTTTGAAGTTTCGGCTTTTGTTGCATTATTATGTATGCTCATGATTTCTCTAACGTTTTTGTTTTATATTCGTATTAAATTAGTGAGTTCCGTTATACTTTTTGCACCATCTTAAGCTTTGGAATGATTTATACTTTCGTTTTGCTTGAGGTTTGTGTACCAGTTAACTAAACAGATGTAGAATAATGCAATATTGAGATCATTAACTAAAATGACCTATTCGTTTGTATCACTATTTCCTACACAAATTTATTTCTATCACTAACTCTTGCACGTACGTACAAGATTGTATGATTTTCTTAATATGTTTAAACATTCTGCTTAAATTTGTTTTAAATTCAGTTTTATTTTTCTTCTTTTTTCTTTCTATATTTCCAATGGCGTTTGGCATATATGGCATATATATCTATATATATTTGTTTTTTGTCTGTTCTTTGTTTACACGACATTAATCGCCGATCGCGCTTTGACGTTCCGCAGAAGGTATGAATGAGGATGGTTCCTTTATCGGGCAATACGGACGGAAGGGAGAGAAAAATACTGACAGCAATTCACAAGCGTTCGCAACATTAGTTTAGTTTTATATGATTTACTCTATTCATAGTTGAGCTCATAGTGAGCGGCTTGCTGTAGCGTCGTCGGATCGAGTCCAATAAACGGAGAAGGGTCATTTTTTGCGATAATGACGAAATGGAATAGTCACAGTGAGAGAGCAGCTAGAGGCGGGCGAATCGTGTACAGGAAGAGATAACGAGCACAAACTGTTTATAAACTTCCAAACAGGCCATTTCATATATTACAAAAGAAAAACAAAACACATGCTTACACTATTGTAAAGAATTTTATTCGAAAAGCTTTTTTCTCATTGTACTTTAGGACTTCTGACAGTGTAGTCGGACAGTGTATTTTTTTCTACAGTGGATGGAACTACAGTGGGTTCTACATTCTACAGTGGATGGAAAATGTTTAGCCTGTATTTTGATCTGGAAAGATTGGATAAGTGCTTACCAATCGAAGAGATTTCCATCGATCAATGAAGTATTAGATCTACACTGTTTTCAACCTTTTCTTTGGAGTTTTCTTGTTTTTGGCCGCTGGTAATTTATAGTTTTGCTCTGACACTCTAACTCTATGTTCCATTAAAGCAGTTTTTGCGTTCCTCTTTCCCTCTCATTCGCCTTAGTGCCCAAAGTTAGTTGATTGGCGAATCTCTAGGTCAATCTTTGTGTAGAGTTCTGTTAGGTCGTTAAACTTTAAGCTCAATTCGAGAATTGTCCATTAACTTGTAGCACCTAGCTGAGGTAGTTTTTATTCTGTAAAAGTCGCAGCTATACAATCACAAACGCCTTATCATGCGTATGGGTGCGCAAAATGGCAGGCGTCTTATCGAGGTTAAACAGCGATCAGATAGGAAGAGTCGAGCACATTGAAGTACGAGCATGAATCAAAAGTTCACCATTATAGAATTTTTATAATTACTGACCGTTATGTTTGTAATTCAATTTACGAGGCCCCTTTTTTCATTGCAGTCGGTTTTACAGTCCATCGTTTTGAGAATAACTATTTTCTATCTAAAGAATTTCATACACCATGCATAGAGGCTGATCTGATGTAAAGCAAGACACATGAAACGAAACTTTCATTAATTGGTGAACGCGCATGTAGTCGCCCGAAAATAGTATATTTTAGATTTAGAATGTTGCATCTCGATGAACGTGAATGTTGTCGAATTTTTACGCCTTCTAGACAAGAAAAAAATATCAAAACATATATCCTCCTTCGTCGAAACGTGTAAATCGTATCGGGCGATTAACTGGTAAAAGAAGAAGCATACAAGCATCGAATTGGAAAAAGCGAAAACGAATTTTACTGATGAAACGACAAATCAGGAAAAGAGTCGTTTCGAGAACCAGCTCCGCGCGCACATATACGAAAAAAAGAAACCTGCCGATTTGTGTTCTACTTTTGGGTTCCTTACCGCGCAGTTCTTCTATTGCAACGACGAGATGATGGTGCCTTAGAAATAACCTTTTTATGGTTTCATCCTAGATCTGAATGCTTACGAATATAGGTATTACTTTTTTATTCTTTATTCAATTCAATATTTGTTAGTTTCATTCGTGATTAACATTAGTTGACAAACACATTCATGCGCCTGCAGAAACATTTTTCAATTATATGTTCCGAGATTTTAATGTTTTTATTTGTCTCTTTTATGGAATACTGCTAATCAATCGGCGTTTCCTGCTCATGTTGAATTCCCACTGGCAGGCGGTCAGTTCACTGAGGATGGATCCTTCATCGGACAGTACGTACCTGGCAAACCCCCGGTCAGTGCTCAGTCGACGCCACAAAATCCTTCGCTGCAAGGTGCAACCACCGCTACTTATGTCTAAAAGTGATGAATGAATCATCGCAAATGAACACGACGCGTATGAAAGTAAGACTAGATGCGCCAGCCGATTTGCGAATGGGAAACATCAGCCAACGCCAACCGGCACTCAACTCCAGATTACACTGGCACGGAACAGAAAGTAGTTGTGTCCATCTATCGGCTATATTAAGTCGCATCGCCGCCTCTTTAGTTCTGTATCGTTTCATGGATGTTTCTATCATACATATACCGAGCTGGAAAAGGGATGTGGAAATGTTCTGTGCGTGTGGCATTCTACTAGCAAACGTACGGAGGAGAGCTTACACTAAGCAGAGCGTTTGAAAGTAAAAGGGACAGTAGTGTTAACATCGTCACATAATGCACTAAAGGGACTTGTACGTGCATACTGTCGAGCAAAGATGCAAAGTTTTCGATGCTTGCTTTGGACTGATTGCAGAGAGGTGTATTGTTTGTTTTACGTTAATTGCTTGTGTCGCGAAGGTTACAATAGTTCTAAACTCTATTTATCAGTTGTACGTTTTCAGTATCCCTTTCGTTATTTTGCTTTTTCCACGCCACGTTATGCCGTTATATAAATACTTTTGACGGCCTTTCACTGTGCGCACAGCCCCGTTAAAGAATCTCGAAAGCGTTCAAGCAATAGTCCTCTGACTTCATTTTCCATTTTACATGACAAAATTCAAGTGTATACAGCATACTCAACTTTTTTTTATACAAGTAAAACAAAACGACGGTGTTCAAAAAGTGTGGATTTTGAAGTATTGTACTCAACTGCTGACACCACTCATCCCAATAGTTAACTAGGAGTGATGATTGGCAAAGTTTGAAAAGTAAACTTTTCCTAAAGTATCTCCACTACTTGCTCTTACTCGTTACATGACTATAGCGGTTGGCTTTGCTACTTCTTTGTTCTTTTTCGAATCTCATTGCAACCTGGATCTCGTTCACTCGATTAAATGCCTGCGTAGAGACAGCGACGTTAAAGTGTCTTTACCCCATGACGCATGAGAGAAAGAGAAAAAAATTCATATTTTCTATTATAGATATTTTTAATGTCATTATACGTCACATTTGGTGTTGGTTCTCTGTAGACTCCATCTGAGCAGTACAGTAGCACCAGGAAGCGAGTCGCCGCAGGCTCAGAATTCACCGTGCCGTCCTTCAGGTTCAGGCGTAATCTATAACTAATCTCTACAAAACCAACGAGAACAGAGAACAAAACAAAAGAGAAATCTATAAGAACATTCTGTTCGTTAAACATGTTGTTGTTAATATTATATAGAACATCCTGATATCGTATGTGTTTATAAAATATGAGTAAAAATCGATCCAAGTCTGTAAACGATCAGCCCATGGTAGCTTTTTGAATTAATGGGAAAAGTATTGAAAACAAAATATTAAGTATGAGTATAATTTCTGTTGTTATAATTTTGTTCGTATCGAATTTTGAACATTTTTTTCGGTTTGCTTCCGTTTCATTTAGTTAACCATAAGTGGCAAAAGTTAGCACAAATAATACTTTGCGCAAAACGATGTTTTTTTTCTAAGGTAACCAGGATGTCAATTTTGCTGCCAGTTAATAACCAACCACAGACTACACACGAACTATACGAGGGATTATTGTTTATTATGGAAATGAGTATGATAGGAAGATACATAGAATGGTGTTGTATCGAAAAAATATTATTGCAAGCGGAGGGAAAGTAGTACGACTTACTGAACGCCAACACTCTACAAAGCATCGCTTTCTTGGTCCAATGTGAAAGGACTTCATGAAAACAATGCTTGTTCTTCGCGAATAATTGAATTATAAAATTTTATACTCTTTTTTTAAATATAGTTTGTAATAAAGCATAACCAGAAGCATTTAGTATTAGTTCGATCTGTTTTATTTCTGTTTCGATTTCAGTGTTGTTTTTCGTTACTAGTTTATTTGTGGGTTTCAAGTTTTCTTTGAAAGGCTTTTCGTTGTTTAGCTTTTTATCGACAATGTCTATGAACCACGAGCCAATTAAAACAGCCACGCGTAATCGTGGTGTAATCACGATTGTAAATCATTCATCAACAGAGCAGGTTCGTAAGGGAAAAAAAGTAAAATCAATCCACAATATGCCAGAACATTTCCTGGCAAGCTATAGACAATCTGAAATAGCAGTTTTTGACCAATTTCACGACTCATTTGATTTTCATTTTGTTTAAAAGATCATTCGCTTAGACAGCGGCAGAACGGTGCCATGTTGGGAAAAGTTCTTTTATATCGTGGGCTGCTTCTATTACGCAAGCAGAAATGAGCTGTAAGACAACAGAGAACAGAACGAGATGGCATAAGCAAACACACAGGGTCTTAGTCCAAATATACTACGAAAAGTGAAAAAACAATGGCAAGTTCTTTTATGGAAGAACCAACATGATAAAGGAGAAAATATGCAGAAAATCAAGAGGTGAGCCAATAGGCACCGGCTCTCCCTAGCATATATTTACTTTGCGTTTCTATTGTACGCTTCATCAAAATTGATAGACAAAAAATATGTAGAAAAAACCGTTACGTAGAGTCGATCTTCACCACAACCCCTTCTGATGGATCATCGCTGCAACACTGCCACCAATTATCATGCGAGGGTGTGTTGCTAGCTTTTAGCACGTAAGAATTGTTCTGTTATATAGCGCTGTTGCTTTACAAAGTAACCTTTAATTATTTCTTCCAAGTCTTCTCACAGCTTTTGAATGGAACGCCATGGGATAAGCTGTTTAACACGGAGTGCTTCATTGCTAATGAATTGTACGCTAAGGCTTTCTTTTCTCTCTTTCTATAGTCGTGAAATATTATCAAATAGTAGCAGTCAGCATCTGCTGCTTCGTACAGGATTCATTAAAAGCATGACAAATATAAGCTCAGGCAGCTTATTTGGCATTTGGTCATTAGGAAAGTGTTACAAGAAATAATAAAAACATAAGAAACTGTAAAGATTTGCTATACTGGATCCTGCAGTAGAGGCACGCAAGGTCTAACGACAGGTAACAAGGCCAACCGGAGCCAACCATTTTACTAGCAGCACTGGCAAACTCCAAGAAATGGTATGTCGAATGTTCCGGGAATGGTTCGGTTTGGGGAAAATCGCATCATGGACGAGTTGAGGAGAGTAGTAGCAGTGCGGTGGAGTAGATAGGTGATAGGTGATTTAGCAAGTTGGGGCCATTATCGGAATAGACGGAGGACGTTCGATTACGTTTTGTGGAAAAGAAAAAAAAATCGTGTAGCGTTTTTCATATAAAAATCGAATCCGGTATCAAGACAGAAAACAATCATGCATAATTCATAGCGTGCATATTCGAAAGAGACGTAATGTGCACACGGTGTTGCAGATTTCATTCGTTTGTTTATTCACCATTTTTGTCAGAAAAAAGAACATCCGAACGGGCAAGAGACGCTAAGAAAGTGAAGCGCATATAATATTAATCGCTTTGTATAGAAACGTACGCAAGACGCGTACGCAGACGTTCATTTTAGTAGACCTATAGCCGTTGAATATGATTGGTAGAGGTGATCGGTAAAAATATTTGGTTGGAATATGTTGCGCGATCGGTGTCGTTTTATATGATATTTACAATTACGCTTTCGCGAGCTGATTCATTTGGTTAATCTCGTTTTTCACTGTAACGAAATAAGTTAATGAATAATACTTAGTATTTAGGAATCTGTGCATATGATAGCGGAATGCGGCGCATGTGAACCAACATGGTTAGGGAACTGAATGTAAGGAGTATAGACTGTAAACTTAAAAAAAACACGTCTAGATTATATCGCGCAAGTGCTTTTTATATAATTATTATTAAATATAAAATCAATACTTGGATTTCGAATTGCCTTGTTTGTGGAGGAAAAGGAAAAGCATTTACTTCGAAGGGCGAAAAATAGAACCACGCTTAAAATTGTTCTCTCTCCATTCCCAGTTTCCTGTTCCCAATAGGTCCTTTTTTGTTGAGGAACCATCCTATTAATTTGCCTCTTCCGCTTAACACTAATTCTTAACAATTACACATTCTTTAAAGCTAAAGATAAAACGCTTAGAACAAAACATTGTTCACCTTTAGAGCAGTCATTGTGCTTCTTGCGTTTTGCGGTCTTGAAACCGTACGAGTGTATAAACCGACATTTTTGGATAGCCCCGTAAAATCGGTTCGCAAGGTCCTGGTACTGACCAGCAAACATTGAACCATTAAAACAACAACTAAATGGTGGGCCATGGAAAGCAGAAACAGTGTGCAAAACATAAAACCGATCAGTGCGATTAGGCTCGTGGGACACACGAACATTATTCTTATCTAAATTGATAGATACTTTATAATACTACTAATACTCTAGTGTAAACCCACTAAGGGCGTACGAATATGAAGGGAACCACAGACAAGATAACATCTATATTATGTTAAACACATTAAATAGAAATCCACAGGATGAACAAATAACATACTAACTTGCATAAGGATTCACAAGTGCAAAACAATTCTCGATTTGATTAACTCATCAAAACAAGGTTTAGGGATAGTACCGCTTTCTTCAATGCTTCGCCTATTTTTGTGGCGTCTTGAAATTTTTACACTTAATTTTATTTATTTTTTGTCACAGAACGTTTTTGTCACGTTGGAGAAGGTGTTCAGAAAATGATTTCTTCTTTATTTTATTGCTTCGACAGACATCCTTCAAGTTGTAGTCTCATAATGTTTTATCCTAGAGCAGAAACTAGAAGCCAAAAATGAACGAGAAGAGCGTGAACACTAACCGGATAAGTGTGCAATATAGAAGAGGAGGAGGTGAAAACGACTCATAGGTCTTGGAGTATAAAAAATACAGATATGAAAAGCTGGATTTTTCCGAAGGACACATAAACACGCGCAAATATTGGCACAACAACTGCTAATCGCCAGATAGGCCTTCTCCAGGTTACTGGAGATTTTACTACTGTTTTGGTCTGTCTAGGTCGGACAGTCAATCCTACAGCGTGAATGGGAGCCCGCAAACACGTGTGTCGCCAAGGAGTGCTGCCATTTAGGCCTCTACCGCTTATCATGAAGCAACTGCACAAAGATGTACACATTCCCATATAGTAACCCAATAAAATACAGAAGCAGTGCCCGACGACTCATGGAACACTGTTTGTATGTATATTAATGATTAGACTTGTGGAACCACGGACATGCAATTATTTGCAAACGGTGATGAAGGTGGGGTGATTTGGTATTAGAGTAACAGATATATTTATTTGCAAATGGACTTTAGATCATTCGGCTCGTATTAATCGATACATAATCGGTTCCTATGAGAAACGGCGTCATTTCCCAAGGAGTGACTATGTCCATTTTACCGTCCGTTTTACCGTTCGACGGACACTCGAAGGGACGTACGTCCGACGGGCGGCAAATAACAGCAGCTTTGCCGTCCCTGGGACGGTCCCACGGACAGTCTTTCGTACACACTTCGGACGATTCTCAAAAAGATCATTTCATAACATTTTCGACCAGTTTCCCACTACCCAGTTCCGTACCGCCAGCGTGTTGACGTGTTCGTTGAGACTCGAAAATGCCGTTGCCACATTCACGACGTTTTACTTTAACTTCGATTATTCGTGCACTGGTGGACGTTGGTTCCGATTTTCCTCCATTCAAAGAGTCCGTTCTGCGTTGGTCCGTCCCTTTTGTTTTAGTCCAATCATACGGATATCATTTTTGCCTCACACGATTGTCATGTTGGGGCCTCTAACATTGGCAGGTTTTACCGCATTGTGAACAACTTAAAAATCTCTCATGCGACGATGCTGCTCGTCGGAATATTAAAAAACAACTCGTTGCCATTATGTATATCTCCCTTGACGGTTCACTTTTGTGAACCAGTGTTGCCTGACGGTCGCGAGGGAAGTCCGTTGAACTGTTTATACCCTACCGTTCGGAGGGCTGATGGCTGTCAAGACACGGCGATGGGCCTGGTGAACCTGCCACCCCGGGACTATAAACGCTCAGCGGGAAAATTCTTCTCCTACGATTGCTGTCGAAGGTGGAAGCACGCGTGTGTGCGTGTGTGTACGTCTGCGTACGGCAGGAGTCATATGATGCGTATTAGCGTTGAAAAAGTATGATAACTTGATCCGTCGCCTAGTCGTCCACTGTCGGCCGTGTGACTGTGTCTGGTGTTGCGTTCTGTTTAGTACGGTGTTGCTGATTCTATACAGCCAAGAAATAGCTTTTCCGCCTATTCCCAGCCAATCAACTTGCTAGCTTTGCCCCTTCGATCAAACGTATCATCAAAACAAAATCCAGGAATCGAATCTATTTCCCAGCGCATCACAATGCCCGGATACATGTTCAATATCGATGGTGGCTACCTGGAGGGGCTTTGCCGTGGCTTTAAGTGCGGTATTTTGAAACAGGCCGACTACCTCAATCTGGTGCAGTGTGAAACACTCGAAGGTGCGTATTTTCCCTTTAACCCCAATGAAAAGTCCCTCTAGGCCTGCGCCTGGCTCCGGCGAGTAAGCAAGAGCCGAATCGAACACCAAGGCTGCAGCAGAAGCAGCCATTAGTCAACCAGCGCTGGTCATATGACCCATCGTTGATACGATGCTCGCTGTGGATGACGATTGCGGAGTGAAAAATCGGTATAGGAACAAAATGAATAGCACGCAGTGAGAAAAATGGAGATATTCACCATTTCGTTTTTCATTCCGGTATGTGTTTTTAAATGCGGCGTCGAAGGCCATACGGAGAACTCCTGAGTTTTTTTCCCTACATTTCTTCCTCGCGACATGTGACCATTGTTAGAGCTTCACGAACGAGGCAATGACACATGTTGTGTAAGTGTGTTTTCTGCTGCTTTCTTTGCAGATCTGAAGCTACACCTGCAGGGCACGGACTACGGGCAGTTCTTGGCGAACGAACCATCCCCTCTGGCCGTATCCGTGATCGACGACAAGCTGCGGGAGAAACTGGTCATCGAGTTTCAGCATATGCGCAATCATGCGGTGGAACCGTTGTCCACGTTTCTGGACTACATCACGTACAGCTACATGATCGACAATATCATTCTGCTGATCACGGGCACGCTGCACCAGCGCCCGATATCGGAGCTCATCCCGAAGTGCCACCCGCTTGGCAGCTTTGAGCAGATGGAAGCCATCCACGTCGCGGCAACCCCGGCCGAGTTGTACAACGCGGTGTTGGTAGATACGCCGCTTGCGCCCTTCTTCGTCGACTGCATCTCGGAGCAGGATCTGGACGAGATGAACATCGAGATCATTCGTAACACGCTGTACAAAGCATACCTGGAGGCATTTTACGATTTCTGCAAGAAGATCGGAGGCACCACCGCTGACGTGATGTGCGAAATTCTCGCGGTAAGTACAGCGGACGGTTGCGTGAGTGCATCGCTCCATCACGTGTTTTGTGTTTCGCCGTGCCTTTACCTTTTTTTCTCGGTACAGTTCGAGGCAGATAGGCGTGCCATTATCATCACAATCAACTCATTCGGGACGGAGTTGTCAAAGGACGACAGGGCCAAGTTGTATCCGCGCTGTGGTCGTATGAACCCGGACGGCCTGGCGGCGTTGGCGCGTGCGGATGACTACGAGCAGGTGAAGGCTGTCGCCGAGTACTATGCCGAGTATGCCGCCTTGTTCGATGGGTCCGGCAACAATCCCGGTGACAAAACCTTGGAGGACAAGTTCTACGAGCACGAGGTCAAACTAAACATGTACGGTTTCATGCAACAATTCCATTTTGGAGTGTTCTACTCCTACCTGAAGCTCAAAGAACAGGAGTGCCGCAACATTGTCTGGATTGCCGAGTGCGTGGCCCAGAAGCACCGGGCCAAAATCGACAACTACATTCCGATCTTCTAAGCGTCCCACCAATCAACACCATCTCCAGCTGCAACTGACCGGCGGAGCTGCATATTCAATGACTAAACGATAAACTGCTTGTTTGTTTGATGTTGTTTATGTACGGGCCCTGCAGGTCCGTATTATCGACATAAACTTTTGCATTCAAGTGCGATAACACGCGACACTGTCAGGTTAAATTTGGCTAAACCATGTTAAGTTTGTTTTTCGTTTTATCCCCCTTTATAGTATTTACGTGCGAGTGTAGAAAATAACACACCGAGCGTTATGGCACATCCTGTAACGGTTCATAATTATGATTGATGCAGCAGAGTAATGCTATTGCTGACAGTTAGGCAGAAATAAAACAAACTGTAGTTACTCCCCTCATTCCTGTGGTCGTGAATTATTGAATTTGCGCCGGCAAGCGCTCTCTGGATGGTTGCTTTTCCCTCCACACTGTTGAGTGCTGCCATCTAGCCCGACGTTCACGGGACCATATCGCCATCTATTTGCGGGTGTGCGAAAGCTTGATGCGATACCGCGCAAGTATACTCTCGAGTCTACTGATTAAACTGTTATTTTAAAACTTCAATGTATTGAGTTCATAGTGAGCTGCATGTGAACAATTGGGACGATTGCGCTGGCGACATTTCTGACTTTTTGGAGAGCTTTTACTTCCGTGGAACTCTTGGCTGTTACCGTTGACACTTCGCTTGACTGTCGGTTGCCTGTGATAAACTTTCTTGACGTAGCAGACCGAGTAGGCCGATGGAGCTTTAATGACGTACGAGACAGAGCGGCACGGATGTGCATTTCACCCGTCAGGTAAGCTGACGTACGAGTAGGAGTGAGCGGAAGATACGTAGAGCTGTGTCCATTTGCAGAGAGGTGACATCAGTGAACGCAGAGAAGCCCGTTATGGCATGTACTATGTGCATGGAATTCGTATGTGCTGGCCAGTGACAAACGCGTGAGCCGTAGTGCCAGCGGCCGTAGGACAGAGGACCCTAAGTCTGAGCTGATCGACTCGATCGAATATGCGGACCGCCACATCCGGGTTATTTTGAAAGTCACGCAGTGTATGGTGCCAATTTTCCAACCACGTCCTGCTCGGGTTCGCTGAGAAGCACTGTATGCGTGTGTATCATCGAGAGGACGGGAGAGAAGAAGAGAACCAGCGGGCGAGCGAGCGAGCGAGTGAGAAGCAAGTGTGCTGTGGAACGGTAATTGAACAAGAAACGTAGCCAAACCGTTCGTATCTGCAGCATCCTGAGAAAAAGAGTAGTCTGTTACGCCGTGGAACGGGCGAGAAAATTTGAACTGTTTTGTTGTGCGTACGTGTGCCATCGTGTAGCATTATTCGGCCACATCCGCGCGCCTCGGTCAGTGACAGATAGTTTCGGTACCAACGAACGACGACAACGACGACGAAACTGGACCGGAACTACCGACGAACTACCACCTTCGAAACATTCCAACGTCGTGGCCGCCATCATCAACGCGGCGCGCCATTGTTTGTCAGCACCACCGCGAACCCGTTCGGCTCGGCTGTATAGGCACCGCTCTGCCGGGCATGCGTCCATTCCCGGCTCGCACGCAGGGAGAAATTTTGTACCGTAGCGGTGAAAAAATTCAACATCCACACACACACACACGCACACCAACGGCGACGGCGAAGACAATCGAAAGCCATCGCTACTGGCTACCAAATTGAGCTCGCAGTGCCTACTTGGGAAACGATAGCCTTTCCTGCTGCTTCTTCGGTGATCTATGTATGTGTAGGCGAAGAGAGGGCGATGTTTTAATTGTTCCAGCAACCGGCTTTGTCATGTTTTCCTTATATTTTCCGTTTCCGGACAAACCATGTCTGCTAAAACCAGACTGTAGGAGAAACATCCACTGTTGGAAAAACGAACAGGGTCGGTGAACAGACCGCCAAACGTCGCGATCCAGTTCAGCTCTTTCGGGTGCATCAACCATCAACCTCTCGTTCGGGAAGCTGCTTCGACGTTCAAACATCTACAGCAGCGCAACATCGTTCTACGAACCAGCTGGCGCAAAACTTTCTGCAAGCAACACCGTCAGAGCCGTTTGCCACGGTACAGCTGACTATCAACCGTAGGCGCAAAACGCCGGGTGCAATTTATCTCGTTTAAGAACCGGAAACCACCAAACATGGAAATGCTTACGCAATCCCAGGTGATCGGACTCGCGACCCCTACGACTGCGGCTCGCAAGAAAGAGATCGAGGCGAAGGAAAATCTCTGGTAAGCAGACGCCAAGGGTTTCTTCTATTTTCCAACAAGTTGCACTGGTTCCGGGGAACAGCTGTTGAAATCAGGGTGCTTAAGCGGCGGAAGTGTAACCAATACGCTTGTTTCCCAGGCCAACAGGATGTTGTTCCCATTCCCGTGACATTCTAATCCAATGCAATTAGATTGATCAGCATTTATAACTTGAAATATGGCAAGGAGAAGCGATAGAGCTGGGCTGGTGTTGCTAGCCGAGACTAAAGCGCCCGCTTGATCAACCTCACTAATCCTTTGCCGTTTTTCGATTACATACACACATGGAATGCAGAAAGGAATTCAGAGCTTCTCGTGGGCTTCCTGTGTCGCACAAATTACTTCAAAACGTTTCTGGTAAACAGATAGCGTCTGTGTTGCATATAACAAAAACAATGGAAACCAATCTTTTGCTAATCGACCTTTTCTTAGAGAATGTATACCAAAATAAGACATTCCGAGGATAGCAGCAAGGCAGTCTCAGTGTACAAAAACCGTACGATCGAGACACGTAGATTTGTCTAAATTTAAAAAATTACAGCATTAGAAATGTACGATAATATCGTACACCACACTACGATGTTGATTCGTGTTTGTGTTGAAATTTGAGCACATAAATAACATCTTCTCTTCTATGACATGATGTTGCAGCAAAATGCATATGAAATATCCACCGATTTCACAAAATAGACGAAAAACGGACAAATACGACATATTTTGAAAATAAGCAATGAGAATCTGTATATGTAAAGGTGTTAGGGTATTTAGCAGAACCAGACAGAAACATCACTAAGACCGTAAGTCGTGAGGCGACTGACGATGATGATAGAGCACTTACGTCACCATCGTCATGCATTCGCGTGAAGGCCTTGTTTTCTCTACACCAAAGTAACGCTCTTCGAATGGCGACAGTCGGAACTGCTGTTCGTTTACCCCCTCCCATACTCATATAGCAACCATTGATATGTTTGAAGCTTTTTGATGTATTTGCACCGCTCTGCTCTTACTGCACCGATTAATCGGTTTCTAAGTGAAAGACGTCAGTTTGAACCCTGACAGTGAATGAACTTACCCGTTCTAATACTAATAAGTAATAAGCTTTTTAATCATTTATTATTATGCCGCCTTTGGGTTCGCGTGATGTCGCAAGCACAAAGGCGCACCAAAGGGACCGTAAAAGTGATTCTTTTATGCTTGCAGTCGTGTTGCAGAAATTTTATCTTTTTATCGAATAAACTTGTAAGATGACGGCTGATAACGATATGGAAATACCTTACCCTGTCAATGATCAATGATTGTTTCTTTTCATCAAATCTTTTAATAATATAGTAAACGTTTCATTATGTTCTTAAACTTTGCAAATATCTACGGATATGGAAACGTCAGTATGAGCTACTGCATTCTTTTGTGGGTCCAGTACGCTGAATGAGATTGAAGTCTGAATTCTTCACATGACTCGTACTGTATGACGTACCGATTTCACATTACCCCTAATTTCACATTACCACAAATTATTCAAAATAATTTCAATTTCGTGAAGAAATAACAATAGTTCTATTATAAATACGGCCCGGTCCGTTCTTCTAAGTTTAAAAAAAACTACAAAAAAAATACTTCTATTAAATAGTATTCCCAGCCACAGCGCTATTAGAATTTAATCAACATGGCTTTGCTACAGTGTAAATATTGTTGTTGATTTTTTTTAATGAACGGGTCTCTACTTAACGGGTTTATACGATAAAACTGTTTCACTCATGCCTCGTTTACTCGCAGGTCGTCCATACTTAGCGAGGTCCAAACGCAGAGCAACACTAAGCTCCCTTCGAACAAGTCGGTGTTGGTGCTGGGCGATAATGCGAGTGGCAAAACAACACTGATTGCCAAGTTGCAGGGAGTTGAGGATCCAAAGAAGGGTTCCGGTCTTGAGTACGCATACATTGACGTGCGGGACGAGTATCGCGATGGTATGTAGCGATGGCCAACAGCAGTAGCGAAAGAGAAAACGACACTTATTCCTTTGCAGATCTCACTAGACTTGGAGTATGGATTCTGGATGGTGATCCGGGCCACAACAACTTGCTCAAATACGCACTAAACGAATTAAATTACGCACATACGCTGGTCATACTGACCTTGTCGATGACCACACCGTGGAGCTGGGTGGAGCAACTGCAACACTGGATGAAGATACTGGAGGATCACATTGCGGGGTTGAAGCTTGAAACAGGTACACGAACCTTGCGGAGCTAGTTAATGGGTTATAGAAAAGGTTTAGAACGTGCTTGGCTTACTTTACTTTGTTTTCTAGATGTTAAACAGCAGTGTCAACAGCGGTTGTCGACCGAATGGCAGAACTATTGCGAAACAATTGACGACCTCGATCCTGGCTCGCCAATCAAGCGGACTAATCGGCTATCGTCGGTGGACGACGAGCTCGATGTTCTACCGCTACCAGAAGGAATCTTAACCACCAATCTGGGCCTTGATGTAGTGGTGGTGGTAACAAAGGTATGTAAGTGCCAACACGTGTGCACGGTAGTAGGCGTTTAGCGTTTTTGTTTTTTCATTGTTGTTTCTTCAAGACCGATTATATGACCACGCTCGAGAAGGAACTCGACTACCGGGATGAGCATTTCGACTTCATGCAGCAGTGGATCCGTCGACTGTGCCTGATGTATGGTGCGTCGCTGTTCTACACCAGCGTCAAGGAGGACAAGAACTGCGACCTGTTGTACAAATACCTCACACACCGGATTTACGGGCTGCCGTTCCGAACCCCCGCCCTTGTTGTTGAAAAGGACGCGGTACTAATGTAAGACTTGTGCAACTTGTGCAACTTTCATTTTCCCATGTGAAACTCCTAATTTGACTGCTTTTCTTCGTTCTCGTATTTTGTCGATTGCGTTTACTTTCCCCAGACCTGCCGGATGGGACAATACGAAGAAGATTAGCATATTGTACGAAAACATGCAATCATGTAAGCCGGATGATTACTACAATGATATTATAGCACAACCGCCTTCGAGAAAGGTAAGGGCCAGTAAAGATGAATTGGCTGGCGCCAATTTCATGATCGGCATACAGCGTCACACGTTCGTTTTGCTTTTGTAGACTGTGTCGAACCGTGAAATTGAGATTCAAACGGAAGATGAGCAAGCATTCCTTGCCCGGCAGCAGCAGCTACTTCAGCAGGGCCAGAGTCCGGCACGTGGCGAATCTCCGTTGCGCTCTGGGCAATCGGCCAGCAACAGCAAAAGCTCCCCACGAACACCGGTCGCGACTGGTGTGCAGGGTTCACCTAAGAAGGTACAAGCATATTGTGACGATCCTTGCCTTATTGCAGGATGCAATGCAATGTGGTTAGGCGAGTTTGTCTTCTGATGGTGGGTTTTTTTGTTTCCGCAGGTCGACGGAAAACTTACACCCGGCACTCAAAGCGGCGAGGGTGTTCTAGCAAATTTCTTCAACTCATTGCTTCATAAAAAATCGGTATCACCCGGATCGGCAGCGGCAGCGGCGGCTGCTGGGGGAGTCACGACCGCAGGTCTGACTGGCCCATTATCGCTTGGACCGACCGCCACCACGACTTCTCTGCGTATTACCAACGGTGGGCAGAACGATGCGGTATCCTCCAGCGACTGCGCACTGATGCGCACTGATGCTGCCCTCGAACTGGATCGTCTCGCCCGAAGCGTCAAAAAGGATTTGGATGTCTCGACAACTCACTCCGACTGTTGAGTGGTCGATGAGTCTTGTCCATGGTCCACGTACCAAAACCATCCCTAATGGGTCCAAATGCAACCACGGTGCGTGCTGCCGGTGCTGTCGTCGCCGCCCTTCCTGTAATGCTTAAATGCTATTTAACCGTGTTTGCGACCCATTTGTACCGTTGTAAGAAACCTAAGGTACGAGTTAATTAATTTGCAGATACTGCTTTGTAAAAGAATTGGATTTGTGTCGGTTGGTTTTAAAAATTTCGTGGCAGTAAACCATGGAATCGTATCCCCAACTTAAATACGGAGATAATCGAAATGATTAATTTTCCCCATTTTCGTTATTTGTTCTCAAAGTTTAAATACGCGCGATAAGTGATGGCTAAGCGATAGCGAGCGTTTTGATCACTAGGATTGGGATTATTTAACATTACTAATCGAAAACCGATAAAAAGTGGAAGAGAGTTTTGTTTACATGCAATCGCTTGAGCTTCTAATTGAGCGCTCTGATAAGTAATGTGAATCTGAGGATCCAAACCATATACCATTTCGTACATTTTGCGCAGCTTAGTATGTACCTCGTTTGTCAGAAAAATCAGTCCCTCAGTTCTTACCGTTGCTTTTCCTTTAGATAGTACGAGCGATCAACACAGTGGTCTCCTAGGTCACTGTGTCACTGCGAAAGGACCTCTTAGGAATGGTTTGGAAAAAGCCCAGTATTAAAGAAATATCTTTTGATACCTCGGCACAGTTTACGACCTCCTGGGCTGGGTTTGGCTTCCTCATAGCTGTCGTAAATGTAAAAGTGCTTTTTCTAGGCGTTGATTTGTTACGGCACGAAATGTCGCTCTCCAATTCCTATTCGCCCCGCTCGGAACGATATTGTGATAGACGATGAATCGTTTTTGTGAAATGTCGAGGGATAGAAGCAAATCAGAATTAGCAGGCTTAAGATCTGTTCGTAAGGAGTGAGAAGCGTACACAACACATGGCTATCATTGCATGCTGCGTCGTTTATATTTATATTGGATTATATATGCTAAACTTCTTGAGCTTTTATCCACTACACACACAAACACACGGTAGGATTCAAATTGATGGCGAGTGGCTGGTGGGATATGGTTTGACACGTGACAAACGGTAGCGAGCAGACACCAAATGAAAATGCTGATATACCTTTCCTCTGATAACATGTGGACTTTTGAGATGCGCTGGAGAAGACCTATTCTAGTAAACTTTTCGATTGCGAAGTTGTGTAAAATTGTTGAGCGCACTCTTCCTTTCACTGCCTGCAAGCACATGCCTGTAAGTGGAGCTGAGCAAAGGAAACAGTCCGACGGGACAAAACATATGAACATAATCGTAATTTTGAATGATGGTTGACATAAATTATAAAGATAGGAAGAAAAATAGGCATCCCCGAGAGTAGAACAGAACGTGGCGGTGTATTTAATAAAAACTCACGCACTAATAACTAACAGACACAGACACAAGAGCAGATCAAAACTAGCGTGGGAGCTCTAAATGCAGTAACAATAAAAGGGCATATAAGATTCACAAGAATGCTCTCGAGTTTCCAGTATAGTACACGTCCCTCTTCAGAAGGATAATAAGTCTAACAGGTTCACGCGTAGGTTTTAACTGTTCTACAAACAGTGCATAAAAACAGAAACATACTTAGAACTCAAATCTCAAGTAACCTAATTTGTCAAAAGGTATGTTAAAGTGGTTTTTATACTACTGCAACGGCTGGGCATTTTTGCTAGCGGACTTTTTTTTTGGGGAGAGTTGTTTTACCTTACCCTGGTGAATTTTCTGTCGTCCGACTCTCCAGCATGACACTCTTTACAAAGGTGCATGCCCTAGAGATAAGGAAATGTCGTACGGTTGGATTTTCGTGTGCATGGACAATGCCGTCATTAAAATACGCTCAGTTTTGAACAATGTTTCAAATTTTCAAAACTACGTTTGCACACACATTGGCGCACCTACTAATTTCTTATTTATACTCCAATCTTTTAGCAGACAAAAGAGAGATAGAGGAGACACAGAGGAAACGGCAAAGAGACAAACTGACTGTGAAAAAGCAAAGCGGAAACTGAAACAACATAGAGTGCTAGATGTGCGCAATACAGGGAGAAGTATAGTGCGTTAACAAAAGAAAGAAAAACGTGAACTCATAAAACGAATAAAACAAAAAAAAGTCATATGCTATATGAAAAGAGAAAGCTCCAACAGCTCCTACTTAACAATGTTCGATGTGTCACTACCGCACGGTTAGATGGTTTCAAATCGCGGGCTGTTGAGTCCGTTTTCGGATCCGACACTGAAGAAGCAAGGCCAACGTTTGTAGGCTGTTATATTATGTTTATTAGTTTTTGCCGCTCATTTTCTTCGATTGATTTGGTAGGTTTGCTGGCCCGGCGGACCTCTCGGCAGTTGTAGATTCCGGATAATAATGATAAATGATGATGTGGTAGATCGTTAGCAAAAAGGAACCGCGAACCGCGTCTCGCTGGCAGGTGTCAGATGAAGAAGGTACGACAATTGCAGGCAAGCCATAACGCACCGGCAGCACAGTAAACGAGCAGCAATACCAGCAGGAGCTGGTCAATGCGGCCATAAACATAAAACACATTTGCTAACCCGGCGATGAGCAGTATTGCAAGGCCAGTGAGCAGGGAGAGGCCAGCTTTGGTCGCTTGCCACTGGCGCGGGCTGAATTGGCGGCGGACAACCGAATCCTGGTAGGAGCAGGCGATCGACTGGCCGAATCCGATCAACATGCAACCTGCGAACGTCCAGAAGCTCGACTTGGTCGAGTAACCGCAAAAGTAACCAAACGCCTTGAACAATATACTGAAAATGAGCAGCCGGTCTTGCTGTTTGCGGAACTTGATGTCACACCAGAGCAGAAGAAGGGAACAGAGAAACCAGGACGTTGGTATTACTACTACCGAAAGAATCGTCATCTGGCGAGCTTTGGTCCGCTGCTGATAGTGGTAAGCGGTAAAGCGGGGCAGTATGGCAAGGAACAGCACGAAGAGGCAGGTGTCGGTGGCCCGAAGCAGTACACAGCTGTAGCAGCGAATATCAAGAAGTGTGCAACGGACGGATAAAATCAGCCGTCGGTTGAGCGCGTGACGAAGGTCGAAGCTTCGGTAGAGAGGCCGGACGGTCGCATCGACCAACTGGCGTGCGAATAAGCTCCACTTGCCAGTAACTGGTGCTGCCACTGCTCCATCGCTCTGGTCCTGGCCGTGCACTAGCGATGTACTTTCGCCGCCGGTGTCATCGTTGTAAGCGCGGAGCACGCCCTCGTCCTCTTCGACAATCATCTCGAGAATTTCGACTCCATCGTGGTTGAAGCACTTGCCCTCACGGGGAAACAACTGCACGTGCTCGTGCTCGGGTTCGTCACAGTTCAGCTGTACTGCGGTTTCATCCACCTGTACCGATGGGCACGTAAAGTTGGCGGGATTTTTCCACGACACTGACAATGAGCGTGCCAGGTCGGCAGGGCACCCTGTGGAAAAAACAGCAGCCTGTGGATCCGTAACATTTACTTCCGTTGATGGCGACAACAGTGACGAAACCATTAGCCCGTCAGGCTGCCCTTGGTGTTCGTTTGAGACAGCGTAGTGCACTGCAGCGTCGGCGTTGGCGGTACGCGTGACGTGCGCGTAGAACTGCTCGTTGCCTTTCTCCGTAAGGTTCACCATCGAGTCGAGATTGAGTTTTAATCGATTCTTCTCTCCCTCAATCAGCAGTACGATCGGGAGCAGGTGTAGCACGATCCCGCTCAGCAGCATCAGTAGCGCGCCATACACGTAGTCTTCCCACGGTAGTTGGAGGACGAGCACCAATAGCAACACACTTGCCGCCTGCCCGCATGAATATAAAAAATGTATCACAAACATCTCCTTCTTCGCGTTGAACGCCTTCGCCAGCACTTTCCACATCTTGGAAAACACCAGTTGGTAACCGAAACCTGCCGCGTGCCGTCATGATTGGCCGTTTGAAGGGAAAGGGAGCAAAAACCTGTAAGCCATGCTACATTAGGGCGAACATCTTCCGCCACGCAACGTAAACCTACCGCCAACGCCTCCGTACAGCAGCAAGACGAGCGGGGTCGGTTTCCGGGCGTACAAGGCGACCACCCCGCTGGCTGAGATTCCTAGTACGAGCACACAGACGCCGAGCAGCGCCGTGCGGGTGTTGTTGTGGTTGTATCGGCGGAACACCGCACGGTACACGAGGTTGAAACCACATAGGAGTGCCGACGGACAGATAAGCGTCAGCTCTTCGTCGCTGATTAACAGCACGCCGAACGCGTACACTGGTGTAAAAATGACTATCTGGAGGCAGAAGAACGCGAAAGAATGCAAAGTACAGCGTTTGATAAAACGTTAGTTGCGCGAAATGTATAGCAATGGGGAGCACCAGCACCGGTGGTACCTACATTCATGAGAAAGATGTATAGCAACAGTCTCCATTTGGGCAGTATCAGAACGATGAGATCAAGAACACGCGGTTCCACTATCTCACTGATGAACGCCTCCATCGTACTGTGCAGGCGCAGGGCGGATGTTGCTCGGAGTAGTTCTGCTGTGCTCCTAATCCCAAAGGAGCGTTGTCGTTTGGTTTCCCTGCTCGCTGCCGTCGGTCGCGACAACCACGGTTACATAATCGCCACCCAGTGCCGGCACCGGAAAGTATACCATTGACCATCGAGTGGAGCAATGACCGTAGCTTATTGTAGGGTTGGCACCCGCGAATAATGGCCGGGTTTTCTCTTCGCTGCTGGTGCTTTCTTCTGATAGCTTCTCACCGGTAGCTTCTTAGTGATGCGATACACGAGTTTGTTGTGGACTCCCCTGGTCTGCAGAGTCGTGCTTCAAATACACGGCGTGCTCGTATCACTTCGGATCTTCGCTAGCCGTCTACTGATAGTCTCTGTATTGTCTTCTGGTGACACCCATTATTATCACAGCGCAATGATTGTGTTACGGTGCGGTTGAAGGTGCAGGGTTTGGATAGGAGAACCAAGGGATCCTGACCGACCGAGTGCCCTTCCAACCAAGCATTACCTCAGATTCCATCGCCGTTTACTTTATTGGGTGGCCAGTCAAGTGTGTTGGTTGCTTCGTCGGTGTAGCAGCTTACAGGATTGCTTATCATCTTATCTTATCATCAACTCGTCCACCCGTCCGTTTTGCCGTCCAAAAACTGCCTTCTACCGGTTGACTCTTTTTTAATCATTGCCCTAACCATTCGACTTACATGACTCGACTCTGTAGTTGTACGTATAATATAGAAAAGTATTATTTTGAACTAACTGTTTCCGGCGCGAGTCGCCACCCCTCATTTCATGTGCATTTTTTATTAGCCGGCGTTTCAGAAGATCGGGCGATGAAGTATCCGATCGGCGTCCCTTCCCGCTTCCCGTTGGATACATGGCAAAACTCGTACCAACTAAATTTGGCTCAAATTGCTTGAAAACTATCTAAACCAGTGGTCTGAAACACGCGGTCCGCGGGCCGCATGCGGCTCACGAAACATTTTTGTGCGGCCCGCGGCCACGTGGAGTATATAATTACGTTACACCAGTCAGAATAGTCAGCAATAAATCACAAAAATATGCTTCTTGTCGGTTCAGCTGTCGGCACAGAAGTGACCGATACGATTTATTTCAAATCCAAACCAAATCAGGGTGCGTAAAATTTAATGAAAAAACATTTTCTTTATGTGGTGCGGCCCGCTGACTAGCTGTTGCTTTCCACTGCGGCCCGCTGACTAGCTGTTACTTTCCAATGCGGCCCACATGCTAATATGAGTTTGAGACCACTGATCTAAACTATGAAAACTAGAGTTTTGCTGTAATTTACCCATATTTTGTATGAAGTGGGAAGGGGTTTCGAACATTCACCAGAAGATTTCCCCTTCCCACAAACTCCCACCTGTAGAATTTGGTGCGAAAACAACCCGAATTATGCTGAATTTTATGCTACGTTTGTATGGGAGCCCCCCCTCCCGGAGGTGTGGGAGGGTCAAACTTTCCTATTCGAAATCCGATGTCAAAAATCTGCGCTGTGCAAAATTTCACCCGGACTGCTTCAGTAGTTTTGCGCGGTACAGTCGGACGGATGACAAATATCTATTTTTGTACATATAGATCTCAGTGTTCAGTAAAGTATACTAAGAATGTTAAAAGCGTCACCAAAGGATACACATTAAACGAAGTAATATCTAATCGTTACCCTAAGAAAACTGAAAACCAAGATAAGTTAGTGGATGATCGTTATTTAAAGTGCATTTTATTCATTTCTGTTTCATTCATCACAACTATCATGTTCCTTCATGTATTCTGTTATCAGGACTTTCAAATTGAAATAATGAAATAAATTTATTAAATTTATTAAATTTAGGTTGTTGCTGTTTGTTAATTTCAGAATGCTGTTGTTCTGACAAGTCCTTGTCCTTGTTGTGAGATAGGTTTTCGCATGAAAAGCTTTGCCACAAACTTCGTACTGGAATTACTATTCGCCGGTGTGAGTGCGAATGTGTTTCTTAAGCTGGGATTGCCGTGCGAATTTGCCAGGCCAACTAGCACATTAATGTTGGTCCTTGTTATGAATTTTCATGTGGAAGCGCAGGATTCCTGCCGCATGGAACGCTTTGTCGCAGACTTTACACATGAACGGATTTTCGCCGGTATGAGTCCGAATGTGATCGTTCAATCGGGATTGCTGCGCGAATTTGCCAGGGCAATGAGGACACTGCTTGTCCTTGTTATGAATTTTCATGTGGATGGCCAGGTTTTTTGCTGCATGGAAAGCTTTGCCACAGACTTTACACACGAACGGCATTTCGCCAGTATGCTTCCGAATGTGATCGGTGAGTTGGGATTGCTTTGCGAATTTGCCAGGACAATGAGGACATTTATTTTGGTCCTTGTTATGAATTTTCATGTGGCAGCGCAGGATACGTGCCGCATGGAACGCTTTGTCGCAGACTTGACACATGAACGGATTTTCGCCGGTATGAGTCCGAATGTGATCGTTAAGTATATATTGCTCTGCGAATTTGGCAGGGCAATGAGGACATTTATTTTGGTCCTTGTTATGAATTTTCATGTGGCAGCGCAGGATACGTGTCGTATGGAACGCTTTGTCGCAGACTTGACACATGAACGGCTTTTCGCCGGTATGAGTGCGAATGTGATCGTCAAGGAAGGATTGTTGTGAGAATGTACCAGGACAATGATGACATTGATGTAGGTCCTTGTTATGAATTTGCATATGATGGAACAGGTAATTTGCCGCATGGAATGCTTTACTGCAGACTTTACATATGAACGGCTTTTCGCCGGTGTGAGTGCGGATGTGAATCTTCAGCCTGGATGTGTTTGGATACGTCTTGGAGCAACGGGGGCACTGGTGTTTTTGCTTGTTTTTATGCACATTACGAGTAACTTTTGGGCTCTGCATAGCGGCGATATCCTTTTGGGAACTTCGTCGCTTATTCGACCTTAACAATCGCTGCTCGCCGACTACGGAGACAGGTTGATTACTAGTGTGTCGCGATTTATCTTCACCGTATGTATCTATGTGATTCAATGTAGTGCCTTCGGCGGCATGCTTGATACCCAAATTGTTGTGACCTGAAATTGGTGATTGGTCGTCAGGACCCGTGGTGGTGTTCCTTACCAGGGAACCTTCTTCTTGAATCTGATCTGCATGCGATAATCGAGGCTGCTGCTGGTTCTCCATTGGTTCACGTTTCAAAAGTGTTTCCAGCGATACTTCCTCGGCCTCAAATAAATCCTCGTGATGATAATCCTCTTCCGAATCTTCGGTGGCAACCTCTGTTTTGACCACCGATTCAACGCCGTCGGATTGTTGCATCCCACCGCCAGAATGCTCTACAGTTGTTTCAGAACCGGTCAAATGGGTGGTGTCCACTTCTTCCTTAACCAGTTTGATTTTTGCATTGTTTGAAATCCATATCGAGCGCAACTTATCCAGAAAATTTAATTGCGCTTTGCAGGCCGAACACAAATACGTTGGAATATTTGGCAATAGTTTCAGCTGAAAACAGATGAGGATATAACCATTAACGTTACGAAAGCGTGAGCAATTTCATTAGGGCATATTACCTGAACATTTGTACAGGAAAATACTTGTTGTGAAAGATATTCGCCCCTTTCGTCGAAAGTGACCGGCTCCAACGCGCCATCAGTCGACAGGCACTTTCGACATCTAGCCATGGTTCTAGAAAGAAATGCGCTATTATACATATTAATTGTTGTTTACCGTCAACTTACTCGTCTGAAAATGAATCTATCGAAGGCTGCGAAGTGCTCATTTCTACTGAAATAGTTTATTAAAGAGCAAAGTAAAATTGACCGTGTCGCGCGCTAAAACAGGCTTTTGTTATTGTGTCAATCGGCTATTTTTGACAGCTTCTATGCTGTCAACCCCGGAGAAAAAGCACGGCATTTAACTGATGCTGTGAGTAGCAGAAGCTGTCAATTCAATCATTCAAAATAGTTTCCAAACGATACTGGGGTTTCTTAGAACCATTTATATCAGTGGTTTAAGAAAATCACAGAACATATCGTTAAACTTTATTCAATAATCCTTTCCTAAAATCTTGGAATTTCTTCCTGGAAATTTCCTGGAATTTTGCTGAAATTTACCCAGATTTTGTATGGGAGTCCCCCTTTTGTAAAGTGGGAAGGGGTTTCAAACAATCACCAGAAGATTTCCTCTTCTCAAAAACTCCCACCTGCAGAATTTGGTTCGAAAACAACCCGAATTATGCTGAATTTTATGTTAGATTTGTATGGGAGATTTTGACCGCCTGTTTGTTTGGAAGCTAAAACATTTAGTCGTAAATAATTTCTTAACGGTGTTACGTGTTGTTCCCCGGTGATAGAGCAGTCGGTAACGCTCGTCACTGTCACGTAGCTGGCCTGGGTTCGAATCCTGGGACCGGTTGTCACGCAGCCGGCCATGGTTTCGATTCCCAATACCGGCATGACAACCAACCTGGGACATGGGACCAACCACACCTCCCGTAAAAACGGACCGTTACAGAGAGCATCAAAGATTAACATTGTCTCTGGTGCAGGATAAGACCGCTCAGCGGTTGTTCCCGAAGAAAAAAAAGGTATTACGTGTTCAGCTCTACGTGTGTGCAGCTCTACGTAGAAGGTTTATTTTTACTATTTTCACTAAGACTATTTAAAACATTTTTTTTGCGCAAACCGTTTCACAATTAGTAATAAATATGCAAGAAGTTTAAACATTAAAAAAACGTAAATGTACAAAGATGTTAGAGTTGTACACCTATTGCTGTGAGGTACCAAACATTGCAGCTATGCCGTAATACATATTGCGTACAGCATGCGTGTTTCTTTAAATATTCATAAGTTAAAATAAAAATGATTTATAAACGAGAAACGTAACGCAGGTCAGCGGTGCTAGGATCAGGGTATCAGCAAACGGAAGGAACTTGGCAACAGGGAAGGAAGGGCAGGAACGAAATTTAGACAATGGCTTAAAATCATTGAGCTGGGGTTAGCGGTGGAAAAAGCTTCTGGTACTTCAGCCTATCGTCGACGTCTCGCAGTCGGGCCTGTTCCTGCAACTTGGACAGCTCATTGGTGATTGCGTTCCGCAAGCTGGCGTCAAGCTGGGCGCATCGCTCAAAGTCGGCTCGGGCTCGGTCCAGATTCCAAGCCCCGGCGTGTGCCCTGCCGCGCCGGAATAGCGCCTTCACGCACTTTATGTCGTACTTCAGCACCTCGGTGCAGTGCTCTATGACTGCGTAGTAGTCCTTCTCCAGTAGCTTGCACTGTGAGTAATTCAACAACAACGGAACCTTCAGCTGTGCCAGCTCGCACCACTCGGGTTCGTTAGGCTTTTCCCTGGGGATAGACGACCCGTAGTTGGGTTTAATTAGAAATCATGCGTGATGCGTAGCGGATGAAGGTGTCCTACTTCAACATCAACTGCTCGATGATGCCGGTTGCGCGGGAGTATGCGTCGAGGGCGGCCGTGTAACGCTGCTCGCTGTAGGCTTGGTTGCCTTGCTCGCGTAGCTTCCCCACAAGCTGCAGCTTTTCTGCGTCACTCAGCTGCCATGATTCCTGCTCGTATTCGCCTGCGCTCTCAACCGACAGTATCTCGATGGTGAACTCGAGATCCTGCGGGTTAGTAAACAGCTCATCCAAGTCTTTGTAGCCGAGGCCCTCGTTCTGCACCGTCATACCGCAGCAGTGTTTCCGTTCTTCGCGTGCCTTCTCCGAATCGCGTATGGTCTTCGCAACGAACGGATACTGCTGCACCAGGGAGCGGTCGCAGCGAAACTTGGCCACCTCGTTTAGCGCCATCTGCTGCACTATCGACTCCCACACCTCAAGCTTAAACTTCTTGCCCAGCACCAGCTCCATCGGCTTCTGCCGGGCACGGCTGTCGTCGATCAGAGTACCCTCCGGGTCGCATTTCCTCGTCTGATAGTGGAACCTCACCTACGGGGAGCAACAGTAAAGCAACCGATTAAAAAACACGGATACAGATCATGACTCCCGTAACCCACTAGTACCTTGGTACCGTCACGACAAGGTACCACCCGCGTCCCGGCGTGCAAGATGGTTTTGACGATTTTCGCATCTTCTTTGTCACCGTTGTCCATCGGAACGTCCGCAGGTGGGTTTTCCATGGCGAGTGTTGTTGTTTGTTATCGATCGATCGATTGTTTTCACGGCGCTAACCACAACTGACACCCCACTGCACCACGACGTGCTGGGTGGTTAAGGGTGTGAAGCGATATCGCGAGTCGTACTATTACCACCCTTGAGGTAGCAGTATCGAGTATCGGGGCGCCCTCCCATTTAATTACATACCCATCAAACGTCAGGTGTTGCGAGCTCCCAAACTGCGCAATGCCTTCGCACGGTTTCCGCCCTACTGTCAGTCCGACGCTGTGCATAGTGAAGCACACGGTGCATACCGTAGGTGACTCAAAAACATCACTTTGCTGCTAACCTGCTTGCTGTATGGATTTCAATTATTCCAGCTAGCATGATTATTCACCTTCATCTCGTTCACAGTTGTGTACTGTCAATATGACATGGAGGTGTCAACTTTTACCAGCATTTGAATGCCACTAAAAAACATCCTGCAGCTCCCGGTATGCCTAGTCAAGTTTCACGTTATGTTTACCAAAATCAGCTGCTTCCAGAGCCAGAGCTTTTTGAGGCTTGAGCCACTCAACGAAACCTCACTCGTTGTGTTGCATCTTCGCCGCCTGTCAGGGGGCTTTCTTCTACAGAGTTGATGTTGACAGCTATCGCCGGGGCAGTTGTTCACATCCTTAATGTACTGTACCAATCGTTCAGCTCTCCGAAGAGCTATTACTGTACCGTTTCCAGACGTTATATAGGCGAAGTGCTGGTACAATCAACTGACTTTAATGTTTACGGGATGCTTTGGATTCGGTTCGGTTCGGTTCGGTTCTCGATTTGGTGCGATTTGTCAGGGGCTGTTTTTGCCGTTGATTGGAAAAGAAAACAATTAATGAGCAACTAGCTCGTAGCCGGCACGTGGCGTGTAGCTTTACAACCGTTCTGTTGCCTTTGCACGTTTTATTGCTGGCGATTGCGAATCTATGGTAAATTAACAACACTCTTACAAATGGCCGGTGTTTTTCACGCGCACACGGTTCCCATTGCCTACTATGTTCTATTTAATTTTTTGTAATGAATAATTGCTTCATGTTTTAGCATTTTTTCTGTCGTTTTTTAGTTACTTTTCTACACTCACTACCCAACGCCGCCTTGCAACCGCAGGACTACAAGTGGTGCAGCTGGAGAACGCGAAACGTCGGCGATCCGGGCCCTATTAACCACGCCGTTCTGGTAGGGTAACGTCCCGGTGTGCCAGTCACGGGAACAGCTCACAGTTGATCCCACGGCACGTTGCTCGCTGGCAGCGCCAGAACTGAGAAGCTACCCGTCGGCGGTCATCGGTGCTGCCACTGTCATTCGTCCTGCGTGGTGCTACAGTTGCTGCGGGGCACAACGTCCACCGACCGTCGCCACACCTTACTAGTTCGGTATCTACACGTCGTCTACCGGTTGGCGCCGCGACTTAGGCCCCGGTTCCCGTTTCTCCGAAGCGCATTGTCGGTTCATTTTGATATGTTCACCACATTCTGAAAGATATCGGAGCAGTCTTGGTCTAGAAGAAGGTTCTCCACCTGCTCATCCGAGAGACCATCCTTCGCAGGGTCTGAGCGCTGGAAGAGAAAAAAATCGCTCCCTACAGTTTCGTCGCCCGGTACCTCGGACTCGCTGTTGCGCCGCTCCAGCGTTTTGCCAATCCGCTGGATGCCCTGGGTGAACGCATCCTTCACTCGGTCACCGGTGTCGATGATGATATCGAGACTTTGGCGACGGCCTCCGACCGACACGGCGCTGCTGCTGGCTGCCCCGCCCGTGACCGCCGCTGCCACGGCTGCCGATGATGTGCTGATCGATCCGCCCGTCTTCGTGATCCACCCGGTGAGGCCTTCCCGCTTGCGCGGCACCGTCGTCCCATCGTCCGGTACGTACGTCTCCATCTTAATGATACGTGCTTTCGCCTTGGGACTGTCGTCCGACGACGAGTCGGTCGTTTCGTCCTGCGGCGTGGGCGCTTCCTCGAGCACGAGTGAGTTGTGCTGCGAGTAGCCCGAGCTGCTGCTGTTCGAGTTCGACAGCCGTATCTCGGTCCACTGCTCGATGTCCTCCGACGACATGTTGGTGATGTCGTCGATCGTGGGGTTCGGCGAGAACTGGTAGTTGTCGGAGTCGCTTTCCGCGTTCGGGCTTGTTTTGCGAGCAAAGTCCTTCAGCAGGTGCGGGCAGTCGAGCTTATCGAGATACTTCTGCTTGATCGGGCTCGCCTTGATCGTGAGCTTGGCGGGCAGCTCCATGTACTCGTCGCTGCACTCGATCTTCGCGGCCGACGGTGACTTGTTGAACGGCAGGTGCATCGCCAGCATCTTGCTCCGGTGGTTGGTGGCCGACGACGTTGACGAGCACGAACCATCCTCGTCCATGCTGTTGGCGCGCGCCTTTCGCTGCTGGTGAATCTCCTCAGAGATACGCTCCAGGTTGGTCAAGGCCTCGTTATACCGCAGCTTGGACACCGCCACCTTTGCCTCCAGCTCCACCACCTTCTGCTTCTGCTCCAGTAGCAGCGCGTTGTAGTTCGCGCGCAGCTCGTAGTACGGTCTAACCGCGGCGGCGGTGACCGATCGGCGCGGGATCGATGGCACGGCGACGATGATCGACGGACGCGGGGTGTAGCGGGGCGAAAAGAACGGATGCAGAATGTTTCCATTATGAGCAACACCTCAGCCGACCGATCGACCGACAGGTAAATCGTTTGAACCAATCACGTTCGACACTACCGCAGCGTCGGAACCTGTCGACCAAACGGCAATACTCACAAAAAGAGCAACTCGTGCTGATACGCGAGCATGTTTATCATTAACAGATTGCGCCGAATATTGAAACTAGCCGAACAGGAACAGGAACGAAACAGAAGAAAACGGAAGCGAGAGAAACAAAACGGAAACAAAAGAAAGTTGTGGAAATGTGCAAAGAAACCCACAAGCAACCCAGAAACACAACAACGGCGGATCGACGGGTATGGGTCAGGCGGGGAATTACCTCGAGGCGCGGATGGCACCCTTGAGCTGCGAATGCAGCTTGCACACCCGGTTGTTGGCCACCTCCAGCTTCAGTTCGCTGATCTTGAGTATGTTGCGCATCTCGGTGCAATCGTTTTGGCTCTCGTTCACGCGGGTCGTCGCGTGCGTCAGCATCTCCTGGCAGGCCGTGTCGAGCGTCGACTTCTCGCCCAGGCCCTGCTCGGCCAGGTACACCATCTCCTTGGCCGCGGCGTGCACCGATTTCGCCTTGTCGAAGTTGAGTGCGCACTGTTGCGTCTCCTTCGCCAGCTAAAAGTACAACAACGGTCGGCAACGGTAACCTGCTGCTGCGTCATGGTTCTGGCGAAGCGGAACCGCAGACGCAGACTTACCTGCGATGCATAGAGGCGCGCCTCGTAGTATGGTTTTGCCGCATCGATCGAATTGCCCACCTTCCTGGCGACGGCCTTTATCTTCTCGGCACTTTCGCGCAGCAACTCACGGAACTCCTTTTTCGCCTCCTACCACAGCAAAGGAAGCATTCGTTACGGTTCGTTCGTAAGGGAAAAGGTCGGTTGCGGGCTTGGCGTTTCGGGAGTGTAGTGAAACAGTACTCACGTCCAGGTCCACCTCATGCTTGTTGATGCTGTCCGTCGCTTCGTTCAGCTTTTCCAGTTCAATCTTGGCCAGTTGATTGGTTGTAGTGGTCGCCGGGATTGGTTTGCATTTCCATGCCAGAAGTGGGTCCATAGGAAAAATGGGCAAAAACACGAAGAATGAGCATTGAGAGTGAGAGATCCTCAGCCTGCCAGCCGGGTTTCAGCGACTGCTGCGGTGTTGCAACGCTCAAACTTGGTTCCCCCGCCTTCTCGCCCCGCTTCGCCCACCAATACGGTTCAGTTACCTGCACCCGGGGATCCACGGGCATATTACTGTCGGTGTCCGCCGAGCTCATGGTGGACTGCGGTCAGGGCAGGGTGTGGCTTGGAGCCACAGCGGAGCGGTTGAAAACTATGCAGGGACTTTCCGCTTTTCGAGGTCACTCAAACTTCTCAAACAAACCGTGGGCACTGGTCTAAACTTTTACACCTTGTCTTGGGAATCGTTACTCGCTTACGCCATAACCGCCAGTGGGAGGAGTGCACCCCGGAGCCCTTTTATGTGTGTTGGTGTGTGTGTGTGTGTGATTATTTTTGTTTGTGCAGAAGCCGTTCCCAGCGCGAAGCTGGTGCATGCAGGAGTGACGGCACGTCCTATGCTACGCGACTGACCGAACCCCAGGGACACCACTGTCTGACTCCATGCCGTCGCTCACTGAACCATACACAGAGGCCATCGTACCGATTGCATTTGCGGGAACGGTTGAACGGTATAGCTGTGCTCGGTACGGTCGACGGGAGTCCCTGGTCCCTGAGCGAGTGAGCAGGCCACTAACTGTCTAGCTGCCACATGGATCGGAGCACCGAACCTGAACCGCGAGTTCCGGTTACTTCCTGAACCGAATCTCCTTCCTAGACGCGCGCACACAAATATATACATACATAAATATATATATATATATACATGAATACACGCACGCAAACTAGAACCGGGGGAAGGGCTTGATGGCAGATGTACTACGGACACAGTACACGGTAGTAACGGTAACAAAAAGCAACAAAAAAACCTAAACAAAAACGAACCAAGTGCAACGTCAGTCCGGTTCCGGGTAGTAGCCACACGCCGTCACCACGCCGCTATCGCAAAGGCAAAGGCGGTCAGACTGGCTGGCTTCTACTGTGGCCAGGCCTACACCGCCCCCTTCTGTCACACACCGGAGCACGGGTCTGGTTCGAGCGAACCTGGGGTTGCACGGTCACCGCGGGTCGAAGTTCTGTGACGTGCGTCGTGAGTGCATGCGTCGCGTCCGTGTGAGAACGAAGAGACCGAGGCCGACGCTGACAATTGGGGGCCCGAGGCATGCGCATGTGAGCGCTTCGAAACGCCAGGCCCCAAACCGAACATTACATTACCTATCCAGAGATGCACCATGCTTTTGCGGGGTGGGTGGGAAGGGGTGCAAACGGTACGAAATCGCGCTCTCGCCACTCGCCACAACCAGCCGTTCGGGCGGGCGGGCACGAAACAAACAACCCGCCGAATCACGCGTTACGTCACGTTTATTTACTTACACCGGCGGCGCGGCGGCGCTTCGGGTCGCGAGAGCCAAGACCGACCGCACAGCCTCGCCTCCCGGCTAATGGTCTGCGATTTGAATTCAAATTCCGTGTTGCCGGGCACTGATCGGACGGTTCTTGGACGCATTTTCCCAACGCAATTTTCGAATCGATCGAATCGCTTTCGAATCCTTTTGCATCTTTATCACCGGTAGCTTCACCGGTAGCGCCCGCACCTTTTGCGACAAGCGGATGCGTCTCGAGCCACCGGGACGACGGATGACGGGTGGACGGATCGCGGTGCGTCGCGCCGAGAAGCCGCTAAGCTGAAGTACTCGACGAGCGCCCGCTGTAAACGCAACAGCACGCCGTCACTCGCGGGTGCGTCAGCATGCTATCTCGCTCTAACGTCACACGCTCTCTCTCTCTCTCTCTCCCGTTCGACTTCGGTCGGCTTCGCTTCGTGGGTCAATCTGGGGGCCACACGATGCGTAAAATATAAAGCGTAAAAAAATTTATAACGTGAAATCGATCAGCTTGTGTCAAAACCGTTGTGCCTCAGCGGGCCCCGTAAAACGTAAAGCGTAAAACCGTGCGTTTGTTTACAAACAGAGAAAAACAGAAGTTCGTTTACAAACAAAGATTCTTATTTGTGATGTTTTTTTTGAATTTTAACAATAAACTATTGAGAAATCAACGTACCACCTTCGATTTCTATTTTCTCGGACCAAAGCCATGAATGTGAACACGTTTGACATTTCGGTGAGCACGTTGTTTATACTTTAAGCCTGTCACACGCAGCATAAACGATTTGACAGAATAAATTTATTTTACACTCTTATTTACGCTCCGTGTGGCCGGTGGCCGCCCCCTCCAGAGTGACCGGGAACGCTTCGGCAACTTTCGGTCCCAGAGAGGAACGCAGAAAAATATAGAGAGAGAGAGAGAGAGGCGCAGAAAAATATACAGAGCGAGAGAGAGAGTCAGGTTCGAAAGTCAGTTCGTCGGTCAGAACTCAGAGAATCAAATCTGACTTCTGACGGCGATTTGATATTTCACGGTAAATAAAGGGTAAAGTTTTACGTTTTTCGATTCGAAGTATTCGGACGTGTTCCGTGCTCCTATTCCGTTCCCATTGGTTGGAGGGTGGTCGCTTTTCGCAGCGATTTCGACGCGGGTTCGCCATCGAACGTCGACCGATAACGCGTGCGCCATCGGAACGAACGTTTGCCGTTACGGCGCGCCGCGTAGGTGCCAAGAGAGCAAGAGAACCGAGACCCGTCCTGTCGGCGGCGGCGGCGGAACTCCCGCTGGTCCACCCGGAAGGAGGAGGAGGAGGAGGAGGCGGGCGGCTCCTCGCTACGTTCGGCGTTTGTCCGTGGCCGTGGCCGAATATGTTCCGTCACCCGGACCCACCCGGACTCCGTTTGTTGCTCGGTTGGCGTTCGCCCGAGAGGTTCCATTCTTTCGTTTGCCATCGACCAGTGAACATCATCGCTCCGGGATCGTTCCGGCCCCCCCCACGGTGTGTGCGGTCGTCGTTACACCGCAGTAGTGTGCTTGCCTCAGTTCGCCGTGTGCCTTCGTTACGTGCGTGTCCCGTGTGCTTCGACTTGAAACGTGCGCTTCGGTTGCTTCTGGGAACGAACGATAAATACGACCATTTGCCAGGGGGTCCTTAAAGGTAGTGGCGAATGCATCCGTCCTCCAGCGTTGAAACACACACACACACAGACACAGGATTTGCGTCTGGATTGCGTCGGAAACAATCAACCAACCAACCAACCAATCAGCCAGCCGACCACGTGCGAATGTAGTGGCCGGCTTCTCGGCTCGTCCTGCCCTCGGATGGCCTTTTCGGCCTTCCAGGGTGGGGAGGGATGTGTTAGGCCACCGGGAGTGCCATGTGCCCAGATGTGGCTCGGTCCCGAAAGGAAGGACACCGTGGCGACCACACCATCGGCCATCTCATCGATACGGTGCGCCGAGTAACGCGTAACGTGTCGGGGTAACGTGTTTTGCTTGCGACGTGTAACATGTTTTGCCCACAATCCTTGCACTTGTCTCGTTTGGTAGCGAGCCTTTGACACAATCCCTGCCCGTACCGATGTGTGCGTGTGCGTGTGTGTGTGTGTTTATCTGATTAGGTGCTGTGATCACTGGCGGCCCTCGATCGTAGCCTTGTTCCCGGGGGGCGGGGGGGAGGGGGTCAGAAAGACTTCAACGCGTCTTGCAGCAGCGAAGATCCTATACATTCCTTTTGGTGCTTTTGGCGGGTTGCACCCAGAGTTTGCCATCATAAAAATCTTTCAGACGATCCTAACGATCGGCTTGCGGATCGCCACCGGAGAGCCGGCACAGGAGAACGAAGAAGAGGGGCTTGAAATGTGGGGCGGCGGCGCGATGGTTTGAGACTTGAGCGCTTTTGTATTTGCCTCCTACCTGAGCCAGGCACGCTGGCAACACAAACAGCAAGCAGGAAGAGAAAAAAAACACATTCCGGATTACGTCCGGGACCGCAACCGCCTGCAACCCCTTTTGCGTTGCGGTACGATTAGTGTGCTCGCCTCGAGTGTGTCACGTTGTCGGGTCGGATTGTGGGGGGCCCGGGAAACCCGGCCCGAAGCGCCATGCAATCGATTTTCGACACACGGCGCACACATGGACGCGGCCCTTCGACGGGGACGGGGTCTATCGGGTTAATTATCCTTTCCTTTTTAGTTTTCTTCCTTGTTCTCCGGACCCGTTTGTTTGCGTTTCACGATGGCCGCGGCCGCAGTTGTGTGTGTGTGTGTGTGCGTGCGTGCGTGGTGTTGTGCGCGAATGTTTCACGAAGGGAAACGTCAAACGGAACGGGACCGTCCTCGGTTTCGTCCTGCCAGCGGGGCGCGTCCGTTCCAGGGCACATGTTTTGAGGAACCTCCAATGTTTGGAGGTTTGGCCGCATCCGCATCGGTATCCTTTTGTCCGATTGCCGGTCCGGTCGATTCGTCCGCGTCCTTGCTCCACTGTTTGGTGGGCAAAGTTTGGGTAGATTGGGTATTGGAAAACCGAGCAGACTGCCATCCCTGCCTGGCCATGGCCCATCCGGAGTCGAGAAGAAGGACGAGAAGTTACAGTTACGCAATCTGCGCCGCGATAACGCCGTTTCTGGCCGGGGGGCCGGCCATGGGAAGATGCGATGATCAGAAGGGGGCCTAGCTGGGGGCCAACCGATCAGGGGACCGATGGAGCTGACGGTCGTATCTTCTGCTTCTTTGCGTTACAGCTTAGCATAGACATCCGCGCGGTCGATGGTGTGGTGTATTTATACTTTGTTTGTGTAGTAGTAGCAGCCATTGTTAGTAAACAGTGCTGCGTGCGTTGTGCGTGCAGCGAACTGTAGTGGAGGAAAGCGTTAGGAAGGCGGAGGACAGGGAAGAGTGCGCTCTGCCGGAAAGGACTTGGGCGCGCGGGATCGGCCATCATGTTTATCGCTTCCAATTGAGGTGCATTGTTCGTGTGTGTGTGTTTGTTTTTGTGTCAAACCCAACGGAAGCGCGAGTCCTCCGGGTATGTGCAACGGACGCGCCGAAGAAACGGCACCCTAGAGGGGTGCAGGAGACGGAGGCCCGGTCGCGTCACCGGCCCAGAGACACAATCAACCACAGGCGGGGGCCCCTGCCCCGCAGCTGGTCGAATTGGTAAGTTTTTCGTCCCTTCTGCTATCCTGTCGTCTTGCAGCAGCACCGATTGCCGTTTTCAGCACAGAGACAGCCCGGAGAGCCCCGGCGAGCGTTCTCACCGGACTCACCCCGACCATCGGCCCCATTCCGGCCCGCGGCGGGGAGACAAGCGGGGAGCTCCGGAAATGTAAACAATGCGTTCTTGTTTTGATTTTAGATCGTTCGTGCGATCTTTTTCGGCGCCCCGCCCGACTGGCAGTGGCGGGGACGGCATTGGCCGCAGCATTCGGTTGTGCTGTGCATCAGCAGACGGATGAAACAGACGCGGCCAAAGATCAAACTAAGGAGCACGTCTAGCGGCTCCGGGTCCTCCGTTGACCGTTGTTCGATGCGATGTTCCCTCCAACGCACTTGTTTGTGTGTTGTATGGATCCCCCCCAAAACGCTGGAACCGCACCAAACATTCTCACACACTCGAACGCACCGGGTGAACGGTGTGAAGATCCGATCCGGTCCGGCCCGATGCAATCATAAACAATTGATTGAGCTGCAGCAGAGCTGCTGGTGCTTGGTGCGCGCCGGCACCCGACCAATGGCCGCCCGGTGCCGGACATGGAACCCACATCTGGGCCCATAAAAACGGGGGCCGCAGTATCCGAGAGAGGAGGTGGCCGACTCCTGACTGCAGCTTGAGAATTTGTTTTTCTTCTGGGCCGGCGAAACTCGGACAGTTTCCTGTTGTGGCCCGCCTAAAGCGGCATGACTTCGTGGGTTCCGTTCCCGGTCTTTTCGTAGGCCCACGGTCGTCGGCAGGGAGGCGCAATTTCCCCGGAGGCGTGCATAAGGTGCATCGAGATGCATTGCCGACCGACCGCTCTGGCTCTGACTGTTCTGGGTTCTGGGCCCACTCATTCACGCACACCGCATCACTGTGCTATCATGCTATCAACAAAACAACACAATGTGCTGTGGGTGGGTGGTTGGGGGGAATGGGGCCGTGCGGAAACTTTGCTTTCACTACTTGCGTGCGAGCGATTCGTCCTGATTCCTGCGGCTTCCTTATTCCACCCGTTGCGCCATCCCCAGAAGCCATCCTGTATCCTTTTTAGCGCGTACGTGGCACAATACGGCAGGGGGTTTGCGCGCTCACACTGGGTCCGCGGTCCTACTGGGAGGGCGATTTTTCCTGAAAGTCCGAGTGCCGAGACGGATGACGATGAAACCTCGGCCTGGTTCGGCGAAGGGCTACGGGGGCCGAAGTCACCGATCACAGAGAGGGGCAGTTTATTTGTAGACAAAGTTGTCTTGCACGGAGGATAACACGGGGGTTGAGTGTCCCGTGGACGCCGCCGCGTTGGTAGCAATCGTATCCATACAAATCGCTTCCGCGCTGCGCCATGTGATGGGCTTCTGCACACGCGCCACGGCTGCGTGCCACGATAATTGCTCTGCTCACCGAATGAATGTGTGTCCATTAACCTTACACTAATTCGCATTATGTTGTTACCGGTACAGTCAGAAGCCGTTGTCAGAAGCCGATGGGAGCATAAAAGACGAGCAGAATTCCTGCGTGGCATTCGATAGACGATAGTTTTTTTTTGTGGTTCACCTCAAACACCTATAAAAACCGTGTTCAGATCCATCAGTTGGTAATAGCTCCCAATACGATCCCTGCTGTTAAGGTCGTCCTATCTTTCTTCATTTAATTGTCAGAGAAAAAAAAAACGGGGCGCAACCTTTTTGGCCAACTACCGTACGCGAAGGATTCCAGTGTGCGCCGCGCGGTGGATGCGAAGACACACGCGGGATTGGAGATCCAATTAAAATTACTCAAACAATCCAATCCTCATCCTCGTGTCCGTCGATACCCCGCCGTTTGCTTCCGTGACTGTGCGGCGTGCGTGTGTCGAGGGGTGTGCGTGGGTGACTGATATGCAAACCTCTCGGGAGATCAGACGCGCACGGTGTGTGTGTGTGATGGAACGTCACAGAGGAGGAGCAGGATTCACGAGCATGAAACATGGTGGCGATATTTCGATGGCGCCTAATAACGGCGTTCTTGTGCCGCGCGGTTTGATCTTCCCTTCCCTTTATCCCTTGGCGCGTTCGGTTCGTGTTTCACGATCGCTACCGAGCTGGGTTGCTTCTGGGTTGCTTCTGGGAATCGAGATCGAGATCCACGCGTGAACGAATCCGGATTAGCTTAGGTTAGGTTATGTTAGGTCTCAAACATTTTTTTTCTGTTACCTCAAGAGTTGTTAAAAATGATTAAAATTGAAAACAACAAAACCAAAATTTCCGCCCAGGACAAAATGACTTGGGGCATCACTTGGCCATAATGCACCCCGTCGGTCGATTCGGGACATTCTTTTTTCCGGACTTGCGGATCTGATTTGCAACGCGCGTTGTGAACATTCCTCGGGGAAAAGAAACACAAAAGACGAAGCACGGCCAGAAGCGAGTAAGCGGCCACCCGCGTAACCTTTTCATCTGTGTGTGCGGAGACGTACACGTGATCGGGCCGCGGATTGTGGCGACCCCGGAATGTGCTACTCCGTCGTCAGCTCGGTCGGCAAATGCTGTCAGCGAAGATCAGATCGGTCCCAGCAGATGATGCTAATGGCTAATGTCATAATCGTACACCTGTGATGATCAACCTCCCTCGCTTTTCTTTCCCCCCCCCTCCCCCTCCCCCCTCCTCCAACACCTAGTTACTGAGAATAGCACTGAGCCCGAGCGTGTGTCCGATTCACGTTTTCGCGCCACTTCGCCGCGACGTGAACCAAACCGATCGAAGGGCGGCTGGATTCAGCCAGCCGGCCATAGAAAACCACAACCCTTAAACTGTGGTGGGCGAAAGAAAATTGGCGGCCTCTGTTCCTCCGACACCGCCGCCCTAGTTGCTCCGAAAATCTGTAGTCGACTTTTCTGGTCGACACTCTGATCTCTATTCCGATTCCTGACAGGTTGATCGATTTTGCCGAACACGTCACGTCAAGATCTTGCGGTCCCAGGAACCTGGACCTGGAACGACCTGATGCGATGTGTTTCCAAGACCCAAGATGCACCATGTGACCACCATTCTGGCTATTCTGGCTAAACTCAAGATGCCGTTTCTTCTGATTTATAAATAAATTCCCGATAGGTTTTGGCCACACAGAAATTGTGATAGAGACCGGCGGATTGAGCCACACGGACGGAGACGGAGCGTCGCACAGATATTGCTTGTCGCACGTGTCCTCCGCCGCCGCCGTAATTTCGCTGATTGGTTCGGCATGGGCATGCAAAGGTGCAATGGAGCGAGTGAGCTTGCGAGCCAGATGTTACCAGACGGTAATGGGGCTTCGTATCCGGGATGCTCGCATGGTATTTAAAAGGGTTCCACTGAACGATTCCGACGATGGTAGATATTTGCTCCGGACGCTGCATCCAGAAAAAAACCCTCCAGAAGGCCGACCATTCCGCGGGACCTAACACCGGAAGAACACCAACTAATGGCAAATAAAACTCCTGATGGAGTCTCCCGATGGCGAGTGCAACGCCGCGGACAACTTCTCAGAGCATCATCTTCCAATCCTAATGGCGGACTAGCAGCCAGCCTGTGGCGTCTATGGCCCATAAAATCCGGCAGTGTTCCGGGCCGGGCCCGATGTCTCCGTCGTCGTCCTTCCGAAGTTCCGAAAGAAGTGCATCTTCGTGTGCGCGTGCACTACTCACGCCCCCACTATCGCTCATTACCCATTTGGGGCTCGCTATTTTCTGGACACGCGATCGCGTCTTTCGCGATCACGTCGTGTCGGAGGTCAGCAGCGACAACAACGGAGTGTCACCGGTTAATGGGTTGCGACCGGTTAATGTTTCTGCTCTGCTGCTGTTATTGCTGGCTCTTCCGCTAATGGAATCGCACAGAACCGACGTCGACGACGACGGCGACTGGAGTAACCCCTTCCGAGAGGTGCCTTCGCCGGACGCGCGCCTGGGTTCCATTTCAATTGGGGATTTTTATTGCAGCTTGGGTTGGTGGTAGAGTGCACGCGTGGGCCTATGCAGCGCACCCTTGCCCCCAAGATTATTGGCCAACCGTGAATGGCGATGGCAGATGAATTAACCGCACGGGGCGGTGAGTGTGCGGTGTAAAAATAAAGTGTACTTCCGCCGGAAATGGGACGCCGGGCCATCATCATCACGAACAGTCCCGGGGTCGTGTTCGTGCTGCTGCTGCACTGCGTTAATGCACTGCCTGCCTGCTATTGCTGTCCAGCGCCAGCATCTTGGATTGACGGCGAGGCGAGAGATCTCCCTCCGCGCGTTTCGGTCAGGACCTTGAGCCGCCGCCCGGCTTGCAGTTGCAAAATCGCGTCGCCTATCGCTGGAAAATCACCGTTTTTATTTTCGGGCCTAGGAGTCAGGACTCAGAAACTAGACTGGGCCCAACTACTCGCGGCTTCGCGGGTGCGGTGCAGTTCGGTGCTAAAAAAGGCACGCGAGACCACCACGTGGGTGGGAGTGGGAGAAGGTTTCGATATGTTTTCTGGCACAACGAAGCCGCCGACGAGTCGCCAGGCAGCAAAAACCTGGGACGAAGAGTAAGAGTTCTGCGAAGCGAAGAAAGGGCAATAGCAGAGAGGGGGGGGGGGGGCGAGATGTGGGGAATAATAAGCGGAACTCTCTTCGGCAAGTGCACCACGGCACCTCTCTCCGCATCCACAACACATCCCAACACACCCCCACCGCATCGTGTTGGGATGGATGGGATGGATTCTTTCGTTTGTTTTTTGTTTTCTCTACCGCGTACCACACGCACAGCCATTTGTTTTTTTTTTTTTTCAGTACAACGTTTTCATTCGGAAGCCATTGGGCCGCCTTCTGGTCGCCCCACCGCCGGTTTTTTGTGTTTGTTTCGAATTTTTTTTTGTTTTGACGAAGAACTGACGAAGACGCGCGCGTCCGTGCTCACCGGCTTCTCGTCCTTCTGAGAATGGGCTCTATCGAGGGGCGGGCGGGGTGGGCTTGTCGAGAACGAGATGGGTGGTGGTGAAAGACACAGACACATCAACGTGGTGGTGGTGCTGGGGCGGACGATGATGCCGACGCGTTCTCTCCGCCGGAACCACACCGCAAAACATAAACGTTTCGCCTCGTGTTTCTCGTGTGTTGTTGGTGGCCATGCATTTTTTGCCATGCCATTTTCTTGTTTCTTAAAATAATTACTTTTCGGCTGCAGATAAACGCGCGCCGTTTGCTAGCTTTACCTTCAATAACTACTGCTTTTGGTGACACTGGTAACCTATCGTAGCAGCATACTACTATCGGTCGGTTCGTTATACGAAGGGTGATCGAAAAGTTTTGCGAAATGGGAATTTCCGCAGGCTATTAGTACACCCAATTCTTCTGTTGGCGTTAGGTTGCCAGTGCACATGCCAGTGATTTTTGGTGGAAATTTTGGCCCTTTTTGAACGAACGGTCAAGCTGTTTTGACAGCTGTTTTGTTTGGACAAGATTTCGGATAAATCGGGTATACGTAGCCCCGCAAACGTTCGCAAAACTTGTTGATCACCCCTCGTAGTTTTTCGTATCAACGGTCCTGAAGTTTTGGCTTCAACTTGGGGCACACTGCGTCAGCGTCAGCCGGACTTCAGCGACTCCCTCCTTCGTCCATCCGAAACCGACGGCCCGACCGACATTAAACAATTGATGTTTGCTGTTTGCCCCAACATACCGCCGCTAGGTTGGCTAACAAGAAATCCATTATTTTTGTGTGAATTTTCAATCTTTGTTCAAGGTGTTTTCGATGGTCCGATTTGCGTCAAACATGCGCCCCCGACTAATATGCTTCGGTGCATTGTTTGGTACCATATTTTAGAGTTAACTCCATAATGCTTCTCCTTAGTTTTGGTTCTTATGGACGAAAAACTCTAGCAATCTATAGTTTCACAACCTTCTCTTGATCACGATTCCTTATCACTCGGGATGTTAGCTTCAAAAAGGTGCAGTTGTTGACAGTAGCGGATGTGAATTTAGTGTGCATTTAGCAACTCATAATAAATGATTCCTTCCCAGTCCCACCGAATACCCAGTAGAACGTTCCTGGCCGGGGTCGGGTCCTGGTTTGGCCAAAGCTTCAACGATGGAAGTTCGATCCTTTGTAAATTCAGCTTTGCGCAAATGGCTCAAAACTGTTTGATGGCTGATCTTTAGTTTCTGGGCGATGCTACGGCTGCCGATCAACTTTGGTTATTGATCTGTGATTTTATCGGCATGCTGCATTTTATTTTTATGCATTTTAGCATTTTAGCAGGGCAGAGAATTGCATTTTGAGAACAACAGTCGGTTTCTGAAAAAACACCTGAATCCATCGAAGGATACACCAAATACGGATAACGGTTGTAAAACTCACCTTCGCCTTCGCCGCCCGATCGGTTCAGTAATGGAAATGTGTTTAGCTTACAACAAACACAAAACACTCGCACTTGTTTCGGTCAACGCAAAACCGGCTGTACCTGGGAGGTGGGGTCGGTGGGGGCAGAACATTTGTTTTGTGGTCAGTTTTGCGTCATCCACCAGCGCTAATTACCACCCCCCTTAAGCTCATGTGGCACACCTAGGCGGTGGTGTTTAGGAGCCGTCAATTGCAGGGCATTGTAAACTTTGGATTGCCTTACCGGTCTGGGGGAGTACTCGATGAGTGCGATCAGCGATAGTTGGCAGCAAAATGTTGGCAGTCCCTAATGCACTCCGTAGCTCCAATCTGAGTCTCTGAAGTCAGAGATCAGTGGGCAAACAGTTTGTTGGGCAAACAATTTCCCGGCAAACGCAGCGAACCATTAACGAAACCGAAAAAGGCGAAGCGACAAAACCACACGACATCCCCACTCTGTTTGCCGTGCTACTTAGTGTGCCCCTGGTGTGTCCCTGGCATGCAGGATGGTCCATCCTAGTGTTTGGATTCGGCGAAGATCGGGGCGCTGGGAACATCGATTGTCGGCTGTCGGGTACGTAGCGCCGTCCTGTCCTGGAAACCCAAATGTCGTCCAAGTTTTCAACTACAATTTCCCAGCACGATGTTTATCGTTTCAAGCTCGGTTGTTTAAAACACTAATCGGTTGTTTAAAACATATACACGGGGGCTGATCAAAACATTTGCGGCGACATTTGAATTTCCTCGGGCTACGTAGATCAGCTTTTCGATCCGATTTTGTGACGTTAGGTTGCTGTACACATGTCACCATAAGTTGAACAAAACAGTACGCCATTTTGAGTAATCAGTCAATTCTTGACAGCTGTTTCAGCTTGGCCGTTTTTGGCTCATCTTCCATTTTTGGCTGCTCCATAAAATGGATGGCAAAGAATCTTTGACCAATTTTGTTTGTGAAAAAGGGAATTAGGAGCGCGGACGAAATGTTGAATGTTGTTCGAATAAAACGTTTCGTTTTATTGTTGTTTCTGTTGCACAGCAGCAGAGTCCTTATAACTCTTTTCAAGCCACTGCAGCCACTTGAACGGGTTCCCCAGTTTCCCATCAAGAAACACTAGTAAAATTAGACGAAAGACGAAATTGCGTATGAGTATGGGTCATGAAGTTGTTGAACAACTTTTTTGTATGCAGGAAAGTGCTGAAACTGAAAAAGCGACGAATGCAACAAGACTATCGCCATCTGGGGGATGGTGTTCAGCGGGGATGTGTTAGAGGGCTCCCTTTTGGAATCCTTTGGCCGTTGACCGACTCTGACTGGCGGTGGCACTGGACCACCGCCGCGGCGGCTGCACAAGATCACCTACGGCACCGTCGCCGCCGCCGGCAGACCGGAACGCGGGACAAATGTTTGCTTTGCTCAGTCCACGGAACGTTCCGCGATCGTCCGCGTCCCGACCACGGCCGGGGTTTTTTTCCGCTCCGTGTAGGATCTCGCTGTGTGCGGGACGTGCTCATGTGCTCCTCATGTGCTGCCGCCGCCGCCACGTTTCCTTTGACGCAATCGAAGACGCAGACGCAGATGTTGCTGTTTGCGAGAAGGAAGATGCGCTGGGTACCTGGGATGGCGAAGGTACCGGCGTCGTCGCCAGTGCGCCGATTTTTTGCGCCGACGCTTCCACGTTTTTCCTCAACTTCTTTGCGGTCGCTGGTGTGCTGATGAACAGCAAAACAGCAAAAAAAAAAGGCCGAGAAACGCACAGAAAACAGGAGAAAAGTCAACGGACACACACGGCAACATCACCTCCACATCTCCTTCTTCGCGCGGGACGAAGATGGCGTGGCGGCGGCGGCGGCGGCGGCGAAGAGAGGATGCATATTTTTAGACAGCCCTAGTGGAGCCAACGCTTTGCTCCCTGCCCCCCACCCCCCCCCAGAAATGGAGCGTTTCAAAAACATTAGCCTTCGCGCCGACTCGAGACCGCCGCCTCGAGACCGCCGCCGAGAATGTAATATCCGTTGCAACAAACGTGTTGGAAAAACCTCGCCAAAGCATTAAAAAACCGGCAAAGACCGAAACAGAAAAGAAATACGAAACCTCCCAGAAGGACCCGAGGACTACCACTTCTCCAAGGGTTGGTGCCCTTTTTGCGTTTGTGTTTTTTTTTCCCCAGGTTCCGAACTCGGCCGTGCTGAGCCGAAGAGCCGTTCCCATCAGGCGTCTCGCGTGTGTGTGTCAAGATGTGGCAGATGAGCGCTGAAAATTAAGTTTATTTTAGATAATCCATAACCCGCGGTCGAGAGCGCGGTTCGCTCTTGCTGGGCAGCACCAACCTGGTCCTGGTCGCCCACCCGCCCAGCGCCCACACCCTCGCACCTGCGCTGGAATGTAATTTGTTTACACCGCCGTTGAGTTGGGCCCGGGGAGGGGTCAGCCTTGGGGTCAGCCGCTTGCCGAGCGAAATATGCCGCGCGGCTTCGAACCACGAAAAGGTGTCACGATGAGTGTGTCACTTCTCGTGTCGTCGTCGTCGTTCGTCACGGCGCCGGCGGCGACGGCAACATCTTCCAAATTCCGCAGCAGAAAGTAACAGGTGCGGGCACACACACACACACACACACACACACACTAAGTGGTCTTGGCGGGGGGGATGGGCGCCAAAAGATTTGATCCATCCCACCCATCCATCGGCCGGCCACCTTGATTGGTTGCCGGCCACTCGCCCCAACCGCCGGCCCCTTGGCGGCTCTAGGATTTTTCATTAAATCAAACAAATTGAAATATGGATGCGCTTATTGCGCTGTTGCTGCGGCCGGAAGAGACGATGCGGCCTCCGGGCTTCATTATGTCATTCCCGGCGGACCCTATTATCCCGCTACGTACAACTCATTACCCGGCTGGCCAGTAAGTTTTGCGCGTTGCGCGATAAGAAAAACATAATTTTAGGGTTTGAAATACACTTTATTACTCGGGTATTCAGGGCTCGTTGCAACATCACTTACACCGAGTTCCAACGAGACTCCTGAATTGATGAATTCCCTGATCCCTGAAGTGATTCATAATTTTATAGAAAAACAAAAACGCTTTCCACGCATGCATCTTTTTTCTGGGTCTGGAAACAGATGGAAGTCGCTCCAACAGTTCGAACTTTCAACTTCATGAATTTTTGTCATTGCCCACAATGGTCCACAGGATTTTTTGTTCCAGCAAACCTGGTCCGAACCAGGTTTACGAATTTTCTCCTTCAGCTGATCTCTAAAAGGTGCCAATAATAATCGCAATTTATTATTCTACCACTTCAAAAGTAATTCACAAACAAAATTCCGTTCGAGTCCTCCAAAAAACTGATGCTAACACCTTTTTCGCCTTGATTCGCCTGGACACGAACGCTCTTCGGAGTCGGAGAACCAGGTTAACTCCACCACTCTCTCGCTTGGATGCAGGATTATGGCGATAGACCTAAGACGCATTCTTAGTGATGGAGTCGACTCATAAAATCCAATTTATCCTTTCGAAAAATCTTACCGACACGCTATAAATGTTGCATTCGTATGTGGCACCCATATTATGTAGACAGCTTTCCTAAGGAAACCCAATGCTTTAGACAAAATATTGTTCAACACTGTCCATTGAGGTGCCTAGGGCTTCTACTACAACTCTGTCAGTCACGCAAAAAATTTTCCAATTCGGTATCCTGTATTTCTCCTGTACCATTGCTGAGGTGTAGTTGCTGTTTTTGTGACGTCCTTGACGTGGATCGTATTCCAGGCTTGTCCTAACATCGAGCAACCTATCAGCGAAGCTTTCGCCGTTCCCTTCATACATTTTCTTTGCTTTAGCACGAACCTTGCAAAAATTAAAATTCAATCACTGCGCACGTCGATACTACTAGAAAATAGTTCTTTGCGGAAGCGTGTGTGTGTGTGTGTTTGAAGACGCTCGGCTTGTCTTTCATTAATTTGATGGTTGCTCTGCATATTCAGTTCATTCTATTTTCTAGCTGCCTGCCGCCGCGAGGCAAATTGCGCTGTGATCGAGATCGGCCGATGCGTTTGTCACCGCCACGGGTCCACCGGGCGAGCGTTCTAGCTAACGCCAAGCGATTCTGGGAAATCGTTCTTGAATCGACTACATTTGCTAATTGCTTGTTTATTTAATGGATAATGAGTGTGTTTTTCCGGCCGCGCTTTCCGGACGCAGAAGTCGTCGGTCGAGTCGATCATATCCGGCGAGAGAAAAAGAGCGAGGAGGCCCCGTGGGGCTGTGTTGTTATTTTGGGCCCGGCTCTCGGGCTCCAGCGGGGCCAATCCCCGACAGATACAGAATCGCGCGGAATCGGAATCGTGTTCAGCCTCCCCTTCGAAGGTAATACCGAGCAGGTGATCCGAAGGGGGCTCAAGGCATTGGCATGGGGGGGGGGGGGGGGTTTAGTGGGTAGGTCCGGACTCCTCAGAGATCGGAAATCCCACACTACCGGCTAGGAGGTCTCGCCCTCCTAACGGTGTCTATGAAGGTTTCCCGCCCCACGTCGAAAAAAAAAAAAAAAAGAATCGCACGGAATTCACATGGATGCACGCGCCGGCCAGACCAGTCCGGATCTCCCTCGGGGGGGAGGCAAGCGACGGCGCGGCGTGGCGCGGCTCAAGCGGGACGCGTTGACGCGCAATACGCAGAACCATCGGCAATCAAAATACGCACTCGGGGGGCGTGCGTCTATGGGCGTCTTTGGCCTGGAATTATTGTCGTGGCAGGGGGAGAAAGGAATCCCACATTACACTGCTTCGCCATGAGCACTTCAGCTCAAGGCTGATCATTCTGTCTTGGGAGCGCCTGACCGCAACACACGCGCGCGACTTTTGACCGCGCGGACCGGACCGCACTTTTGGGGATTTTGTTTTGCGACTCGATTTGTTTATCACCCCAGCAGGCCACATTGGCCACGAACAGCTGTGCCCATTATGCTGTGCGGTGTGGTGTGTTTGTGTGTAAGGATGTGTTTGTGTTTTGCATCGAGCATCGCGCTCACACCTAATCTTCTGTGTATATAAAAATGGTTGTCTGTTTGTTTGTTGTCATTTGTATGTTTGTTCGCGAACCCACGAATCAGTGGCTGAGTGAACGCGCTAGCATTTTATGGCTAAAAAAAAACGACGTGTAAATGCTATCAACTGCAATGCGCTTTCTAGATGCAATACCTGGAGCTGCGGCGACTTTCATGACAATCGATACTGTGGTAAATCGGGATGAAGCAGTAAATCCGCCAAATCCGCCGTCATCGAAGCCACCATTTATAGAAAGGAAAATCTGTAGGGTAAAATGTACTCCTACTCCGAATTCCCATATCACCGTGGGATATGACACCCTTTGAATGCAAAGGTGTGCAGATTCCCAGGCGACTCACTTTTTCGATTACAAGACACAAAGCGCATGGCCAGCCAATCAGCAGCACCAGTACCAAGTCTTCACGTATAAAACCGGACTGTGTAAACAGATGGCTCTAGCTGTCAGTTTGGTCCTCCTGAGCTACGAAATGCGGGCAACATCAAATGCTTGTCGAACCTGACGCGTGATCATGCTCTTGGAAGATCGCAGTGCTTTGATAGTCATCGCGGTCATCGCGACTGCAAAACCAGATCAAACCAGGCCGCAAAACCAATGCTGTGTCGGTGGATCGGTGGAACCAGAAAGGTGTGGTATACCACGAGCACCTAAAACCTGATGGGATCGCTTTGTTACCGATCACTACCGTGATAGAAAAACACGATCCCAGAATGGGCCCGAAGACACGGTGCTGAATAACTTGGCTGCGTGCGTGACGAATGACGCCTGGACACAAAGCAAAACTGGTTCAAAAGATACAATCAAAGGCTGGCCTGGCTGGGCTGGCTGCTTTCGGTTATGATTTATTTTCATCGAAGGGACACTCATTGCCTCCAGATTCCTACGAGGAAGTCGAAAATTGAAGCTCGACTAATCGAGGTTTGCTTCGAAAGACGACGAACAATGCTTTCGGCGGGGTGGTAGAGGTTTTAATTTCAATGCAATAAATATGTGATTTCTTTGTACCAAAAAAAAATTCGCTTTCATCCGGATCTGGACCTGGGGATATGGGGTTGAAATCAGGGAAAATAATTGCTTCTCCCACGGTAATTCGAATGGCCAGAAACTACACCTGCATGCATCCTTCAAAACGAATTTCAAATACGAACTTCCTTGAACCCCAATGATGGGAGATAATAAAGGCTGCCTCTAGACTCCTCAAACCCTAACCGAAATTGAAGTGAAAGAAAATACACTTTAAGAAAACCGCGTTGGGTTATAAGAGTGAGGCCCTTTTTATTGCCCCGCCGGTTACCGATGGTTCAACCGTGGCACAATAAGTTCCTGAATCCCCCCCGCCGATGAGAGAGAGGTTCGGGATTGGTGCCAGGCTCGGTCTCGAGCGCCGCACACACAATCAATCAGGCAAAAGTCCGAATGGTGATCGATGGTTCTTGGGCGCTGCTGGGGGCGTCTGCTGATGCTCTCGCTGGGGGGAAGTTTTTCCCCCTGGACATTCGCCCGAAGAAGCGGGGGACCTCGCCTCTGCTGCTGCGTGCGTGTTTCGATTTGCGTGTGCGAAGTTGCGCACACGTTGCGCGGAAGAAACAAACAAGAAAGCCGAAGAAAGACGGACGCTCTCTCGCTCGCGCGGTGGTAAAAACAAGAAGACCCCCCCTCCCACCCCCAGGACCCGATACTCATTATATCATCGCTCAGCCCGCGCGCATCAATGGGGACGGATTGTCACCCGGGGAGACACACAGCCAGCCAGCCAGCACCCCAGAGTCTGTTTTGTGAACTTATTATTCGGACTGCCTCGGACTGACATTGACGAGGTTCAATTTATTTGTTTCGTCGTCCGCGCGGTGGGGGACCGCTGACAGAAAGCGAAAGTGGAACACACGCACATGGTGACGAAGACTCCGAAGATGTGGTGATGGTCGTCGGTCGCCCGATCCCCGGGATTTCCGGAGAAATTCGCTAAGCCGCTTGTTTCCTGGGCGGCGGTGCAAAGGAAATATTTTTCTTTGTGTCCGCCGAGGCTTAGATTTCGTGCCAAAATGCACATTTATCGAATGGAAAACAACCCAAACGGAAAAGCAAAAAATATATTAGGAAAACCCGCGCAAAGAGCTGCTCGCACGCGCTCGCTCGCGTTTGTTTGTCCAGCTGGCAGCACCCCGAGCAGAGCACCCTGAGCATCAAAGAACATCAAAGGGGGCCCCCGTCCGTCTTCGAATGGGCGGCCCCGAGGCCCCGAGATCTCCAGCCACATGTTGGCGACGGTGTTGACGAAAAATATCGCACACAAAATAAGCGCAGCGCAAAACACACGGCGCGGCGGTCTACCTTTGCGTGAGGGAAAACGAACGGACCCGGCCACGTGTACCGTCCGTTTATCCGCCCTTTGATACGAATCCGCTCGGTTTTATGCCTGGTCATTGCAACACATGCTGCAGTTTACGGTGCACCGCATGCATTTTGCGAGTGGGGGAAAAAAAAAAGTTAAAACTGCTGGGTTTGCTCAGTTCGTAAACAAATTCGTCATCATCTCAAGACTGAACGTGCCGCGTACGAAACACACGTTTCGGGACACTTTTAAATCAGCAAGTCATCCATCTTAACCGAACGTAAGCAGAAGAAGGGGGTCCTTTGCTCAACTTTTTGGACTTTTTGGTTCCATTCCAGAGCGTCGCGTAAGAACAACACCTTGGCACTGTTTTGTTGGTTTTCTTTTAATGTTTAAAGTTGGTTCTTTATTGGACAAAAATGCTGATGATTACATAAGAGTACAGAGATATTCACACACACACTGGGATGGCAGCTATTTGACCAAGGTCTCCAAATGGTTGCAATGTTGCATGTTTCGATTTAAATCTATTTAAATTATATGTTATGTCACACGTCATTTTAGCGTCATACTTAACAACATCTTACAACTAGTTAGCTTCAAAAGCTTCAGATAATCGAGCTGTCGAATTGTTGGATGGATGGAATTATTATGGCATCTTTTGATTAGGGCTTCTTTTAGTTTGTTAATTTCGAACGATAGTCTTTGCGCGCCAGCAAGCCTTAGGACAAGATTCGTTGGTGTGTTCTCCAGTATAAATACGGGATCGTTTTGAAAATATTGCAAAGTCTGATTTGTATCGACTGGAAGTTAGTTTTGAAGCATTTCGGCCACTGAGAAGAGGCATAGGTTAGGAGAGGGAGGAAAATGGTTGTTTTGTATATGAGAAGTTTATTTGCAAAGTTTAGTTTTGATTTTCCGGTGATTAATGGGTAAAGTAGTTTGATGAGTATGTCTAGTTTTTTATGTAGCATTTCTAAGTGTGGACGGTAGTTAAGTTTATTGTCCCGCAGCAGTCCTAGGTACTTGATGTGAGAAGACCATGATATCATCGACCGCTCGTTACTTCTTGGATGGGCTGTCCTCCAACGGATTGGTCCAGTTGTCGGGGGTGCAGAACACTAGCAATCGACTGCTGGATCTCGTCCTCTCAAATTATTGTTTTGTTGTTTTAAGATTTAGTAATTGTTTAGCCCGAGCGGCGAACATGTATATAAATAAATATGAAATAAATATGAAATATATTTTGATTATGTATAGTGATATTTTGTCCAGGAAGCGGGAGAACTCACTTGCTGAATTTATATGGAAAAAATATACTTGTATACCTGTACTTTCGAGGGATTGATTTTTATCTTCCAGTTATTGCAATAATTTTTGGGGGAATTAATTTTTTTAAGGCGATTTTTTGTAGGTTCTTAATCGCTGTTTTGGTTGCCTTGCATGTTGATAGAAGGGCTTGTTGGTATAACCACTTCACCAACTAACACTTTCGATAAATAATGAGCTTGTAAAAAAAAATTATACAGAACTGCAGCCATATCTATAGGCTAGTAACCTAGTTGGAAAGGTATGAAGCGACCCGCTCGATTTCATTCAGTTCGGATGACAGATTAAAAATGCGCAGAATGTCGTCCCAAAAATTGATCCATTCATGATCCTCAATGGCCACTAATTGGAGCTTAGCGAATAGGAAATAGTTACATGATGACAGAACAGGCGAACATGGAGGGTTGTTGCCCTGGTATCCCGGTGGCTTTAATCATGTCTGAAATTCCTATCCACAGTCATGATTTCACGAACTGTTTTCCACCAATTCTGAATGATTTCGGTCTTGGTGATCGACTCCCAGGCCTTGCATCGTCTTGCATAAGCCGTCACGCGTCTCTTGAAATCGTTTATAACGCACTCGCAAAACTCGCTCGTCATCATAAACAAGTTATGTAGGTTTCAGTACATGTTACCACATTTAAAACAAAATTTAATACTGGCTCTTTGGTCCATGGTTCGTTTTTTTTTTGCGCACATAACTATTTAATCTTTTATTCGATTTGCTTATTGGATTGGATGCATTTGAAAGTGGAACCACGTACCTTTCAAATAGCAGATCGCTAACTAGATCAGATATGGTTGCATTTATCGAACGCACTGTGTAAAAGGTTACCGTAGTTGCGTCTGATTCCTCAAGCTGCTTCAAGCTGGAGGCTAAAGAAAATTCACCTCAATTCGTCTTTTGGCTTTGGCCAAGCAATGCAATTGTTTTCGACGAACTTTCAGCAGGTTTTTGATCCACGATCTTCGATTGGCTTCGATCACTTTGGCTACTGCCGATGTACTGCTGGGTAAGAGTTAGCTAGACCAGAAAGCTGACTAAAGTCAGACAGAGGTCTAGGACCTTCTGCCTGTATATAGAAGGTGTGACAGTTATTCCGACCATTCCGAAACTAGAATGGTCACATAAGGTCCAAAGTAGTAAAGGAAATCCCTGAACACACCCGTAATGGTCGTTCCCAGGCCGAGGAAAGTTCCCGGAGCTTCAGCGGTCGTGGTAATGCAGCCACGTGGCTACCCAAGTCCAAGTGGAGGCTCGCTAGGCCCCTCTGCGTAGCGTGAAGAAGAATTGTGTGGTGTGCCTTGTGGCAAGCGATGCGCGCGATTGGTCTCGTTCCATGGTTAATTAAGCATTGACCGCGGCCGCCGAGCGAGATGTCACGTAGCGCGCGAAATAATTGGGCTACTGTGTGTGTGTGTGTCGCCCAAGTCAGCCCAAGAGACCAAGAGACCACTTATTAATATGGTATGCCACACCGTAAATTGAAACGCCACGAAAAACACGGTATGCTTATTGGACGTGGACGTGGACGGCGACGTGCGGGCGCGAACGTGTAGAGCTCCAGGGGAAGCCCTGTAAAGTGTGTGCAGAGGTAAGCTGTGGATGCGCACCGTCGCAGCCGCATACAAATGGGCCCATTTTACCCAGCTCTCCCCAATGCAATGCAACGCGCAATGGCCTGGGGGCGGGCACGCACCCCGAATCCGAATGGGTCGGGTCGGGTGTGTGCCCAAAACCTCCACGCGCCGCCACGTCTCGAGTCGTTGAATTCTTCGTTCGACGATGCGCTGCTGCTGTGCGCGCGATCAACAAGTTTGTTGTTTGACTCCAATCGTCTTCTGCCATCATGATGGTCACCATGTTCCCGGGGGGTTCAGGTTTCGAAACCTCGACCTGTCGTGTCTTTTGACGCGGCTTCTGGCTTCTGGTAGTTGGACTCCAGTTGCCACTCCCTGCCAGGTGCGTGTAGATCGACATTGAATTGAAGCTCAAATGCAACAGGTGAACATACTCCCAGAAGTAATCGACAGTAACGATGGGTATGGTCTCCCGTTACACACCCTTCCAGCGGGGGTGTCCACTGTGTGACTTGCGACCTGATACATACTCGACCAAATACACCGCGACCCGAAGCAATCAACAGCTGATAAAACGGTTAACAAACCGACTACCGATGCTGCTGCTGCCGCATGGTTCCATTCTTTGTTGCGCCTAACGTAGGCAGGCTAGGCTGTAGGTCCTTGACACGATGGAAGACCAGGACAGAGTTGACAGAGTTGACAGAGCAGTGTGCCTTCCAAGTGCCAAGCAATATCTGTTCAAGATGCACTCCACTTCAAGTCGAAAGCGATTGATTTTTATCTTCGCCACTTTCTCTCTCTTTCTCTCTTTCTCTCTTTCTCTTCTTCGCTCGCTCGCTCACCCGCCCGGTTCTCATGTTCTCGTGTCAACAGTGTGTGACAAATGAGCAGCCAACGGTGGCCAAATCGGCGGCGGCGGAAGCCACTTGAATCGATTATTTCAGGGACACCTTACCTCATTCTCTCTCTAACGGGACGGAAGCACACGTGTGTGTGTGTGTGTGTTTGTGTGTGTGTGTGTGTGTGTGTGTGTGTGTGTGTGTGTGTAGTGCATAGAGTCGGGGATCCTCTCGTTGCATAGTGTAAAAATTAACACAGACGCAGGCACAGGCGAAGGTGGCAACACACAACGCAGTTCGCGCGGATCCCGCGGAGAGATAGATTTGATATTTCCACTTTCACAGCCGCAGCCAGCCTCACCACCATCTCCATCCTCCTTCGCTCTTCCTCAACTCTCACCCCACCCTCCTAACCCTTGGGCGGTTCTAGGCGTGTGGCGGCTTTTTTGGGGCTTTTTTTATTGCTTGTTCGGGTTCGGGTTTAATCGGATCATTATGGGCCCGTTTGGTGTGGACCCCGCATACCCCTAAACCGTAATCTGCCGCTCGGGTCGCTGTTCCGTGTGTCCGTCCGTTGAATCGTCCGTCGTCCTAAATCGGCTCGGCATGGACACAAAAGAAGACAGGGTGTATCGCCAGAAGTGTAGCGCCTAACGGATCTCTTCGGTCAGAGTAATCTATCCCGCAATACCTGTCGCCGACCTGAGACCGACCACGGCGTGAGGTGCGTGAGGTCATCCACGATGCAGGCCACAGGCATCCTCGTCCACTTGACCGACCGACGCATATACCGCGGAAGATCAAACGAAGCGACGTCCTCACGATGCCGGTCCGTGCCGCGTACCATGTAGTCGTCGTCCGTAAAATTCGGGCTGCGCGACGACGACGGGTGGGGTTTCTTTCTCGGATGTGGGGACGGGGATGTGGGGCCACAACAACAACTGGTTGTGTTGTGTTGCTGTTACGTCACTAACCGGCTGCCTTGACCCCTTCTCGGTTCGCTCGGATTCGGATCGACTTGGACTCTCGACCACTGATGATACCCCCTCGCGTGGAGCTGACTGACACCAACCAACTCTACACCTTGCGCAACATCGCCGTCTCCTTCGCCCTCTCTCTCTCTCTCTCTCTCTCTCGTATGTTCGTATGACGTGCAATTGACCCACTATTATCAGTAGCAGCCCGTCACCAATGGGGGATTCGTTAGGCATGTTGGCGCACGGCGTACGGTTCCGGTCTGGCGAGAGTCACCAGCAAAGTGAATGTTTCCAACCGTGTTGGGGGTTATGGTTTCCGTTTCAGGTGGTACCGGGGGTGGGTGGTGGGCGGGGAGTGTGTGTTTCCTGTTAAACGCACACAACCGCACCACATCGCAGCAAACATTAGACGTCAGCTTGGAGCTTGAGCCCCAAACCCCGACCAGCAACGGTGTACCGATCGGGGTTCGGTCGATTGGTGATTGGATTTGATGATCGCTATCGCCTCCGAACGACGGCATGACCGGGCCGCGCCCGTCAGATATCCGAAGCCTTGGATTTTTAAGATCTTTGCATCACAGTTTTGGGGACTTCCAAGAGTGCTGCAAGGGTGTAGCCCCTATAGGTGTATAGCGGTGCTGAGTACCTCTTTTTGAAGATCCTCTCCGGCAGGAAGCAGTACCTAAGCAGGGAGAAGTCCAAAGACGCAAAGTTTCGTACCAGAACTTACCACCTCTTCAGCTGTTTCAAGGCCATATGGCAAATGGTAGCATAGCCGGAGTAAAATTGTTGGAGACCTTGGCTAGTTTCGGAATAACGGCCCGAAGTTACCAGACTTGTCAGACCATGACCATGACCAACTCTACGACCCATGAGCCAGGCGGATGGGAGGATCTCTAAACTCAGTTCGCTAAGGCCAAAGGGATTGGGCCTACCTTCCGCCTTTCGCAACATCGTGCTGAAGCACGTCATCCGTGACTTTGGAGTGAAGACCTTAGGGTGCTGTCTGCTACGAGTTCAACGAGATCCTGGCCAATGATAGATGCATGAGAGCATAGCATTGGGATTGAGAAAGCTGTGGACTATGTCGGTTTGCAAAGAGACGAGCATCACAACGTCACATTAATGGTGAAACCACCAGCAGCCCTACCAAAACCAACAGCAGAGAGCCCAGTTTGCAGTACTCATATACACATCTGAGCCATGGGCTCTGTCCACGAACGCACGAGAAGCCCTCTTAGTTGCCTCCTGGAAGAAGTTACTCAGATTGAGCTTTATTTCCGTACTTGTGGTGGGACTATGGGGACTAACCGTTAGAGAGGTATACGAGCTGTACGACGACCTTACTGTCGTGCGTGTAGAGCGGATAACTACGGAACTACGGACTACGGATACGGACGAGCCACTACTCTTTATTTAGTTATTTTCATGGAGAAAAATGGGAGAAAAAATGAAAAACAAGACCGTCAAAATTTGGTTTCAAAAGGCTGGCCTTATCTCTTCACTCCTTTCCATTTCTCTATTGCTGTAAACATTCACTATGTGTAGATTCAACTGCTTCAACAATTTTCCGACCGTCAATCGTTCGTTTGTGTTCAATCATACTGAACGATTGCTGACTATGGGGCCTTTGAGAACGATTTGACTCGAGAGTCTGAGGTATTTGATAAGGTCCACAAAAGACGCCGGAAGAAAAGTGAAACCTTCGCGTAATCGACAGACACACATCGCTTTGGTTAGACAGGGTTGAGATAGGGAGAGATTTCTACGAGATCACGAAACTATCGTGCCATCATTTTATTCATCTTTCTCTCGCTCTCGCTTTGTCGTTCTTCCTGCTATTCTGCTGTCAGTTTGCTTTTCTAAAACGATCTTTTATCGGCCGAACTTTTGCTGCTGAACTATAGAACCAAGGTTCAGCGCTAGCTGAGTCCTGTTGTCTGTGTGCCCCTTAGTGGCCCCGTTACGGCTCGTGTTTATAGGTTAGATGTCAATTCGGCACCGACCATTGGCCCGGCACCCGAATGTGTATGAGGAGTATGGAGAACGGCGCACAACACAACACAGCCACAGAACTGCCAGAACGGGGTCCAAAACGCGCGGGTCAAGAACTGTCGATGCCATAGGTGTCGGGATGTCGGTGTCGGCATCGGAATCCTATTGAGGCATTCGGCATATTACAGCAGCTTTTTCGGTGTCGAAAGTGTGATGCCCAAGGGCTCGAACTGCGTGTAGGCCGTCGCGCTCTTGCCACAGGAACGCTGGACTGGACGCTGGTGGTGGACGGAGCCAATCTGCATTCGGGAAGCAAGAGAGAGAGAGAGAGATAACTTCGGACCTCGGGTATCACACACATATTTCTGGCTCTGAACTTGCAGCTGACGCATTGATTGGGTGTGTTAGAGATAACCTACTGCTCCAACTGGACGGGCCCCTTTTTGGTGGCCTCGACTGTGCCGGTGCCGTGTGAGATGATCGCCGTGGCGTGTTTGGGTACTCTCCCGATGCGCGGGGGTAACCTTTACTCACGGACGATCACCGTGACAAGTGTGTTCGTTCGGAAGATAATCGATCCGACTGCGTCCGCGTGTGCGACCGCGTGTGTGTTGACGATCAACGTATTGTCGGAGTGTGTGGCTGTGTGCGTGCATGTGTATGTGCGTCGGGTTTGTTTACTCCGACAGGCCGTTAGGCGGTAACCGGAAAACTGGTTCTCTTCCAGAGAACTTCCACTAGACCCCCGGCTAAGTAGCGGATATTTTCTTTTTCAATTACACAAGGTTTTCCCATTGGTGTGAAAGTCTTGTAAAAAAACATCAGCCAGTTGTTGTCCGGATCTGAGAGTCCGGTGCAGGCACAGCTCAACGGAAGGGTGCTGTGGCGTGGCGAGGTTAGTTCGCAAACAAATCAACAAATAATCGAACGAGGTAGCCATCGAAGCATCACACCATTTGCCATCGGTCTTGACCGCCATTGAATTCGCGCGTCTGTTTTCGTTTCAACGACATTTGTCAAACCAAATGTCATCAGTGACGCGGCCGTTATCGTGAAGACACTAAATATGGCCGCCGACGGGAGCTACTAGCACTGCCCTGCTGTGCCCCGAGAAGAGAGCACCAAGTATTCGCATTATCGCATTGGTTCGCACTTCCCGCAGGGTTTTGTCCTCAACGGCCCCCCGTTTCCGGATCCGGATTTTCTAATTTATTTAATATTTAAATTAATTTAAAAATTTAAATTTTAAGATCTACAGCGAGTTCTGCCGGCAGCAGCTCTCGCCTAAGGCTGATTATACGAAAGCACAAAATGCCAACACGACCGGCCCAGCCGACCGATTTGTACGCTTGATGGCTCACGGTTGGCCAGAGTGTGATCCTAGGTTATGCAATGCATGTCAGTAAATCCGCCAGTAGCAGTGGTTTAAGCTGTCTGTCTGTTTTGTTTAAACGATTTATCGATCCCTCCGAGAGGCCCCTTCCATACTGTTACTGATCGAGCTGCTCGTTGCTTTTTCTTTCCAGTGGCGAAGTAGCGGACAGCTAGAGACGGCACGAAACTGAGCGATAAAGAGAGGCTCGCACGAAAGAGAGAGGCTCGCACGAAAGAGAGAGGCTGAATCGGATTATAGCCGGCTTCGACGAAACTGACCTAACAGCGACACACACACACACACAGACACCTGAAGCAGCACCGGGTCCGGGCAGAGATGGATCACGCGGTGCACGCGGCCCGTGGCCGGCCGTGGAACAAGCTGCGGTTCGAGAACAACGAGCTCGAGAGCCTGTACCAGCGGTACACGCTCAAACTGCAGCGCTTCTCCGTGACCGGCGTCGTCGCCCTGGTGGTGATCCTGTGCGGTGTGATGGGCGGTCTCAGTCTCGGTTACAACCAGGCTCCCACGCTACACGTAAGCCGGAAGATCGTACAAGCTGCCAGGCAGCCAGCCAGCCCAACTCTGACTGAATACTAACCTTTCCCGTTTTTTCTTTCCCGAATGCGTGTCACCGACGCCCTTCAGAACGTGTTCAACACGTTCATGTGCTTGCTGTTCACGATCGTGCTGGGGTTGCTGCAGTTTCGGCTGATACGGGACTCGCGCCTACCGTACCTGTGCTACGGGATCCTGTTCTTTACCGCCGCGTTCTGCTTCATCTCGATGCCGACGGTCGGCATCGTGTTTCCGGTCGACACGCGCGAGGTGATGGCCGAGGGCGTGTGGCAGATCGTGTTCGTGATCTTCCTCGCGTACGCCATGATGCCGCTGCAGATCTGGGAGGCGGCCCTGTTCGGGCTGATCCTGCCGTCGATCCACGTCGGGCTCACCGGGTACAACATCTACATCGGCAACTTCCAGTACCTTGCGTACCAGCAGGTAGGCCGTAACGTGACATTGCGCGCCTTTGAGCGATGAACCTACTAACGCCTTACGCTTCGGTTTTAGCTGGCGGCCAACATCGTTATCTTCGTTGGCGTGAACGTGGCCGGCTTCGTGGTGAACGTGATGATGGAACGGGCCCAGCGGCGTGCCTTCCTCGATACGCGCAACTGCATCGCCGCCCGCCTCGAGATGGAGGACGAGAACGAGAAGCTGGAGCGCCTGCTGCTGTCGGTGCTGCCGCAGCACGTCGCGATGGAGATGAAAAATGACATCCTGTCGCCGGTCGAGGGCCAGTTTCACAAGATCTACATCCAGAAGCACGAGAACGTGAGCATCCTGTTCGCCGACATCGTCGGCTTCACGGTGCTGGCGTCGCAGTGCAGCGCCCAGGAGCTGGTGCGGCTGCTGAACGAGCTGTTCGGGCGGTTCGACCAGCTGGCGCACGATAACCACTGTCTGCGCATCAAAATCCTCGGCGACTGCTACTACTGCGTGTCGGGCATCCCGGACCCGCGGGCCGATCACGCGCGCTGCGCCGTCGAGATGGGCCTGGACATGATCGACGCGATCGCGTCGGTCGTCGAGCAGACGGACGTGTTCCTGAACATGCGCGTCGGCATCCACTCGGGGCGCGTGCTCTGCGGGGTGCTGGGGCTGCGCAAGTGGCAGTTCGACGTTTGGTCGAACGACGTAACGCTCGCGAACCACATGGAGAGCGGCGGCGAGCCGGGCCGGGTCCACGTGACACGCGCCACCCTCGACGCGCTCGGCGGCGAGTACGAGGTGGAGGCGGGCTACGGCGACACCCGGGACGCGTACTTGCGCGACAACCAGATCGACACGTACTTCATCGTCCCACCGGCGCACCGACGGAAGGTAGGCGGACGGTCGAGCATTGTTCGCTTTTGCTCCGATCTCCGTGTCCGTGTTTGATCCGTGTCCGTGTAGCTTCTTCTTCCTTTCGCCTTTCCGTCGCTTTTTCTTTTGTAGCCTCTGATGCTCAACACGCTCGGTGTCCGCTCGGCACTGGGGGCAGCCAACCGACGCAAGCTGTCGTTCCGGAACGTCTCGAACGTGGTGGTGCAGCTCCTGCACACAATCAAATACTCGGTACCGGTGCCCTTCTCGCACATGGCCACCGGCGGTGGCGGTGGATCGCCGTATCCCAGCACCAGCGCAGGGGCCGTCGGCGGTGGCCCAGGATGCAGTGGCGCGGGGGGCGCCGGTGCCACCAGTAGCTCCAACGGCGCCGGCGGTGGATTGTTTTTGGACAAAAACGCCCGAAAGGTAATTGCCGAGATCGGCCGCTGTCTTGATACCGCCTCCTGTGCTTCGCGAAAGGCATCCAACGAAAGCGGGGTGGGGTGTGTGGGGAGATCAAGCCGGTCTGTGTTTGTCTTGTCTAGTAGAAAAGGGCGAGGGGGCGGCGCGGGCCAAGAGGAGACAGGCTCATGGTACCTCGACCCGGCTCGGTAATAGAACTATCCTCGTGTGTGTGTGTGTGTGTGTGTGTGTTGTATGTCACTGTTGTACATGTGGTGTGTTCGGTTCCGTACCTTTGTTGTCTTTCGATGTAACGGTCTCCAGGACCTCTTCAATGTTATACGCCTGCTTCGAGGGGCGTATCGGTGGCCCCCCAGCGAATGTGTGATTCGTGCCTAAAACCGAATGCACTACTCCACATGTTTGGTGCGACGTTAGCGATAAGCGTTTAGTGCTTCGGTTTTGTTTTTCACATTACACGCCCTGCTGCTACTCCCAACGGCTGTACATACTGTATTTAGTTTATTGGTTTTCTTTTCTCTTTTTTTAATTTTAGGATCCGGTAGGCTCGGGTTTTCGGCCCTCCCCATTTCTCTCTCTCTCTTTCTCTCTCTCTCTCTCTCTCTCTTCCATTCCCACATTTTGCACCCAATCGTATACAGCAGGTTCCTTGAAACAAACAAGCTGGCGTCTGCCAAAAGTTCGGAAAATCCTTCGCCTTCCATTCATTTTGATCATGCCCCGCGACGTCATTCACCGTTAGCCACTGTGTGTTTGCGCTGTCATGTTTGCTTAGTCCAGCCACTAGTCATGCTAGAGACATGCCAGAGCGTGCTTCGCAAGGTAGACTCACTTGGAGATCACTTGTTACATGTAGCCATTAGGTTCACCGTTCGTCTTCTCCCATTTAGACAAACAATTCGGTAAATTGGCAAACAAACTACTAGTGTCTCTGCAAATCTCATTCACTCTCGCCATTACTACTTTCATCGCCTGCAATCTATTGGTACTAGGTTTGCTAGGATTGATACACTAGTGTGTTGGAAAAGAAGGATCCAAATCTAAACGTTGCTCAGTTGCTCCTGACCTACCCATACGCCCCATTCATGCTTTGGAAGTGTTCGTAACGGTGCATCGCGGAAGGTTTCGCATTGACCGTTGCCGACCAAACATTTCTCCATCTCCACTAAAGCACAGACCAGCAACACGAATCGGTTGCCTATCTATAATTTCTTCTCTTCAAATCGCTCTTTTACGATGTTTAGTAATTCGTGGTCCTAAGAGTATAAATATGACAACTAAAAACCATTTTGATTTAAACTCTACAGAGCTTCGTTTCGTTGCCATAGGTGAATTTGAGTGGTGCGAAACAAAGTTTGTTTGATGTTTTCGAAATAGATTTTTTCGGGTTTTCACCTCTATTTCCTTCGTTCTGCTCAGTGTTGAAGCAACTAGAGCTGTAATTCAGTTATTTATGAGCACTGATGTGCGCGGAGGAATGTGCTGAGGAACGCGAACGAGGAATTCATAAGACATTAATCTCAGCTTCGTAAGGTGGCAAAACTCTCTGCTAGCCATTCGACGCAGTCGTAGCTCAGGCACAAGACACCAATAGTCATACAGTGCCTCGAGGATTATGATGTTCAAGTTTTGTCCTCGCAATTCATAAAATCTTTGCTTTAAATCTGAGATGAACGGACCGGTCCGTATTTATAAATCTGTTTTTACATGTTGAAATCAAACTTTGTTTCGGTAGCCAAAACAAACTAGTTCCGTCACTAATGCTGGTCTGTGATTTTGTGGAATCAAGCAAGATCAATCAAGCATTTCAGTAACGATCGACACGATTGCTGTCGCCCATCGTCTCCTACCCTCTTCCATTCGGTGTCCCCACGTAGGTGTTACACTTGCAGCGCATCTTACACGCCAGTCCGTATCCGGTTGCTGGCCAATCCAAGCCTGCTGGTGCCGGGCTCACCGGAGTTAGCGATTCGTCGTGCGAGTTGGAGACGGGCACGTCAAAAGTGAGGACGCTACTATCTATTTCTTCTTCTACTTTCGCTAGTTAGTGCCAAACGAGTAGAGAACGTCTTTTGTTCAATTTGTTTTTTTTATCTTTTCTTCTTAACTCTCTCTCTCTCTCTGTCTCTCCTGCTGTTGTTGAGTTTAACTCATTTGTTACCGGTTCTCATCTTGAGTTTTCTTCCTCGTTTGATTCACCCTTGCTTTAACCCCAACAACCGGACACCCGCGCTGCCGGAGGCTTTGACAAAACTGACCACTATTGGGCCCCTGGTTGATTGGATGGACTTTCTGTTTTCAAAATGAATATAAAAAAGCGTACCTCACAGCCCCGAACTGCCGGCTGGGACGGGGTCACCGGTTCTGCATTGGGTCCAGTTCTGTTGGAGCTAGCAGCGCATCCTTTCGACGAACATTTCTGTGCTGTGGCTTGGTGTTTCTTCGTATGTTTTTCCTTCTGTTGTCCCATTTCAGTGCGTGTATCGGTGTACCAGTACTAAAAATCAGCTGTGGGCAAAAACTAACGGGAATTGGTTTATAACTAAGTTTTTGTTTTTAAGTCACATTGTCCTAAATCAGGCGTATCGAGTTTGTGGTGCTTCTTCGTGAATCAAGTCTCTCCACAAATGTGGTCTGTTTTGATGATGCACAGCATTTGACGTAAACGCATTTCTTTGTTGACGATTGGAAGACCGGTTGGAAGGAATTCATAATGCACCACGCCCTTCACTTACCGAAGATAACCGATTTCCGCTTGTTTTTTGCCCACAGTAGTACATTTCGCTTTTCGATATATATTTTGTGTTCATTTTCTACTCGAGCGTTCATCTGTCGTGGTGGACCGTTTTGTTTCCTTCTTTCTTTCCCTCCCCCCGACATCTGCTTATTCTGTATGTTTTCTGTTTGTGGTTTTGCTTGTACTTTTGACTCTCATTTGGTCGCAAGTTTCGGTCGGCCCGTGTTTCCACGGATGCCCGAACCGAAGATCATTAGATCAGCGCGCGCGCACTTAACAACATCATGTTTTGTTTGGCGTGGTGTGTAACCGAATGGATGCGCCATCAACTTTTCACCCGTTGCTCTTCCTCGCCATTTCCCGAAGCGGGTGGAGCTCTAAAACATGTAACAGTTTAAGCGCAGTTTTTGGTGCTGTTGGTGCTAATAATTGGTCGCACTCATGTCGCTAATCGTGCCCGCGCTTGCCACAGCAATCTTGCCGTCGCATCATTGTAGGTTGTAGTGTTAGTGTTCTGGTTTGGTGTAGTCGGGTTTCGGGTCTTGTAAGCCTAGTCAATGTGTCCTGTGCAATGCATCTAGCTTCTACGCAACGAGAGAAGCGTGCTAAAGGTAAGGGTCTTGGTGCGCACACTTGTGGTGCCGAGTTCCATCCACCATCTTTGCATTGGACCTGATGAAAAAAAAAACCGGAGGGAACAAGGCACTGGAGCTTCAATACGCACGCTGTGCTGCTGTACCGTGACTACTAAACATCCACTCGAAAAAGGTTGCGCGCCCCATCCCCCGCGGTACTGAGAGCATGTTCTTTTGCACGGCCTTTTTCAGAGTAACCTTTTTGGATACCCCTTCTCTCCACCTGTGGGGGGCTGGTTCTGTGGAGTGCACTTTCCAGCGCTGTCTGGTACCTGTTGACGATGTCTCTAATCTATCTGGTTGGTTTTGTTCTCTTTTGCGGGACACGACGGTGTTCCTCGAACACATCTTCTCGCTTCTCGCGCGTGACGACGATGACACACACACCCACCCGCAGAACAAGGTGACGGATAAGTTTAAACGGCCGTTCAAGAAGCGTCACTCGAGCGTTTACCATCAGCCCACGAATCGCGTCAACAAGTTCCTGTCGCAGGCGATCGAGGCGCGCAGTGTCGATCGGGAAAAGTCCGTGCACGTGAAGCGCATCTCGCTGCAGTTCCGCGAAAAGGAGAAGGAACGCCAGTACCATCAGGATTTTGATCTCGGCTTTACGACCGCGATGGGCTGCAGCTTGCTGTTGCTCATTCTGAGCGCCGGCTTGCAGGTGAGAGGCGCGCATTCTTCGCACTTCAATCACGGACTGACTGACTGACTAACCTGCTCTGTTCTCCCCGTTCTTCAGATATCGGCGCTGCCACGGACGCTCATCCTGTTGCTGCTCTTCTTGACCGCGTTCGTGTGGATTAGCGCCATCTTGATGTTGCTGCTGGCGGTGCGGCTGAAGTGGATCTTTTGGGACTTGTCGCAGAGCTTTTCGCTTCGGCTGGCCATCACCATCTTCACGATAGTGCTACTCTACTCGGTCGGCCAAGTGAACGTGGTAAGAACGACGAAGGAGACGCGGGCGATGGCAGCGCGGTATCTGATTTTCTATCCCGTATCCCGCCCCCGTTCTAGTTCACCTGTTTGTCAGATCACCCGTGCACAACGAACTTCACCACCAAAAGCGTACACGTGGAATCGACGGGCGCGGCCGACGACTTGTTGTTGAGGTCGGCTGACCCCGGTTCCCCCGTTGGCGACCAGGGCGCGTGGTCCAGCCAGCCACTGAACAACTACAGCCACCGGAAGTGTGCTCTCCCGCAGTACATCGCACTGTCCGCTGCCTACTCCTTTCTGACGGTTTCCATCTTCCTACGGTACGTACGGTGCACTCGAGTTCCCTGCCATACTGTCGTCCTTCCTTGTCACGTGGTGCGCTCTCTTCTTTTTGCAGGCTTCCCATTTTGATCAAAACGGTGCTGGTCACACTGATGGGCCTGGTCTACTGTCTGTTCATCGAACTATCGCACGCTAACATTTTCGACTGCTACGACCAGCGCGTGGAGTCCGCAATCCCGCTGCACACGATCTCGGTGGCGCGCATTTTGATCTTCATGATCGCGATCCTGGCGCACGGGCGGCAGGTCGAGTGGACGGCCCGGCTCGACTTCCTGTGGCAGCTGCAGGCGTCGCAGGAGAAGAAGGAAATGTCGGTGCTGCAACAGTCCAACCGGCGCATCCTGTACAACCTCCTACCGTCGCACGTGGCCGCCCACTTTCTCGACAACCAGTTTACGCGCAGTAACATGGTAAGCGGCGGGGGTTTCAGTTTGTGGGGCATTCTCTAAGAACGACTCCCCATGACTCTACTCTCTTGTCGTAGGCTACGATGCGGCAGGATCTGTATCACCAGAGCTACAGCAAGGTGGGCGTTATCTTCTGCAGTGTGCCAAACTTTCACGAATTCTACACCGAGCTCGACGGCTCGAACCAGGGTGTGGAGTGTTTGCGCCTGCTGAACGAGATCATTGCCGACTTCGACGAGCTACTGTGCGAGGAGCGCTTCCTGGCGATCGATAAAATCAAAACCGTCGGCAGCACGTACATGGCGGCCGTCGGGCTAATACCGGACTACAAGATGCTACCGACCGAGCCCGGCTCGACGCGCAAGCTGATGATGGCGCTGGTCGACTTCGTGAAGGCGATGCGCGTCACGCTCAAGAACATCAACGAGAACTCGTACAACAACTTTATGCTGCGCGTCGGCGTCAACATTGGCCCGGTGGTGGCCGGTGTGATAGGGGCGCGCAAGCCACAGTACGACATCTGGGGCAACACGGTGAACGTGGCGTCGCGCATGGACTCAACCGGGATACCGGGCTACACGCAGGTCACCCAGGAGGTGGTCGACAGTCTGCAGGGATCGCACTTCGAGTTCCGCTGCCGCGGGCAGATCAAGGTGAAGGGCAAAGGTGACATGGTGACGTATTTTCTGTGCGAGCAGAACGAGCACCTATTCGGTGGGCAGCTGGCGGTGACCGGTGGCCCGGGAAGTGCCAACGGGCCAACGGTTGGCTCAGCCGGGACCTCTATACCCGGAGCAGGTGGATTGCCAGTCGGGGGAGGTGCGGCTGGCAGCGCGGGCTCTGCTGCCACGGGGCAGCTTATGCTGATGGGAGCGATGAACGGTGGTACGGCCGGTTCGCTGGCAAGAGAACGTTCCGTAGGCACGTCCTCGGTTCAGCATCATTATACGGGCGAAACGGTACACCACGTGGTACACCACCACCTACATAACAGTGCAGCGTCAGGAGCGGCGGCGGCGGCGGCGACGGCGACCAGTTCGCAACCCAATCTTCCGCCCGGGCTACTGCAGTCGCAGAGCTACTATCTCAAGCAACGCACCACCGCCACCACCACCACCGATCAAGAGTCGACCTTGGGCAGTGGTGGAAGCAAGGCGGGAGGTAAATGGCAACACGCGCACGATGGTGGTAGTTACAGCAGCAGCAAAAAGGAGAGCTACAACTTTCTCGAAAGTCCCAACCTGCTGCATCATCAGCAGCAACAGCAACAGCTTCACCAGATGCAGCAACTGCAGCAAGCGCAAGCGGCTCAGGCGGCGGCCAAGCATCTCTTCCACTACCAGCAACCTCAGGAGCAGCAACAACAGCAACCACAACAACAGCAGCAACAACAACACCATCATTTTAACCACTCTAAAGGTGCTTACAAGCAGCATAACAACATCCACAGTGACCTTATTAGTGCTTCTGGTGGCGCTTTCGTCGGCAATGGCCACTACGCCACGCGTGGCAACGAAAATGGTGCCCATCACCATCGTCACCATCGACAGCAGCAGCCGCAGCCGCCACCGCCGCCGCAGTACCGCCAGCCACAGACACAACCCGGCGGCGGTGGGCAGGGTATGCCTCTTCCTGCGAGCTACAACAGTAGGGAGAACTTTAACATCATCGAAAACCCGAACGTCACCGATCTGGATGAGAATGGTTTCAGCAACCGCCAACAGCATCAGCAGCAGCAGCAGCAGCAGCAGCTACTGCAGAGAGATTATACAAACAATGGGCACAAGGGCAGAAATCATCATCAGCAGCAGCACCCGCACCCGCACGCCGGTATTAGCCACAATTCCAGCAACCGGGGAGCGTACGTTAGTGCAGCGGAAAACGAACCACTGCTCGGCGGAACGGTCGGCGGGGGCAACGTAGTTGGGAACGCGATCATCAAGCCGATCCAGCAGATTCAACAGATTCCCAAGTACGAACCGCCACGCTACGCGACCGGCTTGTCCGCCTTTCCGCACGCCATCAGTGGCGGGTGCTACGGTGCCGGTGCCGGTGGTTACGGCATCGTATCATCGCAGCGCGGTGCAGCGCCACAGACCGCCACACCGCCACCGCAGTCGTCGGCAGTACGTCACCAGTCGCAGCAGCAGGGGCAACAGTATCAGCAACATCCACAGTATCCACAGGCCCCCCACCATCAGCATCAGCAGCACCAACGACAGGTGGCGGCGGCCGCGCTGCTCAAACAGTACATCAAGCCGCTACCGAAGCTGCCGGCCGAGTTTGACGAGGGTCGCGAAATGTCATCAACCGATGATCTCAGCTCGCGGCCCCACTCGCCCTCAGTCAGCTCGTCCGACGAGAGCTACTCGAAGACCACCGAGGAGGGGGAAGAATTCGACGGCGACGGTCCGCTGTCGCCCGTGCTGGGTGGACCGAACGTGACCGCGCAACCGAACGCGAACGTGCACAACCCGCTCCAGTTTCTGTACCCGTGCGACATCCAGGTCGATCCAACGCAAGCGTTGGAGCCCAAGCTGAGCCCGGTCGAGCTCGGCAACCTGCACGACTTTGAGCTTGCCAGCACGACGGCCGAAACGAAGTCCTCGTCGGTGCAAAATCGAGGCGAATCGTGCAACAGTTTCGAGTACCACGTGAAGGGTGCGCCACCGGTGCCGGCTGGTGTGATCGGTGGTCCCGGGGGACCGGTGCCTTCTACCGGTGCCTTCCCAAAGTCTCCGTTCGAGCGCGAACTACAACGGCGCATGAACGAATCGCAGTCACGTCCGATGCTGGCGCCCACGTCGATTGGCGGCGATGGGGGTTCGTCGTCAGCAGCCGTGCTAACAACCGCCGCCGTCGCATCATCCACCTCCGCCAACAATGCATCGCCTTGGGATGTGTATCAGTCGCGCAGCTTGGAACGGCTGTCTTCCGCGAGCAGCCACAGCCACGGTGGAAGCGGTAGTGGCGAGCCTCAGGACGAACCGCTCGATCGCAAGAAGCACGTCAACAGCATCCTCATCGCCAAGCACCCGGGAACACTGGAGGCGATTAAGGAGGCGACGCGCAACAAAAACCCATCGGAATCGAGTCATATGTAAGTGGAACGGGTGGGGAGGGGAGTCGGTATCGAGGAGAATATTTTATGTGTTCGCTTTACTTCCGCAGGCAAACTTCCGACACGGAATCGTGTGAAGTGTTGCACGACTACGAACTGAACGGCATCGAGCGGTTGGCTGAGTTGCAGTCCCGATTGCAGCTGGATCCGTACCACCTCCCTCAACCACTGTCATCACAGCAGCAGCAGCAGCAGCACCATCACCATCACCATCCACTGTCACAACCGCTGCACCAGCGCCATCTCAACGAGTACAATAACAAGTCGAACGAAAGATCGTCCAGCCTGGAGGCGACGGGCGATGATACCGATATGCGGCTGTCGGGCGAAGAGCGAGGCTACGAGGAGGAAGAAGACGACGAAGACGAGGAACTGGGCGGGGAAGAGGATGACGACGAGAGTACGGACGAGAGAGAGTACGACGAAGAGCAGCAGAACGACAGTGGCGAGCGACGGCGGGAGCATCACCGTGGCGCCGTGGTCTCCGGTCGCCCGCGGCCGAACCGGAATGCACGGCGGGCAAGCAGCTCGGACGCGACTGGCGGCGGCGGCGGCCCGGTGGCCGGAGCGTCCACCGCCCGCAACTACATCACGGACGAGCTAAAGTACGGCTCGGGGCACGGGCGCGGGGGCGAGCGGGACAACGGCAGCCAGCACAACAACAGCCACAGCTCGCTCCACAACCACCAGTCGCTGGACTCGAACCCCGTCGAGAGTCAGTCCGAGTGGAGCGATGACGAGTGCCGGGAGGAAGCAGTCGGTAAGTCGGTTGCGGAGCCACTGGCCCTTCGCTTTCCCGGCATTCCCTTTACCCTTGCCCCTTTTTTGCAGGTGGTGCCGAAAGCACCGGCTACATCACCGACGAGCCCGGGCTCGAGAACATTTCGCTGCTCAACGAGACGGGCTTGACGGACGCCGAGGGTGCCCTGTCCGATGTGAACTCACTGTACAATGCGCCCGACGTCGACGATACGTCGATCTCGTCCCGTGCCAGCAGCCGGCTGCTGAGCCTCGACTCGCTCAGCGGTCTGTACGATTGTGAGCTGGACTCGAAGCACGAGATGGCGATCGTGAGCGCGTCGCACAAAATCTCCAGCAAGTTCGGGCCGATTGGGTGAGATCTTCGGGGTGCGGTGCCCTCGGTTGCGACGGACCCTCGGACCGCCGTGCCGCAGGGCTCGGAGCCACCCCAGCCGCCACCGTCGCCACCACCACCACCACGACGACGACCACCAACGCCACCACCGCCAACGCCATCAGCACTGACTTCGCCATGCTCATCAACACCAACCCCGCCGACCCCACCAACTCCTCCACCGTCTCCGGTGCGGCCGGCTCCAATGCGAGCCGGAGCCGGTCACTGGAAAACGGTGGCCGACCGGCCGTAGACCGACCGCCACTGCGGCTCCAGTGTTCCGGTGCGGACAAACGAACCGATTTCGTAGCCTTTTTCTTTTCTATCGGCCAGAAACAAACCCGTTGGTGCATTTGCGGTGGCTACTACTAGCTGTCTCGTTTACCGCGCTCGTCCGACCGCATAAATGACAGCGCCTCAGCAGCGTGTGTGATGATTTGATGATGATTTGCTTTTCTCTACGGTTCGTTACTCTTACGTTTCAAGAACAGCACTGTTTGTGTGCATGTTATAGGTATAAAAGAAATTTCGGTTGCAATTGTTCTGCAAGAACGGAAGGCGGAGATAGAGAAAGAAACAACGATACATTACAAGACGCGCAACAAACGAGTTGAATAAGGCCCAGGCGCGTGTGCAGGAAAACACCAACGAATGGTGCAGAAACACGACGGTGCTGACGTTTTTCCATTACCACGCCAATATGCCTCTGGCTCACCAGCTCACGTATTGTTTGTCGTTCACACAATATCTCGCTTCGGAAGCATAGCTTAAGATCTAGTTTGTAACGTGTTGGGACGTATAAGTGCATTCGCTGAGTAGACCATGAATCCACGATTCAGTTAGTGCTAGGTTTGCTGTTCGTTTGCGCCCTTTTTTCCGTTCCGTGCCATAAGAAGTAATTAGCCCTGGATCTCCGTTTGGTGTGAACCCCCGCCCTGATGTGGTGGGACGATTCTGCCCCTCCGTGTTTTCCCCCATCCGTTCACTAACTTCCGCCAACCGGCCGTTTTGCTTTGGCCGAAACCCGCCGCATGTTCTCGGCAGATGGGATTGGAACGCATTCTTCGGTACCCGCGGTACGTACGTATCTCATATAAGACCCTGTTTTCTACCCTGTTGCACTTCTAGGCGCAATGAAACGGTTCGAGCGTTTTACTGCGCTCGACGTTTTACTGCACATACTGAGCCAGCCGTTCGACTGAGAGGAATAATATATTCAAGACACAGCAGCAGTAAACAGTAATTGTAACCGCGTAAACCCTTAGAATTGTACAATTTGAAACCGAAAGGAAGCTGAGCAAATGATGTGATATAAACGAATCGACCAATCGATCATGAAGCGTCTACGTCATTTTTCAAGTCGAAATGTTGCAAAAAAAAATTTGGAATACGAGCCGAGGACATAATTAGCAGGGAGGAAGAAACGGAATTAAAAGGGTACGGAGGCAGTTGGAAACGCAAAAGAGCAGGGCGACGGGGAGCTAGAGATGGCCGGCGTAGCATTGAGTCCGCTGCTGCTGCTGCTGCTGCTGCAGGATGTCTGGTGCCCTTTGGTGCACGCGCTTACACAGTAAGGACGAGTGGAGTGATGGAGTTGATGTAAAAATTATGCTCCTATTGTTTGTTTTCTACCCCGAAGCAGCCTCCGGTGCTAGGGGCAGTTGCTATTGCAGAAAGTGATTGTGAAACAAAGTCTTTTTGTGGTGGGTTCCAATGCGCCCGAGCAGCCGATTCAAAACGGAGACTTTTCTCTCGTTTCCGGTTATAGTTGCACCAGCGTAAGGCGCTTGTAGGCCGCATCTATGTCTATGGGTAGTTTAAGTAAGTGAATCGTGAACAATGAAGAGTGCATTCCGCGCTGCCTATCGTCGGTGTCGTCTTCCCTGTTGCGTTAAAGTTTTCGCGAAGGAACGGCGAGTGCGCGTTCTTCCGGGTGCATCCGCTCCTGCCGTACCACGCAACCCGAGTGATACTTTGCGAGTTTGTTTTTCGTGTTATCATGCACCTACGCGCACCCCTCTTCGTTAGTGTGGGGCAATACTAGGGGGCATCAATTTGGACACTATTAGTGAGAAGGCATGAAGGACGGAAGGACGGAATTGCCGTAGCAGTGGGCCCATGGGTGCCGCGGTCACGGCAGACACGGCTGCTGCTGGTTGAGTGTGGCTAGAGCAAACGGGTTGGAAGGATTCGTGACGGCTTGTTCGGTTCCTGGAAAAAAAACCGAGAGGTAGCAATGGTTTCGATGCACACGATGCAAGTTCCGGCATGGATGTTGGCAACATCACACGCGTTGGAATAGACAGAGCGTGAAGGTTTGGTCAGATGAGTGTTTGATTTGATAAACTTACAATTACAACTAAAACCAATATGAATCCCCTACATTATGCTACGAAGAATATGTAAGCTTTAAAAAGGATCAACTGATTGATTGATGAAACAAATGATTAGATGGGATAATATCTAACTGTATTGTGTCTTTAACGGCTAAATTATCATACTACGCTAAAGAACGGGCGAATACTCTTGAATATCATTGACATATAGTAGAGCGACGGATGATTGAGGAATACGAAGCAAGATAAAACGCATACAGCTAACGATTATTGATACAACATGAAACAAGAAGATCTATATTTTTGAACTCACATTTGAAATCACTCTTGATATTATTGATACTTGATACCAGACGCTAGCAAGACAGAGCGCGAGAGACAGAGAGTGAGAGGATGGAATTTGGATACTATTTGAAGCGGAGAGTGATATATATTGAGAAAGAGAAGAGAGAGAGGGAGAAATAGAGAGAAAGAAATAGAGGGGTAGAGTGAGAAAGAGAAACCGCGGTGGATGAATGTATAATGAGAAGCAGCGACAACAAACAATGTTCTAGTAAATTGCAATACGAAACAAAAACACATAAAAGCCGTTAAATGCAAAAGCACAATAAGCTCATATAGATATGTGTGTTACTAAACACACCGGCACATATATATACATACATATACAGTGCAGCAACAGAACTGCTAATGGTTCGCTGACCATGCATCTCATTTGATATTGCATCGCCGCCCGTATCAACGACATCAATTCGCTTCACCCCATTTGGCTAGCCACCACCCTGGATCACGCATCCGCTCACACCCTCCTCGCCATCGCCCATCCGTCGCTCATCGCTATCATCAGTACAACTTCTTACTAGGCGTTTTGCAGAAACGGCCACGATTATGTGTGTGTGTGACAAGGAACACCAGCAATGGAAATTCCTACTTTAAGCCCAATGTCAATTTCTCGATGTTCTGTGCGATTGGCCGACGAGCATCCCGAAAGTAGGCGAGGTGTTATTAGCGAGTATCTTCATCTAACTGTCTACTACTTGTGTGAGTTGCCCTCGTGTGCTTGTGCGGAACTGGGTCCGCGGGTAGCCCGACCCCGGGGATAAGCGGTACCCCGGCTCCGGCCCGCTCGACCATAATGCCTAGCGGCAGCATCATGGACATGTGGTACCAAAGTGTAAGCCTGGTGAATTGATATTTACTGCATCCAGTGTGATATGCACAAGTAAACCAAAACTCATTGCTAAATTACTAACACTAAGAAGAAACACAGTAGCGAACGAATCTGTGTAGAGAGGGCTACTACACGCTGCTCTCTACCGAACACTGCAAAAGAACCACTAAACAAAAAAAAGGGGAAAAAACCACTTACGAACAATGCTGTGATAAGTGGGAAGAGAGAGAGAGAGCCAACAGTGCTGAAGCCGGCCGGCACAATTGATGGTATGGTACGAAAGAGGGCGAGGGCTGCCGAGTTAGTGGACCAGTACAGTTCCTGCCTGCCGGGTCCACTACTCTAACCACATAGTTGGCCGCACGGTAGATGCGTATGCCTATACGAAGGTGCGATGAACACACTGTCGAAGAGAAGTCTAATCAAACTCGAGAAAACATTAGTTATTCATGTTAAAATACTACCTATGATCTACGGTAACATGCCAATATGGATAACTAAATGTGCCGGTTAAATTGAGGTTATTACGTTGAAAGGTTTTTGTTTTTTTCTTTAATTCGGTGCGTTGTTGCACATACTTCGACATCTTCATGGCCCCGTTTTCGACTTCCAACATGCCGCTCTCTGCCGCATGGCTAACGGTTAACGGCTAACTCGCCGCGCAACGTTTGATTACACACTAGCTGGTGGTGGGCAGGTGGGCAGGTGAGCAACGGCAGGCAACTTGCCCACCAGCGACCAGAGGAATACACACGTATTTCGTAAGCGGTTTTTTTTATAAAAGCGGCCGCTTTATACTCCACAGAACACGAACATCATTATACACACGTTAAGGAAACAAGAAACTCAAGCTCAGAACTGTGTCGTAAATGAGAAAAATAAACTAACGGTATGTATGTGTAAAAGTGTACATTATCTCTGCTAACAAGCCAACAGGGTTTTTGGATTGTTGTTTTACCTTGCACCGAAACAGTTTGAACGAAACGGGGCTCTTGGGGTGTGATTGGATCATTCGCGAAGCTGCTACTAGTTGCGGTAAACGTTGTTCCAGTAGTAGCGTACCCATTCGTAATGAGGAAACCGTGCGTGCATACCTAACTTAATAAAATGTAGTGATTTCATGTAGCTATGGTTTTTCTGTTGAATTTTTTAATATTGAAACATTTTTGTGCCAAATGCAGATTGTTATTTATTTGACTTGAACGCGTGTATTGCACATAAAATGTTGCATTTAATCAAAACGCATGCAAAGCAAACAAAAACGTTGAAAAAAATCCGTTCCTAAAGCATAATATGTCCGTCTATGCGATTCAAATTCCTCAAATTGACCCTGGTGCCTTTAGTTGAGACGCTCGAGCAGTTCGAGCAGCAGCATGCAAGCGACGTTGCGTGCGAGGTAGCGCTATGCAACATTGCACCGCGTGCGCCTTTGCACGCCTTAGCAACGAGCGGGTGCGAGCAAGAGAGACCGAGAGCGAGAGCGAGACCGAAAACAGAAACCGAGAACGCATAAATGCGAGCGAAATTCGGAAATTTTTGAGAACGTTCGGCCGAGTAAGAGAATGTCCCTTCAAGTGAGAAGAATTTTGCACTGTGCAATTGAGAATTGGAATAATTCGATGCCCTATGATAAAATCTATCT